>NC_134235.1:24956383-25274954 GCF_965152275.1 Natator depressus
AACTGAAGTAATTAATGGGGGCTGGAGGAAGAGCAAAAATTGTTATGTTTATGGTCAGCAAATTGAAATGTGAGACTAAAACCTTTTTATTTACCTTATATTATTATGCCTTTTTTGTTTATATAAATGGACAGGAAGTTAAGTGTGGAATGTCAGCAATAACTTGTTACCAACTTGCCTTTCTATCTGTTCATCATAATGTAATAGCATTTACACATTTTAATGTATTAGATTCCTAGTTAACTGTAATATAATAAACTCGTACATTTTCTAAAATAACAATTTACAATGAAATTAAACTTGATCTTCATTTTAGAGCAGCAGTGATATCACCAACAGACTTTCATGCACCAAGGAATGTGAAAAAATGCCAATAAGTTGTTACTGTATCCTGTTACTAATCCCCCACTTTATCCCATCTCCTAAATTTGACCTCTCTCTCTGCTATTTTGGATCTCTAATATGACACCCTTTTCTTGGTGTGCCTGTCTGGTCTGTCATGTGTAGGCAGCCGTTGTTTTAATCTACTGTAGCAATTTTGATGCTTTCTCATTTATATTTCTCTTCGGTCATGATTCAGCCTCTCCATTGAATAGGATTGCTACTAACTCACCATCTTCCTGACCAAACCTGAAGAAGAGCCCTGTGCAAGATCGAAAGCTTGTCTCTGTCAGCAGCAGAAGTTGGTCCAGTAAAAGAGATTACATCGCCCACCATGTCATCTTCCTGGAAGAATACTATGTTTGTAGTAGTAGTAATTCTATTCAGTGTAGAGGCTTCATGTATCCATGACATGAATTCATACCCATGACAGTTGCATGGCATAGGTCTAGGTTATCTCAGAAATCCTGCTGTCACTATAAGATGCATAATTTTACCTAGAGATTAATACATGATTTGCAGATCTGATGCATCTTTCCAGAGCTGTTCTGTTGGTTGGTTATTTTTTTTCTTCACTTCCTCATCCTCACAGAGATTGTGAATCCTAGCTATGAAGAATATTTAGTTCACCATTTCTCAAACCCAAGAGCAGCTGTCTGTCTGCTCAGACAGCTGAAAATGGAATAATACTAATTTAGACTTCCAGAGAGCCTTTATCCACAATTCTTAATGTAAAGGTGTAAATTTGTAAATACTGACAAAACAAAAGCTCTGTAAGGTAGGCTACATATCTCATTTCACTGACGAAGAAACTGAGGGCTTGTCTACACAGCAAGCTACAGTAACTCCTCGCTTATCGTTGTAGTTATGTTCCTGAAAAATGTGATTTTAAGTGAAACGATGTTAAGCAAATCCAGTTTCCCCATAGGCATTAATGTAAATAGGTGGGGGTTAGGTTCCAGGGAATTTTTTTTCACCAGACAAAAGACTATATATATATAGTATATATACACACATACATACACACACCGTATAAGTTTTAAACAAACAATTTAATACTGGTACACAGCGATGATGATTGTGAAGTTTGGTTGAGGTGGTGAAGTCAGAGGGTGAGATATTTCCCAGGGAATGTCTTACTGCGAAATGATGAACTAGCAATCAGCTGAGCCCTCAAGGGAAAACCCATTGTTGTTAATGTAGCCTCACACTCTACAAGGCAGCACGAATGGAGGGAGGGGAGACAGCATGGCAGACAGAGACAGAGACACACACCGTGTGTGAGAGAGAGAGAGATGTGCATTGCCCCTTTAAGTATGCTGACCCCACTCTAAGTACACTGCCTTTTTAAGTAAATCAGCAAGTTGAGACAGCAGCTGCTGCCAGGAAGCTCCCTCCATCCTGAGCCCTGTCGTGTCCTCCCCCTACTCTATGGAATTGGGGTAAGCAGGGTGCAGGAGCAGGGGGGAGGGGGACATCCTGACATTAGCCCCCTTCTTTCCTGTCCCGTCCCCCCGCACAGCAAGCGGGAGGCTCCCAGGAGCAGCTCCAAGGCAGAGGGCAGGAGCAGCATATGGCAATGGGGGGAGGGACAGCTGAACTGCCTGGCAATTGATAGCCTGCTAGGCGGCTGCCATACGGGGAACTTAGGGGACCTGATAGGGGGGCTGTCGGTCCACCCTGGTTCCAAGCCCTCACCAGCTAGCTCCAACGGGCTACTCTTCCTGCAAGCAGTGGACAAAGCAGGCAGCTGCCAAACGACATTATAAGGGAGCATTGCACAACTTTAAACGAGCATGTTCCCTAATTGATCAGCAAGTTAACAACGAAACAAAGTTAACCAGGACGACTTTAAGTGAGGAGTTACTGTACTGAGTGGCAAGCTGGTGTGCTGTAGATTCATAACCGGGCTTGTGTAATGTCCTGTGTGAACACTGCTACAGTGCAATGAAAGTCCCTGAGTGTGGATAGAGCACTATGCTTTGAAGTCGCAGTACATTAAAACACACTCTGAAACTATCACAGCACTTGTAGCTGTGTCCACATGGCAAGGTAGCGTGTGGCAAACCGGTGTGCTATAGATTCATGCCCTGGCTTGTAGCGCAGTAACTTGCCATGTAGACAAGCCCTGAGACAGAGGTTAAGATCCACATCTTTCAAATACTGGTGCCTATAGTTAGCACCTACATTCATATTTAGGTATAGTATCTAAATAAGTGCCTGGTTGTTAGAGTTGCTGAACACATGTGCCTTTCATTCAAGTGAACTAGGTAACAAAGTTTGAAAATGTGTGCCCTAAATGACTTGCCTGGGTTAATATAGCAAGTATACGGCTAAGCCAGAGAGACAAACCAGATCTCCAGGTTCTCAGCCTTGTGCTTTAACCACCAGCCTACTTCCTCTCACATTAAGGGAAAAAAGTATTGGCTAGATATCTTTCTAAAAGATTAAATTGGACAATTCAATAATTAAGAGATCTCAGTTTGTGCAATTAGGGTCTGATCCTTTGATGAGCTGGAAGGCCTTGTTAACTTGTCATATAGCCGTTGAGTTCCATTTGCAGTTTAAGGGTATCTTCTGCATTTTTCCAGATGTGGAGAATACTGTACTAAATATAAAGAAAAGGAGGACTTGTGGCACCTTAGAGACTAACAAATTTATTTGAGCATAAGCTTTCATGAGCTACAGCTCACTTCATTGGATGCATTCAGTGGAAAATACAGTGGGGAGATTTATATATACAGAGAACATGAAACAATGGGTGTTACCATACACACTGTAACGACAGTGATCAGGTAAGGTGAGCTGTTACCAGCGGGGGGGGTGGGGGGGAGAGAACCTTTTGTAGTAATAATCAAGGTGAGCCATTTCCAGCAGTTGACAAGAACATCTGAGGACAAAGGGGGGGAGAATAAACATGGGGAAATAGTTTTACTTTGTGTAATGACACATCCACTCCCAGTCTTTATTCAAGCCTAAGTTAATTGTATCCAGTTTGCAAATTAATTCCAATTCAGCAGTCTCTCCTTGGAGTCTGTTTTTGAAGTTTTTTTGTTGAAGAATTGCCACTTTTAGGTCTGTTATCGAGTGATCAAAGAGATTGAAGTGTTCTCCGACTGGTTTTTGAATGTTATAATTCTTGACGTCTGATTTGTGTCCATTTATTCTTTTACTTAGAGACTGTCCAGTTTGGCCAATGTACATGGCAGAGGGGCATTGCTGGCACATGATCACTGTCGTTACAGTGTGTATGGTAACACCCATTGTTTCATGTTCTCTGTGTATATAAATCTCCCCACTGTATTTTCCACTGAATGCATCCGATGAAGTGAGCTGTAGCTCACGAAAGCTTATGCTCAAATAAATATGTTAGTCTCTAAGGTGCCACAAGTACTCCTTTTCTTTTTGCAGATACAGACTAACACGGCTGCTACTCTGAAACCTGTTCTAAATATGCTGCAGTTAGATTACATGAAGAATTCAACATGGCGTTTATGCTGTTGAATGCTTTCTGGGACTGCTTCTGCTCCCACTGCAATCAGACAAACATCCCAGTAACTCCAAAGGGCCCAAGCCCTTTATGTAAAAAAAAAAAAAAAAAGTGATGATGGAGTTGTGCAAACCCTTTATGAAGAGATCCCAAACCAGATGAAATCTGCTTGATTTTAGCTTCTGTTGCACACCTGAAACACAGCCTTTGTTTGCCAAAAGGTTTGCTGAGTTTGGGCTGAGGTTCAAGTGCACCTATGACCAATTATGACTTTGGGTGGAAAGTATGCAAAGCTCAGTCATTTTGCAAGTGTTCCCTGGCAAAACAAGTCGAACTTGGTGATTTCAGATGGATTTTGCTTTTGGATTAATAACACCCTCCCCGAAAAAGTAACAATCAAGGGATGCAATCCCACAAGAAAGAAAGCCTGGAACATTTTGCACAAACCAGGACCACATGTCTGTACAGATCTAACAATTGCCTATTTAGAACGTGATCCTCTGAGGTGTCCACTGCCTTTAGTTTCCATTGAAGTCTTCGGAGTTGAGGTTACTTCGCATCATCCAGGATCAGGCCCATAGGAAACATAACATAGTTCCTATTAACAAGTAAACATACAAGTATTTGAGACACCACAGATTTTTTTTTTAGAACAGTCAATAACCTGTGGTACCACAGATAATGCTGGGAGGTAATTGATGTTCATTTTTTAATGATGTAGATGGAATAAGATGTCAATCATTCTTTGTTTGCCTGCACTGGTAAATGTATTCCAGTTTCTAACACAGAGGTTAATATGCAGTGGAAAGGAGTATTTTGTAATCCCTGTGAAGTGTACAGTGTATGAAAAAAGGCTGTGACATAAATTTAAAGTGGATACAAGAATTTTCACACAATGTACAATGAAACCTTAGGACTCACCACCACAAGATATTTTGTGGATAAAAACCTCAGCAAGATTTGAAAAGCACTAGATAGGTCTATAAATAAGAATAGCACCTGCAATTACGTGAGATAAAATTTACAAGGTCTGTCCAGACTCCTGCTTCAGAGTACGAGGTGATCATGAGCTGAGTTCAGGAAAATAAATTTTCACCATGGGGTCAAATTCTGTTGAATTTACTCAGAGGTGAGTAGTCCCAATGAGGTCTTTGAAGTAATTAGGATTTGGTAGTAAGGAAAGTGAGGAAGTTTAGGCCCATGCTTTTAGTATCTCAGTTAGCCAGGTGACAGGATTCTCCTCCCATCCCATTCCCTGGTCTGAAAAATTTTGCATACTGCCAAAGACAGGATGATAGGATTAGACGGCCATTGATCTCATCCAGTTTGGAGATTCACGATGTGCTGTTTTGACTCACTAAACTATTAGTAGCGTGAAGGCTCTTTAATGTTGTCAAGGTTCCTTCCCCACTCTGGACTCTAGGGTACAGATGTGGGGACCTGCATGAAAGACCCCCTAAGCTTATTCTTACCAGTTTAGGTTAAAAGCTGCCACCACCAAAGTGTTACACAAAGAACAGGGGAAGTGCCCACTTGGAAACGTCTCCCCCCAAAAACATCCCCCCAAGCACTACACCCCCTTTCCTGGGGAAGGCTTGATAAAAATCCTCACCAATTTGCATAGGTGAATACAGACCCAAACCCTTGGATCTTAAGAACAATGAAAAAGCAATCAGGTTCTTAAAAGAAGAATTTTAGAAAGAAAAAATAAAAGCATCACCTCTGTAAAATCAGGATGGTAAATACCTTACAGGGTAATCAGATTCAAAACATAGAGAATCCCTCTAGGCAAAACCTTAAGTTACAAAAAGATAGAAAAACAGGAATATACATTCCGTTCAGCACAACTTATTTTATCAGGGTTTTTCCTCTGTCCAGGAGGGATTTAAAGGTGTTTACCCTTCCCTTTATATTTATGACATGCCCCCCAAATCACAGATAGGGTGAAACGCTGGCTGTGATTTCTTCCTGGAGCTCTAGGAGAAAACAGAGTTAATAAGACACATGCACCTCTAAATATACTACCAAGTATATAAAGACTAACAATATTTTCCACATCTCAAGGACGATTTTAACCAGTTGATTCTGGGAAACTTTCACGGGAGAGTGCATCAGCCACTTTGTTAGAAGCTCCTGAGAGCTTGGATGTCGAAATCAAAATCTTGGAGAGCTAAACTCGACCGAATAAGTTTTTTGTTATTTCCCGTGGTGGTATGAAGCCACTGTAGCGCAGCATGGTCAGTTTGCAGGTGGAAACGCTGTCCCCAAACGTATGGGCGTAGCTTTTCCAGAGCGCAGACAATGGCGTAACATTCTTTTTCACTGACTGACCAGTTGCTTTCCCTCTCAGACAGCTTCTTGCTAAGAAACACTACAGGATGGAATTCTTGATCCGGTCCTTCCTGTATTAAAACTGCTCCCACACCACGCTTGGACGCATCTGTGGTTACTAGGAACGGTTTGTCAAAGTCTGGGGCCCTTAGCACAGGGTCAGACACAAGTATCACTTTAAGCTGGTTAAAGGCCTTCTGACACTCTTCGGTCCACTGAACGTTGGCATTTGGCTGTTTCTTTTTAGGTTAGGTCTGTCAGTGGGGCGGCGATTTGGCTGTATTGCGGTACAAATCACCTGTAATATCCGGCCAAGCCTAAGAAGGATTGGACCTGTTTCTTTGACTTTGGGACAGGCCACTTTTGGATAGCATCCACTTTGGCCTGTAGGGGGTTGATAGTTCCTTGACCCACCTGGTGTCCAAGGTAAGTCACTCTGTTTAGGCCTATTTGACACTTCTTAGCCTTAACAGTTAGTCCTGCCTCCCTTATGCGCTCCAAGACTTTTTGTAGATGTTCCAGGTGTTCTGCCCAGGAATCCGAAAATATGGCCACATCATCAAGGTAGGCGACTGCTTATTCTCCCAGTCCTGCTAGGAGACCATCTACAAGTCTTTGGGAGGTGGCGGATGCATTCCGCAGCCCAAAAGGGAGTACATTAAATTCATACAGCCCAACATGTGTGGTGAAGGCTGATCTTTCCTTGGCGGATTCATCTAGTGGTACCTGCCAGTACCCCTTGGTTAAGTCCAAGGTAGAGATGAACTGGGCCCGTCCCAGTTTCTCCAATAATTCATCTGTGCGTGGCTTTGGATAGTTGTCTGGGCGAGTCACAGCATTTAGCTTAGGGCAGTCCACGTAAAAACATATCTTCCCATCTGGTTTGGGAACTAGAACCACTGGAGATGCCCATGCACTACCAGGGGGTGGATTACCCCCATCTGTAGCATATCCTGGATCTCCTGTTCTATAGCAGTTTAAGCTTGAGGAGACACCCAGTAAGGTTGGACTTTAATTGGGTAAGCATTAGCTGTGTCAATGGAGTAGTATCCCGTTCAGTCAGTCCGGGGGTGGCTGAGAACGTCGGCGCATAGCTAGTGCACAGCTCCTTGATCTGCTGTCGCTGCATACGCCCAAGGGTCATGGAGAGGTTCACCTCTTCCACGCCACCAGCACTTTTCCCTTCATAGAAGACACCTTCAGGCCCCTCAGCGTCATCTCCTCCCTGGGCTGTAAACTAACAAACCTTTAATTCTCTGGAATAAAAGGGATTTAGAGAATTAACATGGTACACCTTAGGCTTTTGGTTGGAGGTGGGGAATACTATGAGATAATTAACAGCTCCCAGGTGCTCCTGGACCGTGAATGGCCCTTCCCACAACGCTTCCATTTTATGGGCCTGGAGCGCCTTTAAGACCATGACCTGGTCCCCTACTTTGAAGGACTGCTCTCTGGCATGTTTATCATACCAGGCTTTTTGCTCTTTTTGAGCATCCTGTAGGTTTTCTTTAGCAAGGGCTAAAGAGGTTCGGAGGGTGTTTTGTAGGTTGGTTACAAAGTCCAGAATGTTAGTCCCTGGAGAAGGTGTAAACCCCTCCCATTGCTGCTTCACCAACTGTAATGGCCCCTTAACCTCGCGGCCATATACAAGTTCAAATGGTGAAAACCCTAAACTGGGATGTGGTATAGCTCTATACGCTAAGAGCAACTGCTGCAACACTAGGTCCCAATCATTGGAGTGTTCATTTACGAATTTACGTATCATGGCCCCCAAAGTTCCATTAAACTTCTCCACCATGCCATTTGTTTGATGTTGGTAAGGAGTGGCAACCAAGTTATTTACCCCATGAGCTTCCCAAAGGCTTTCCAGAGTTCCTGCCAGGAAATTAGTTCCTGCATTTGTGAGGATGTCGGAGGACCAACCTACCCTGGCAAAAATGTCTGCTAGTGCCTGGCACACACTTTTAGCCCTGGTGTTGCTTAGAGCTACTGCTTCCGGCCATCGGGTGGCAAAATCCATGAAAGTCAGTATGTACTGCTTTTCTCTGGGTGTCTTTTTCGGAAAAGGACCCAGAATATCCACAGCTTCTTGCTGAAATGGAACCTCAATGATGGGAGTGGCTGAAGTGGTGTTCTCGTCCATCCTCCCCATGGAAGGAAAAGGCTGGGGCAGGGACCATCGAATCGTGGAAGTCAACGAATGGCTACGCAGGTGGTGTCGGAGAGAAGGCTTTGTATTCTTTGACCATGGGATGGTGTTCCATGAAGGAGGAGTGCTGGGCAGAAACGGGCTCCATCTTACGAAGAGAGGGAAGAGCATCTTTGCAAGCAGGCTGGCTAACCTAGTGAGGAGGGCTTTAAACTAGGTTCACCGGGGGAAGGAGACCAAAGCCCTGAGGTAAGTGGGAAAGCGGGATACTGGGAGGAAGCACAGGCAGGAACTTCTGTGAGGGGAGGGCTCCTGCCTCATACTGAGAATGAGGGGCGATCAGCAGGTTATCTCAAGTGCTTATATACGAATGCACAAAGCCTTGGAAACAAGCAGGGAGAACTGGAGGTCCTGGTGATGTCAAGGAATTATGACGTGATTGGAATAACAGAGACTTGGTGGGATAACTCACATGACTGGAGTACTGTCATGGATGGTTATAAACTGTTCAGGAAGGACAGGCAGGGCAGAAAAGGTGGGGGAGTAGCACTGTATGTAAGGGAGCAGCATGACTGCTCAGAGCTCCGGTACGAAACTGCAGAAAAACCTGAGTGTCTCTGGATTAAGTTTAGAAGTGTGAGCAACAAGAGTGATGTAGTGCTGGGAGTCTGCTATAGACCACCAGACCAGGGGGATGAGGTGGATGAGGCTTTCTTCCAGCAACTCGCAGAAGCTACTAGATCGCACGCCCTGGTACTCATGGGTGACTTTAATTTTCCTGATATCTGCTGGGAGAGCAATACAGCGGTGCATAGACAATCCAGGAAGTTTTTGGAAAGCGTAGGGGACAATTTCCTGGTGCAAGTGCTAGATGAGCCAACTAGGGGGGGAGCTTTTCTTGACCTGCTGCTCACAAACAGGGAAGAATTAGTGGGGGAAGCAAAAGTGGACGGGAATCTGGGAGGCAGTGACCATGAGTTGGTTGAGTTCAGGATCCTGACACAGGGAAGAAAGGTAAGCAGCAGGATACGGACCCTGGACTTCAGGAAAGCAGACTTCGACTCCCTCAGGGAACTGATGGGTAGGATCCCCTGGGGGACTAACATGAAGGGGAAAGGAGTCCAGGAGAGCTGGCTGTATTTCAAGGAATCCCTGTTGAGGTTACAGGGACAAACCATCCCGATGTGTAGAAAGAATAGTAAATATGGCAGGCAACCAGCTTGGCTTAATGGTGAAATCCTAGCGGATCTTAAACATAAAAAAGAAGCTTACAAGTGGAAGGTTGGACATATGACCAGGGAAGAGTATAAAAATATTGCTCGGGCATGTAGGAATGAAATCAGGAGGGCCAAATCGCACCTGGAGCTGCAGCTAGCAAGAGATGTCAAGAGTAACAAGAAGGGTTTCTTCAGGTATGTTGGCAACAAGAAGAAAGCCAAGGAAAGTGTGGGCCCCTTACTGAATGAGGGAGGCAACCTAGTGACAGAGGATGTGGAAAAAGCTAATGTGCTCAATGCTTTTTTCGCCTCTGTCTTCACAAACAAGGTCAGCTCCCAGACTGCTGCGCTGGGCATCACAACATGGGGAGTAGATGGCCAGCCCTCTGTGGAGAAAGAGGTGGTTAGGGACTATTTAGAAAAGCTGGACGTGCACAAGTCCATGGGGCCGGACGAGTTGCATCCGAGAGTGCTAAAGGAATTGGTGGCTGTGATTGCAGAGCCATTGGCCATTATCTTTGAAAACTCGTGGCGAACGAGGGAAGTCCCAGATGACTGGAAAAACGCTAATGTAGTGCCAATCTTTAAAAAAGGGAAGAAGGAGGATCCTGGGAACTACAGGCCAGTCAGCCTCACCTCAGTCCCCGGAAAAATCATGGAGCAGGTCCTCAAGGAATCAATCCTGAAGCACTTACATGAGAGGAAAGTGATCAGGAACAGTCAGCATGGATTCACCAAGGGTAGGTCATGCCTGACTAATCTAATTGCCTTCTATGATGAGATTGCTGGTTCTGTGGATGAAGGGAAAGCAGTGGATATATTGTTTCTTGACTTTAGCAAAGCTTTTGACACGGTCTCCCACAGTATTCTTATCAGCAAGTTAAAGAAGTATGGGCTGGATGAATGCACTATAAGGTGGGTAGAAAGTTGGCTAGATTGTCGGGCTCAACGGGTAGTGATCAATGGCTCCATGTCTAGTTGGCAGCCGGTGTCAAGTGGAGTGCCCCAGGGGTCGGTCCTGGGGCCGGTTTTGTTCAATATCTTCATAAATGATCTGGAGGATGGTGTGGATTGCACTCTCAGCAAATTTGCGGATGATACTAAACTGGGAGGAGTGGTAGATACGTTGGAGGGCAGGGATAGGATACAGAGGGACCTAGACAAATTGGAGGATTGGGCCAAAAGAAATCTGATGAGGTTCAATAAGGATAAGTGCAGGGTCCTGCACTTAGGACGGAAGAACCCAATGCACAGCTACAGACTAGGGACCGAATGGCTAGGCAGCAGTTCTGCAGAAAAGGACCTAGGGGTGACAGTGGACGAGAAGCTGGATATGAGTCAGCAGTGTGCCCTTGTTGCCAAGAAGGCCAATGGCATTTTGGGATGTATAAGTAGGGGCATTGCCAGCAGATCGAGGGACGTGATCGTTCCCCTCTATTCGACATTGGTGAGGCCTCATCTGGAGTACTGTGTCGAGTTTTGGGCCCCACACTACAAGAAGGATGTGGATAAATTGGAGAGAGTCCAGCGAAGGGCAACAAAAATGATTAGGGGTCTGGAACACATGACTTATGAGGAGAGGCTGAGGGAAGTGGGATTGTTTAGTCTGCAGAAGAGAAGAATGAGGGGGGATTTGATAGTTGCTTTCAACTACCTGAGAGGTGGTTCCAGAGAGGATGGTTCTAGACTATTCTCAGTGGTAGAAGAGGACAGGACAAGGAGTAATGGTCTCAAGTTGCAGTGGGGGAGGTTTAGGTTGGATATTAGGAAAAACTTTTTCACTAGGAGGGTGGTGAAACACTGGAATGCGTTACCTAGGGAGGTGGTAGAATCTCCTTCCTTAGAAGTTTTTAAGGTCAGGCTTGACAAAGCCCTGGCTGGGATGATTTAATTGGGGATTGGTCCTGCTTTGAGCAGGGGGTTGGACTAGATGACCTCCTGAGGTCCCTTCCAACCCTGATATTCTATGATTCTATGAAGAGGGCCTTTGACCTGGTCTTGGGGTTTTACCACTTTTTGGCACACCTCACAAGACCGGACATAGGTAGAAACATCCTTGCCCATTCCCTCCCAGTGGAATGACCTCCCAAAACGGTCTTTGGTCCTGTTCACCCCAGCATGGCCACTAGGATGATCGTGGGCTAAGCTCAAGAGCTTTACCTGGTACTTAGTTGGAACTGTCTCTGAGGATGCCAGTCTTCATGGTGTCCACCAGACAGAGTTTCCTTGTATAAAAGTCCTCTTTCTACAACAAACCTGGATCGATTAGAAGAGCTGAGAGGCAGTGCGTTTCTCTGTGCCACCATCCAAGCTCTCTGGAGGTTTTCATCTGCTTCCTGTTTGGTCTGGAACTGTTGCCTTGATGCTGGAGACATCAGTTCCTCATTGGATTGTGGACCTAGGCTTGGTCCCTCTGGAAGCGATGTAGGGGATGGGGCTGTTTCCATTGACTGTGAACTGCTCTCCACTGGTGCACTATGTTGGGGTTCAGGCTCCGGCTGAGCCTCTTGTGTAGGGTTATTGGCTGCTGCCGGTTCAGGTTCGCTGGGGCCCTCTCGTGTTGGGGTTGCAAGTACTGGATTCAGTGCTGGCAATGGGTCTGGTGCTGGTTGTTCTGCCTGTTCTGGTTCTGGGGCTAGCTCTGTCTGGGTCTCTGGGACTGGATCCACTACTGCTGTTGCTGTTGTTGGCATGGGGTCCGGTTCCATCACCTCTGACCAGGTCCTGGTAGAAGTTTCTGGAACAGAGCTAGGCATGACAGCTTGCTTAGCCTGGCTGCTGGTGACCATTCCCACCCTCTTGGCTAGCTTCACATGATTGGCCAATCTTCCCCCAGCAGCATGGGGATGGGATAATCATCAGAGACTGCAAAAGTCCACGTTCCTGACCAGCCCTTGTACTGAACAGGCAACTTGGCTGTAGGCAAATTGAAAGATTTGGACTTGAAGGGTTGAATTGTCACTTGAATCTCTGGGTCGATTAAATTTGGGTCCACTAAGGAAGCATGGATAGCCGACACTTGTGCTCTGGTGTTCCTCCATGCAGTGACCTTCTTCCCGCCCACACTCACAGTTTCCCTCCGCTCTGAGGGTATCTGGGACGTATCTGGGCCTGAGGACCTCTGGTGTGATTCCGGTGCAATGAACTGTAATCTGTTGGGGTTCTTGGGGCAGTTGGCCTTCACATGCCCTGGCTCGTTACATTTAAAACATCTCCAGCTGACGGATCACTGGGGCGAGGTGGGTTGCTGGAGAACAGTGTGGCAGGACGATAAGGTGTCTGGAGTATTCCTTGGTGTGTAGTTGGGGCTTTGGGCTTCCCCCAGTAGTAGGGTGTGGTCTGAGGGTTTCCCTTCTGGTATCCGCTCCAACTGCTACCAGGGCTGTTCCTCTCTCCTACCTCCACCTGTTTTGTTCCGGCTTGCCCCGCCTCTCTGGCGGTCAGGGACTGCTTGTATCGATCAGCATAAGAAGCAAGACTTTCTGCTGAGTCCATTTCCTTATCCCATAAACACTGTTTAATTTCCTCCTTGGACATCTTCAGGAATTGCTCCTGAGCTATCAAATCACACATTCTGTCAAAGCTAGTGACACCCCTTCCTTGGACCCATTTATCTAACAGATCCTTCATCTGGTTTAGATAAGCCACATTATTTAGTCCAGGCCCTCTCTTAAGGGTTCGAAATTTTACTCTGTATGTTTCAGATGTAATTTGAAATTGCTTTAAAAGAAAATCCTTGAACTTATTACAGTCAGAAGCCTCATCAATAGGCATCTTATTGAATATGTCCAGAGCTCTTCGAGTCAATTTTGCAACCAATGTGGTCATCTTGTGAGCTTCAGGAATTTTATGGAGAGTGCACATTCTCTCAAAGGTGAGAAAATATTCAGCAATATCACTGGATACATCATACTGTGGACATAGTCGCTCCTATTTGTGGATTGTTGGAGAAGGATGGATAGGGTTATCCAGTAGATTCCGCTCAGCCTTTGCCTTCTCCATCTCCAGTGCATGATTCCTCTCTTTTTCCTTCTCCGCCTCAGCATGCTTCCTCTCCCCAGGCAGAGACAAAAAAACTCTAACTGCTTTCAGCTTAAAACCTGTTTCCAAGCAGCCCAAAGGGAAAAAAATGTCCTTTTAAAATCTGTGCTTCTGGTTCAGAAAATCTCAAATTGATCTCAAAATGATTTCAAATTAATCTCAAATTGATCCCACCGCTCTGCCACCATGTCAAGGTTCCTTCCCCACTCTGAACTCTAGGGTACAGATGCGGGGACCTGCATTAAAAACCCCCGAAGCTTATTCTTACCAGCTTAGGTTAAAAGCTGCCACCACCAAAGTGTTACACAAAGAACAGGGGAAGTAGCCACTTGGAAATGTGTCCCCCCGAAAATATCCCCCCAAGCACTACACCCCCTTTCCTGGGGAAGGCGTGATAAAAATCCTCACCAATTTGCACAGGTGAACACAGACCCAAACCCTTGGATCTTAAGAACAATGAAAAAGCAATCAGGTTCTTAAAAGAAGAATTTTAATGAAAGAAAAAGTAAAAGAATCACCTCTGTAAAATCAGGATGGTAAATACCTTACTGGGTAATCAGATTCAAAACATAGAGAATCCCTTTAGGCAAAACCTTAAGTTACAAAAAAGATAGAAAAACAGGAATATACATTCCATTCAGCACAACTTATTTTATCAGCCATTTAAACAAAACAGAATCTAACGCATATCTAACTAGATTGCTTACTAATACTTTACAGGAGTTCTGACCTGCATTCCTGTTCTGGTCCCAGCAAAAGAATCACACAGACAGAGAGAGGACCCTTTGTTCCCCCCACCCCCCTCCAGCTTTGAAAGTATCTTGTCTCCTCATTAGTCATTTTGGTCAGGTGCCAGCGAGGTTATCTTAGCTTCTTAACCCTTTACAGGTGAAAGGGTTTTTCCTCTGGCCAGGAGGGATTTAAAGATGTTTACCCTTCCCTTTATATTTACGACAAATGTCATTTCTGGTATTTCAATACTATAGGCCGTATTGTGCCACTAAACTTTAAGCAGGACCTTCCCATTAATTTCAATTGAGAGTTCTGTTTAGGAACTGATGGCATGATTTAGCTCTCTGTTTTCACTTCATTCAAATACCCTGAAAAGCAAAGCACAGAATTCTGAGATTCTACTTTGTATCCATTACAAACACTGGCAGCATTTTTGACAAAGTGAAATTGAATCATAATTTATCAAGTAGGAAAATATGCTTCAGGATGGACTTGGAGTTCAAAACTGAAACAGATTTATCTCTTTCAGTACATTAAACATTATCCTATGGTCTGCTACCCAAAACCACAAAGCCAAGCCAAATAATAATATTTTCATACTCTGAAAAACTACTTTCCTTTCTCCCAATGAAGTGATTTAAGGGAACGATGCTTGAAGGATTTTGCTGTATTTGCTGTATTTTTGCTGTATTTCATTTTTAATTTAAGAGAGAAAAGCAAGCAGCTATTTGTCTTACATCTGAAAATAAAAGGAAAGGGTGTGTACTACTTTTCATGCCCAAGGTTTAAAATAAAGTAATAAGATCACTTTATTTCTCTTTCTAAAGCCTCTTCTAAAGGCTCAGAGGGGGAAAAAAACTGTCTGATGTTGCATTTGGCAGATCCTCTGACTTCTCTGTGCAGATTGATGTAAAGTGTGTGTGAAAAAATGTTGCTCTAGGCCCATGTGTTGAGTGGCACTGCCAAAGGATTGCTTTTTAGTCTTGTGTAACTGATTTTGAATAATATGTTAAAAGGCATTAAACGTGTTAAACAAACAATACATAAACATAGAACTATTTGAAATTTTGTTTAAAAAATCATCTAAGTTAGACACAGACTTTAGAGGGTTTCGGACATATCAATTATGACTAAAGAATCGTGTATTATTTCATTATTTTTCATGCCATTGACCAATTTAAGGTTATATGAAAGTCTTTAAGATCGATCCCAAATCTTCTTGGAAGAGATCTAAATTCTGTGTGATTTAGCACCTCTTAGCAAGATTGGACCTTTAGGTTCCAATAGGAACGTTCATAGGATTGGACCTATGATATGACATCAGAGATCAATTTAGGTGAGTGGATATTGTTCTTTTTCTAATGCATATGGCATGAGATTTTTTTTGGTGTACAAGAATTTTTTTTACCAGTATCATTTCAGAATTGAATTGTTTTTTTGTTTTGTTTTGTTTTTTTAAATTGAGCCTTAAGTTCCAGCAAACTGACAAATAACTTCTGTTGACCTTACTCTGTAGCAAACACCTGTTGCTCTACATTTGTCCACTGCTGAGTTTGTAGTTATGGTGTAAGGGCTTAGTCCCACAAGGTACTCAGTATCATTGACTTCAGAGGGTGCTGGGGAAGTTCAGGGAGTACCCTACAGAATCAGTCCCAAGTTGCTGTGTACGGTTGGCTGTTTTCAGATAGCGCCCTGATTTTCTGTGCAGTAAATATTGGTCCCATTCATGGACCTAGTTTCCCACTCTTCGGTCCATTGGAGTCTTTCTATTGACTTCAGTGGGAGTGGGATGAGGGTCTGGGCCAGCCATGGTTGTGGGCTCCTGGAAGGGAGATGCGGCACTTTGCATCAGTCTTCTGGATGGTAGATGAGGAGCCCTCACTACTAATGAAAAGAGTCCTGTCCAGCACTGCTTGGTCTGAATGGTAGTGGCCGGGGGGCTTTAAATCTGGGCATAGAAATCAGGGGAATCTTGAAAGGATTCTCAAGGATCCAACAAAGTACTTGCAAAGACTAAGTCCAGTGTTTTTTTTTTCTCTGTTACGTTCTCTTTTCTTTAATACTGGTTTTTCAGAGCCTGTGTCTGGTAGTAGCATAGAATGGCAATTGTGATTGAAAGTGATGGTCGTTATATGTACAAAGGTTGAGGCTAACTGTTGAGTTTATGATTTGGGGCATGACTGGTTACGGTAGACTCCTTGTGCAGTGCCTGTAGGGTCTATTACAGGAGTGGATGGGGGAGGTTCTCTGGCCTGCAATGTGCAGGAGGTTAGACTAGGTGATCATGATGGTCCATTCTGGCCTTAAAGTGTATGAATCTATGAGTAAGGGATTAACTGGACATCCATTCATTACAGTTTTTTCAACCATTATTTGCGACTCACTTACATAAATTCAAGACAGACTGTTCTTTCCTTCAAAGTAAAACGTGCCTGTTTTGGATTTGGTGGTTAAGTAGTGATGAGTTCATGTGATCTAGTGCCAAATTCTGCTCTCAGTGAAACTGTATTGAAGCCAATAGACTTGTAGTAGTTTAAAAGTCCAGAATTTTACCCTTAGTATTTAGAGTACCATGAAACGGTAAAAAGTCCAAAGTCTAACTTTAAAAAAAAAACTAACTGAAACTCTGTTTCCACCTACTAAAAATCCTCCTAAAAGCCTTTTAATTTCAGTATTGCTGCCATCTAAAATCTAAAATACTCTAACATTTTTGCTCAGGTTAGGACACATTTTCACTGTTTTTACAAAAATGGTCAGGTATATGCAATGTAATTGAATTTCCCATCTTTTCTCTAAGTTGTGTGAATGAATTCAAGTCACTACTTTGCATTAACCAATAGGCATTCAGACAAGAGGTTTCTGTCAACTTTTTGTGTTTTTTCAGATAACAAATATATCAAACGTATCTCTGGAGTTAAGATGATGGTCTGCATCTTCAGCTAGTGTCAGTGGGCTTCATTGACATTGGTGGAACTATGCCCCATTTGCCTCAACTGGCTCATCAATATAGTTAATTCAATATACTGTTTTTTCTGTTTAGGCCACCAGCCCAGTAACTGAGGCTGTGCTTTCATTTAGTCTAAAATGCCTGTTTCTTATGAGTGGTGGTGGAGTGCTTAATATTTTCTTTCAGCCTATTCTAGCCACAGGCCTTTCACATTAATAGGAGTTTTGCCTGAATGAGGAATAGGCTTAGTCCCATGTGGGCTTGGTGTGGGGGGAGCCATCTGCTATATAAAGCGTCATACACACCTAAAAAGAAAAGGAGTACTTGTGGCACCTTAGAGACTAACCAATTTATTTGAGCATAAGCTTTCGTGAGCTATAGCTCACTTCATCGGATGCATACTGTGGAAAGTGTACAAGATCTTTTTATACACACAAAGCATGAAAAAATACCTCCCCCTACCCCACTCTCCTGCTGGTAATAGCTTATCTAAAGTGATGAGTTCATATGATCTAGATAAGCTGTTACCAGCAGGAGAGTGGGGTGGGGGGAGGTATTTTTTCATGCTTTGTGTGTATAAAAAGATCTTCTACACTTTCCACAGTGTGCATCCGATGAAGTGAGCTGTAGCTCATGAAAGCTTATGCTCAAATAAATTGGTTAGTCTCTAAGGTGCCACAAGTACTCCTTTTCTTTTTGCGAATACAGACTAACACGGCTGTTACTCTGAAACCTGTCATACACACCTAAGTTAGGAATGATCCAAAATAAAGCAGACGCAGAAAAATGTAAGCTCTTTGGGGCAGAGACTGTGTGTTTGAACAGCACCTGCCACAATGGGATACTAGTTCATGAGTAGGGCTCCTGGGCACTCTGGTAATACAAATAATAATAATGCTGTGTAATGCCTCTCTGCACATACTTCTATAACACTTCTGAAAATCAGGTAGACACCTAACTGGATTCAGGAGCTTAACATTAGGCCTTCAGTTTACACAGTCCTAACCAAAATGCCAAAAGTGTTGTATCTTAAGTTGTATCTTAAGTGTGTTGTATCTTAAGTTGAAGATATTCCTCTGAACAATATATTTCCTTGCCTTGATCTTAAGGGGTCATTTTACTGAGCCTACAGAACTGTGGTAGGGCAATGAGACATGGGAATGACGTTCTGTGAATATATGGATGAATAACATGGCACTGGGTTGAAACGAAGTGTAAAATCTGCTAGAACATTGAGACACACATTTGATTTATGCCTGTAATGTTATTTAAAAACCTCTAATAAAACAGAATAGCACAGTACTATCTACTTATGGATGAGCCAATGAGGGCAGTCTGGATTATTGCATTTATACGTCTGCACAAAGTGTGTTTCAAGGAATAGAAGAAGAATATTGCCTAGTGCCTGTGGTATTTTTTTCTTTTTAAAACAAACAAGCAAACAAACAACTGGCCTGCTGAATGCTCTTCTTTCTCTTTTATATCCACATTTAGATTATTTTGGCTGCTGCTCCACCATAATATTACGTGGGTGTCTGTGCTTACCAGGGTAGAGATTCAAATGAGTAGATTCACCCATGCACAGTTCTATTTGTTTTCTTTACCCCCACCAGAATGGACCTCGCTGGTCCCAAAAGCTATATTTATATTAACTCCCCTCTGAACCTGGCTGGAAGAATTTGCTTATAATTTTTAATGAGTTGCATCATTTAGGACTAGATCCTGCCATGCAGTGAGTGCCCCTGTCTTCTTCACTGTCTCCCCTGCCATCTGTCCCTGATGATGGGAGCTGAGCTCTTTTGAAAAACTGGCCCAACCCCTACAACAAAATCTCATGCTTGCCTCCCCTATATGGTCTTCTGTGGAAATCGGCAGCTAGTGACAAGGGGCCAAATCCTGCTCTCCTTACTCACACGTGTCACAAGGGGAATGCCTGGGTGCTGAGAACTCTGGGAAATGTGCTCCCTGTGTGTGCACAAAGAGAAAATGAATGGCAAGAGCTAGAATTCTACAACTGCAGTAAGAGATGGCTTGTCTTCTGTGGAAGCACTCAGATGCATTACAGTGTAGAGATATTCTGTACCCAGGACCTGCTGTAATTTCCATTCAAGCTGCATCATAATTTTCACATAATGCCAGCTTCCCATCTGTGCTGAGTACTATCTGAAGCTCTCAGAGCTCCATAAACATCTAAATTACAGCATTTGGCTTAGAAGTGTCATTCCAGTTTCTCCACCCCACACTGAAGTCTGACAAATGCTGCTCTAATGTGCTGTGTATGCCCAGGCAAGTGTGTAGGATAGTCGGGAGGGTGGTTTCATTCTTGCTAAATGATCTGTCTGATGAAGGGGAAAACAAACCCTAAAAGGAATCTTGGACTGTTAACAGCAACGATTTATGAGATTATCAGGCCTCTTTTCTTACTAGAGTAATAGTCAGAGGTTTACCAAGGGTGAGTATGCGGCTCATCAGTGAAAAGCCATTCATTTTTCAAAAACGTACTACACCCTCTTTTTAAATAGCTGTGAATCAGATCCAGACATTTAAGAAAAACAGAGCTGTAAATCATCAAGGCACATTCAAATTAGAAATAAAGCACCCATTTTTAACAGTGAGTGTGATTAACTATTGGAACAAAGTACTGAGGGAAGGGTTAGATTCTCCTTTTTATTATGTCTTCAGATGAAGACTGGATGCCTTTCTGGAAGACATGTGTAACTATAGCATCCATGTGACCATCATGGAGTCCGTTCTGTGGGCAGCTCCGGCCAAGAAAAGGCACGCGTAGGAATGCAGCAGGGAAACTCCCTTCCACCCCACGGTGCTGGAACAATTTGTATAGTGGGGGTGCTGAGAACCATTGAACCAAACTGTAAACCCTGTATCTGATGGAAACCACTTCAAGCTAGGGGGTGCTGCTGCACCCCAGCACTCCTAGTTCCAGTACCTATGCTTCCACCCCAGAAACTCCTGTTCCAAATCCCCTAGAGTAAATACACACACAATACAGTGGAATAGTACAATGAATATAGGAAAGGGAAATATTTATTTATTGAGGGATGAATGGAGAAAAACAACAGGAGGAAAAGATGGGGGAACAGTAAAACAGGGTTACATCTAACACAAGGACCCATCAGGCCAGTGGTACCACAATATAAAAGGATAGACACTGAGTCTAGATTCAGAGGTTAGGAATCCTGGGTAGAGTTCCAGTCCAACAGTGAGTCTTGAGTCATCTTCCACACCAGTAAACTTTCCCCAGCAAACCCTTCTGGTGCCCTCTTCTGCTGCTCCACACAAACCCACACAGAGCAACAACCGCCCCACTTAATTAGCTATAACTTTCTTCCTTATTCCCAACACAAGGTCACAAGCCCTAGTACTCATGGCCCCATGCAGCGCTGGGTGACAGTGATACTGAGACTGGCTGTGGTTTGGCCTTCTCAGGTGATCCCTTCTTGGCACAGTGTTCCTCCTGGCTCCTGTGCTGGGACATCCCTGGTCAGCTGCTCTGTCTCTCCCAGGCTTCAGGCTGGTTCTTGGCTGCTTCTGTATGTGAGGGCCTGCTCAATTTGGGGCTCTTGTCTGGAGCTCCAGAAACACACACTCCCCTGTGGCTTTCCCTACCTTAACTCCCCTCCCTTTGGAACAACAAGGCCTTCCTCTGCCTCAGGTTTTAAAGGAGTCGTGCTCTCTAAACCCCAAGGGAGATACACAGGTTTTAGTCACGCACAGGTTATTGAGCTCAATGAAAGGGTAACTGGGTGAAATTCTATGCCCTGTGTTATATAGGAGGTCAGACAAGATGATCTCATAGTCCTTTCTGGTCTTAAAATGTATGTATGAAACCTCTGCTGCCATGGGGGCCGTGTAATGGAGGCTGGGAGAGGCTAAGCCTCCCCAAGCCTCGGCTAAGCCTCCCCGCCACAGCCCCAGACTGTGATAGGGCTCAGTGCTCCTCTGGACAACCAGGACTCAGACAGGCAGGTGGACCAGGGCGGACTGGGAAGATGGGTGGGCCGGGGTGGCTTGGGCAGGCTGGCCAGGTGGGGCTCAGGGCAGCTTAGGTGGGCGGGCCAGGGTGGCTTGGGCAGGCTGGCCGGGGCTCCTCTGGCCCCAGCAGGTGAGAGTGGAGAGATGGAGTGGGGTCACGGTCTTGGGTGGAAGGGGTGGGGCCTCAGGTGGAAGGGGAGGGGCAGGGGGCTAGCCTCCCGGAATGGGGAGTTCATGTGCCATCCATATGTGCTGCACTTCCATACATTTTCTAACGGAGGACTGGATTAATCAGGGGAGGCAGAGAATGCCTTTTGACCCCTAACAAGGCAGCAGAGACCAAAAGTCAGTACAAGTACACATAAGTGCTGGAACTAGGGTCATGGGGGTGCTTCCACACCCCCTGGCTTGAAGTGGATTCCACTATATACAGGGTTGACAGTTTGGTTCAATGGCTCTCAGCACCCCCACTATACACATTGTTCCAGCATCCCTGATTGAATAGCTGTTTGGAAACCTGCATGATAACCAAGTGATGGTCAAGTGTCCACATCTCCCGTTGATATCCGTTTTGGTTTTGTGCCTGAAGGAGTTTTGCTTATGTAGCGTGCACATCTGGTTCCCTTGAATGGAGCCTCAATACAGAGGCTAATGCTGAATGGGCATAGAATGTGAGATACTTATACCTAGAGATGGTTCTTCAGGGTGGGGTAAGGGCACATCGGTGGGATGGTGTGGAGAAGCTTGTGTTGCCATTGCCTGTGTTACATTTGTTCTTTGTATCAACAGAGAATTATGGAGCTAGAGCTATCAATCCAGCACCACTGATGGACAGCCAAATATACTTTAAATAAATAATGTTCTCCTTGTATAAAGCTTCATATTCAGTTCTCATTATAATCCATTCTAGAAGATGAATCCCTCAGTAACACACACATGCTTGTTTTCCACAAATAGCCACAAACAGAGGTAATGCATAGGAACTGATTCAGATAACGTTTGTAAAACCAACAATATTTAAAAGAGTAGCAATGAACAGAATGCACAATATTGGGCTGGAGCAGAGTTCTGGGTCCCAGGGCCGTGCCCATACCTACTGACATCACATGTATCATAGCACTTCATGCATGGAAGTAAACAAGTGCACTCATACATTTTGTTGATGCATTACTGGAGAAACTGCAAACCAAAATCTGTATTTAGATGACAAAATAATGACATTCCAAGGGACGATCTCACACCTGAGCAGAGTCATCCCGGATTAGCACTTCCTGAGGCCTCCAAGGAAAACTCAAATTACTGCAGGAAGTTGAGCTGCTTATTCATTAGGTTGCTCCCAGTATAGTGTTAGGGTTGTTATAGGACATGTGCCTTTTGGATAAGGTGTAAAACTAATATCCCATGACTGGAAGCATTAGCCCTAGTGTTCTGGGGCATTCCATTTTGGGAGATTAAATTCTACCCTCCTAAAGCCTCCCTGTACTTTCAATTAGCTGCAGCATTCTTCACATGTCTAAAACTATTGTTTAGTGTTGCTGTTGGATATAAAACAGCCGTTACATTTTATCGCAGGAATGGCTGAATGTCAGTGCTAGATTAAATGAAAGGCACTTTCAAAAAGCATGCTGCTACATTTATTTGATTGTTAAAAATAAATATAGGAAAGGAGCGTCCTTTGAATTTTGATCTACCTTTTTGGTAATAGTGCAATCTAGTAGTTTTTTTTCTATCACAGCATAATTAAAATTGCTCAACAGTACAATAATATATTTATCATTTCTGTTGCATTATAAGTGTGCATGATGGTGGGGGATAGCTCAGTGGTTTGAGCATTGGCCTGCTAAACCCAGGGTTGCGAGTTCAATCCTTGAGGGGGCCATTCGGGATCTGGGGCAAAAATTGGGGATTGGTCCTGCTTTGAGTTGGGGGTTGAACTAGATGACCTCCTGAGGTCCCGTCCAACCCTGATATTCTATGATTCTATGGTTCACGATACAGATGGCCTGATTCTCCTCTCACTTACATCAATGTAAATCAGGAGCAATTCCACTGAAATCTGTGGGCCAGATCCACAGTTGGTGCAAACAAGCACTGCTCCTGGGCCCATTGGAGTTACACTAGTGTAAGTGAGAAGACAATCCAAATCCATAGTCCTGTTCCCGCAGCATTTACAGTTTAAGAGCTCTATCCTACAAAGAACTGCTTAAGTGATTTGCAGGGTAAGTCCCTTTGTTAGATAGTGAACGGACCCAGGAAAATAGAGGGGGATCACGGTAAAATCATGCTATTTAATTGGTTAGGGTTAGCCTGGACTTTGTTGGTTCCAGAATATTTTAATAGTTGTAATATGGAATGCCTGGGTTTTTTTCAAATATTAAATTTTCTGTGATAATGTAGCCACTGGAAAGTGGGAAAGTTGGTTCATATTTTCATATATTGCTGCAGTACGTCTTTTTTTAATGACTTTGAAGAAACAGACATGATTAGATACATAAGCACATAGAACTGTAAGGTTTTTTTGGCTGTGCTGTCTCATAGGACTAAAGAGAACAATATTTAATTTTCCTTTTGCTAGTTCTTGGATATCTATGTTAAGTGGACAACTCAAGAAACCACTCCCCCAAAGTACCTCCATTATGACCCAGTGACATCTCGCCAACTGATGTGTGACCTGTGCTCTCCGGGAACCTATGTAAAACAGCACTGTACAGCTACAAAAAAGACTGAATGTGCACCATGTCCAGATCAGTACTACGCAGAGGACTGGAACAGCAACGATGAATGCCAGTACTGCAACGTAGTGTGCAAAGAGCTGCAGTATGTGAAGCAAGAATGCAACAGTACACAGAACCGCATCTGTGAATGTATTGAAGGGAGATACCTTGAGCTAGAATTTTGTTTAAGGCACACAGAATGTCCTCCAGGATTTGGTGTAGTACAACCAGGTACGTATCTGCTTTCAATATGCAACAGAATTAATTAGAGCTGTACAAAGCATTAAAGACTTGTGGCACTAAATGATTAGGAAACAAGCTTGTCTAGATGAAATTACAGACTAATAAATGGCAAAGCTAATGCAACCTGTTACCATTGTGACATTGCTTTGGACTATAGTCGGTGGAATACTCTGCTCCTACTGAATATGTAACTTAATGGTAGTACAAATGTAGCAAATTGCACTCTAATGAGAAACATGATGGATAGCCTCTTTTAAAGGAACATTATCTGGGATACAGTATTTCTGTTCTTTCATTTTGAAATCTGCTGTTTCAAGCCACTGTGTATCTTGACAAACACCAGAAGCATTAACTGATACAGCACCAAGAGCATAATTATAACAATATTAATGTAGCTCTAGAGTCAGAGCAAAATGTGGTAATAATTAATTACCAGTGCCCTAAATGGGAACTGCAAGAGAAACCATTATTATTATCATCCAAAGACCAGCCAACTACTTCTTTGTCAGACAAGCTGGTAACATGCTGTATGTCTGGGAGGGATAAAGGCTGTAGCAATGTTGTTTCCGTGGAGCATTTTCTTCATTTTAGACAAAATAAATTGTTAAGACTAAGTTCTTGTCTTGAAACAAAATATTTTGTCATCCTGCAAATGATGTGGCCCAGTGTCGTGCCAACATTGAATGTGGCCTAAAAGAAATGGAAGCTGGCATTCTGACTAATCATATTTACACCATATCCTGCATGCTACTGCATAGATCCATATGGCATTTAAATTGTTTCATGGACTCTGATTGTGCAACAGGATCTATGTGCACAGACTTCTATGCCTTTGTTGAATCCCACTGAATTTTGGGTGTAGAGATCCATGCAGGCAAAATCTACAGATTTCTGGGTATAAGGATCCATGCAGGTTTGGGGCCATAGTTAGTATCACTGTTAACTTTGAAACTCTAGTAGCAAAAAAACAAAGGATAATGAACGGGAATTTCAAAAGTAGTTAGCATTGGCCTACCTCTATTCCTGTTGAAGCCAGTGACAGTTATATTATTGACCTCAGTGGGAGCAGAGTTAGGCCCCCAGTGAGTATGTTTAAAAGAAGTGAGCTGAGGGCCCAAGTGGACCCAAAGTTTGAACATTCAGCTCCTTATGGATTTGGTATAAAAATCAGTCTTCCTAGCACTGAGTAATTATTTTGGAGTCTGTATTATTGTGTGTTCCACCTGAACAAAGGTGTGAATGTATGCTGTATGGTTGTGGATGATGTAGATACACAGCAGGGTTTTATATGTGACCAGCAATGTATGTGTATTTGTACTTTTTATGCAACAGAACAGGGGGGTTAAAGAGTTATTGTAGATTCCTGGTGGTGCTGTCCACATCTGGTCTGATTGATGTGGCTGTGCTGTGCATACTAGATTAAACAATTCAGTCTAGTAATCCAACAGTCAAGTAATTTGTCCTTTATTAAAACAAAGAAACTGTTTCTGACAGTAGCAGTAGCAGATTCACATGGCTATGATGTAGCCATGGTTGCCATAGAAGAGACTTCTTTCTTCAGTGGTCTCTTGCAAGTCACCTTCCCGTGAGTCAGTATGGGAGGGTTTAGACTTCCTAAATCCCTCAAAATTGCATCTTCCAACCTCATTTGTGGTCAGTCCTGTGCTCTGCTTCCTTTGACCTCAGACCTACAAAGCTTCTGTAAAAGTGTATCTTCTGCACATTGGATATAATTCCATCATTGCTGTCATCTTGTTCTCAACTGGTGCAAGACTGCAACTTGCCAGGATTCTCTAAGTATCTCCTTGTTTGTGACAAAATCAAACCAATGGCTGTTAAGAATATGCCATAATTTTTTATACTGAAAGCTATTTAGTTTCCTCTCCCTAGTTGTTTTTAACTGCCATGTTTCTGCTCCATACAACAATTGTCATCACTACTGCATTGAACACTCATATCTTAGTTGTCACACAGATATCCTGCTTCCCAAACAGAGGTCTTTGAAGATGCTCAAATGCCATTGATGAAAGAATGATCCACCGTGTAACCTCTTCAGCTATTGAACCTCCTGCGGTCAACCAGCTACCCAAATAGACAAAACTATTCACTCATTCAGTCTATTGCCATCAACATACAACATCAGCAGGTCATTCATTTCCATTTTATAGGAGGTATGCCTAGCTTTGGTTTATCACCATTGATCTTAAATCCCATAGATTCTGCAGTTAGTCGCAGCTCTTCCAGCAGTAGCTGTAGTTGGTCAGTAGTCTCTCCAAGTAAGGCAATTTCACTGACATACTCAAGATCCCCTAAAGATGAATCTTTAAGTTTCACACCTTCTACTTTGGCCTCAAGCAGCTTTGTCATCATATTGTCTATTAGAACATTAAATAATATAGATGAGAGACCACATCCCTGGAGTACTCCTGATTCTTCTGAAAACCAGTCTGTAATATAACCGTTGACCCTCAGACAGCTAAATTTATACTGGTACAGGTCCTCCACTAGGCCCACTAAGTCCTCAGGCACTCCATACTGGTATAGTAGTATCCATAATTCTGATCAATACACTGGGTCAAAAGCAGTTACAAAGTCTATACATGAGATGTTAACTTCCTTTGGTCACTCTAGTCATTTTCAATAACATTTCGCAGAACGTCAAGTATCAGAGGGGTAGCCGTGTTAGTCTGGATCTGTAAAAGCAGCAAAGAGTCCTGTGGCACCTTATAGACTAACAGACGTATTGGAGCATAAGCTTTCGTGGGTGAATACGTCTGTTAGTCTATAAGGTGCCACAGGACTCTGCTGATTTCGCAGAACGTATATTGCATGGACTGCAGGTTGAACTGTAAAGAAACCACACTCGTGGTTTTTTGGTTGAGATAGTATTTCAGTTAGTTCAGTAGTATGATCATAAACACCTTCCCTGGGACTGACAACAACAACATTCCCCTATAATTTGAGCAAGCTGATTTAAAAAAAAAAAGAAGAAGAACAAAGAGTGATGCAGCCATTTTTCCAATCTTCTGGAATGTGATCAGTTTCCCAAACTTTAAAGACAACTCTGAAGCCAATGAACTAAATCCAGGCCTCCTCTCATTAGCTGTTCTGATGAAGTATTGTCAAGACCAGGTGCTCTATCATTTTCTAACTGTTTGACCATAAGCATCACTTCTTCTAATGTCGCCAGCCTGTTTTCTACAGGGTTCATTTTTGGATTAAGTTAAAGGTTATGCCTTGATGGGGATCTGTTCACTAATTCACAATAATGCTCATGCCAATGCTTAAGTTGTGCATCAATATCATGACAGAACTCTCCATTTTTGTTCTTAACTGGAAGAAGCTGTGAGAACAGATGTCCCATTAGGATTTCAAAGTGTCAAAGACACATTTCTGATCATGTCTTTTAGAGGCTTCCTCAGTGCACTGTGCCACATGAGTCCACCATTGCTTACAATCACTTTGACAAGCCCTCGTGACTACTTGTTCAAGACATTTCTTCTCCTGTATTGCCCATTTCCTCTCCTCATCACTGACTCAACTCTGACTTTCCAGTGCATCCATTCTGCAATGCACCTCTTTTTTTTCCTATAATTTGATGGTATCATCTGTAATCCAGTGTTGCTTTTTCATTCTCCTTAGTCCCAGTTGTTCTCTAGCAGTCTTTGTGATAGAATCCCGAAATAAAGAATCCTGTTCTTCTTTCACAGTACACAACTGGTTATCCAATATACAATATTTGTTGGAAATCGCTACCATGTAGCTATTAACAATTACTTCAACATGAAACTTATCAACATTGAAGCATTTCAATGCAATACATACATGTCTCTGGCACTTTATTAAACAGAACATCATTGTTGCTATTAGGAGCAAATCAATACTCCTAAATACACATACATCCCAGAGGAGTTTAGTCAACAGTGTCTGAACTAGAATGTGATCCAAGGTTTTATTGTCACCCAATTGATATCAAAATGTATACATATGGCAATTCTTGTGCTTAAACCAGATACCATTAAAATAGTCCAATATCTTGATAGTAGCTGATAAAATAATACAGATTAAGACACAGAACCGGCAGTCAGAAGATATAGGTTGTATTCCCAATTCTGCTATAGTTTCCTGTATGATCTTCAGGCAAATCATTCAACCTCTCTGTGGCTCATTTTCCTAATTTGTAGACTGGAGTACTAATGGTCACCTCTTACACAATATGTTCTTTGGCTTAACATGCTAATGTTTGTCAAGAACTTCATGATCCTTGGATGGAAGGTATTATAGAAATGTGCAGTAATAAGAATAGAGGCAGGTACAAACTTGAGATTGGTTACTGCCTAGAGAAGAGAATGAAGGGAAGGAGACACAGGAAAACAAAGGAATGTCTCAGAAATAAGTCTTTTTCAACTGTAATGCCCCAATCTCCAAAGTCTGCAGAACTGCTTTCCACGTCATGCTCATACAGAAAGAGGCAAGAGATTAAATATCGTAGGAGCATTAGCTGAAACTTTTAGAGCTACACTATTCGTTGGTATGCAGATTGCAGAAGCATTGCTAGATAAGAAGTTTGATGTAGTGGCTTTTACAGCTAGGTTAAGAAGCAAGAGTCAAGGAGCCTGAAACAAAGTACATAAGGATGTCCATTTGAAAGACTCGCAAAAGAAGTCTGGGTTGTGTGGGAAGCCTGCTTACTATAGCCATCAAAGGATAATAAAATAATGGCTAACAAAACTGAAGTCATCAATCCAAGACCAAGCCAAATGTGTTAGGCTTCCAGAAGAAGACAAATGATCTAATCACATAATCTTTTGGAGAGATGGGTTCCCAAACTACAGCAGAGTGCATCAACTAAACGGCAAGTTGGCCTCAAACAAGAAACAGAGATACAGACTCTGGCAACATAATAACTTTTATAATCTTCAGGTTTTTAAGACAAGGTAATTGCTGGAAAACTTAAAGACAGTGAACCAAATTTTGTTCTCTGTTACATCTATGCAACATCACTGAACACAATGTGTTTGTATTGGTGTAACTGAGGGTGGAGTGTGGCCTTAGTCTATCAAAAATATGCCTCATAATCAGATATGGAAACAATGTGGTTCAGTGGCTGGGACGCAGGCTGGAGAGTCGGAATCTGACTACTGCTCCCAGTTGCCACTGCCTCAGTGTAACCTTGGGCAAATCACTTAACCTCTCTGCTTCTCAGTTTCCATATCTGTTACTGCAGATAAAGGACAATTAACCATCTTTGTAAAGTGCTTTGAGATCCATTGAAGTATAGCACTATAAAATTAAGTATATTTTTCTTCCATGATCTTAGTCCTGGCACCCAGGCTATGAGGCATGCATTGGTGGCACTATAAATCTTTCTGTGGCAAGGGAATCAAAGCAGAGGTCACCCTGCTGGCCAAATATTATCTACACCATCAAAGCATATTTATTCTGGGAAGTGATCCTACTGTCAGACTATTAGATGCTGTTAATTTAGCAGCCACCCAAGAGAGCTCATTGCACATTATTTGTTTCTTTTGGATACAAAAGGACCTCACCTTCTCTGGGACTGTTCCTATATTTATACTATAGTATATATAGCCTCTTTGTCCTACAAAATTGATTCTGACAACTGGAAATTTCTTATTTTAATGTATTTTGTAAACTGATCAGATTGTTTCTCACACTGGTGCTCTCTGGTCTGTTTAGTTCTTGTACTTTACTAAGGTTTGGTATTTTGTAGTTTTAATAGCATATGCCTCTTACTTTTGAAATTCATTTTAACTAGAATATGAGTTCCTTCGAAGGACTGATACGGAACTAGAATTGGGCCAAAATTAGAACCCCAAAAGCAAAAGTACCTTCAAATTGCAAAGAAGAACAGGAATTTAATCTGTTGACCTAAATCAGCCATTATATCTTTGATTCTAGGTCAGATCAAAACTACATGGGGCTTGTTTTCTGGTTTGGGTATGGAAGCAATTGAAATCACAAAGTAACATCTATTCTCAGGACATTTCACCCCAAAATGACAGAAATTACATGAGATCACCTGATCATGCAACGTTTCTACCATTTTGGACCATTTTGCAAGAACAATCTTTGAGATCTGATCCTGTCGAATCCAAACCAAGCCTTCGCCACTCTCTGCGCTATGGTGCTCAATAATGTGGCAGGCTTCCTAGGAGAAATCCACTTGGGAGTTAACGCAGATCAAAGCAGTGTTAGCTCTCACTGTGCACCTGCTATTCCCCTCAAGCGGGCACCAGGGGGACAGTCAATGGCAGCACAAATTCTAAGTGAGGGAGGCTGGAGGAGCAGTGCACCAGAGGTGCCATACTGCTTTAACCATGTAGAACCTAGGACTCTGCTGGGTTTCCAGATCACCCACCCTACTCCTTTCCCATTCAGAGGAAGATGCAGAAGAAACTCTGCAACCTACTGGAGTTTCCATGTACTTTGTCCCCTCCTGCAAGTATTTCTGGGAATGAGGACAATCTATCTCCATCTCCCAAAATATGGAGATGCTAATCTCTTTGGAAGGAACAACCTGAAAAAGCAGCATATCTATGGTAGGGGAAAGTCCACCAGAAATTCTCTTAGCAATGGTAGTTGATGCCCAATCATCTGAAATGCGCAGATCTCTGTCAGTTGGACTTTCATATTGTTTACGGCAGCTGTCATTGCATAATATTAGCAGATTAAAAAGGAAAATCTCTATGTAGCCTTCTGTGGTGCATTATTCTGTCACTATCTTTTAGAGGGTTGGCTATTGCAAAATTAATTTCTTTTAAGTAATTGTACAGAATCACTTTTGAAGTTAAGATATGAACAAGGAGAGCTCTTGCTCTCTTGCACGTTTTTACTCATTATCTAGTGAAAGCAGAATTTCTGCGTTTGAGTATATATAAATATACTCTTTATTTCTTGGCTACTTGAAAACTCAGAGATTCATATCCTTTTATTTCTAAGCAAGTCTTAGAAATGTAAAATTGTAGCAAAGGTGGATTTGCTTATTTTTACGCAAACCTCTGCGCATTTAGCTTTTACAGCAAGTACTCCTAAAATACACTAGATGGAGGCATTTTCAAATGCAAATATAGTCCTCAATTCCAGCAAAGAATTGAATCATAGACTATAGACTTCAGAGGGGTAGCCATGTTAGTCTGTATCAGCAAAAACAACGAGGAGTCCTTGTGTTGCCTTAGAGACTAACAAATTTATTTGGGCATAAGTTTTCGTGGGCTATAACCCACTTCATCAGATGCATCATGCCATGCATCTGATGAAGTGGGTTATAACCCACGAGAGCTTATGCCCAAATAAATTTGTTAGTCTCTAAGGTGCCACATGGACTCCTCGTTGTTTAGACTATGGACTAATAGACTTTAAGCTCAGAAGGGACTGTGTCTTTAAGTGCATCCTTATTCAATGACGCATTTACTCATGTGTTTGACTTTGGGCATATACTTAAGTCCCATTGGTGTCAAGGAGACTTAAGCATGTGCTTAAAGTTAAGACCATGCTTAAATACTTAGCTGAATAGGAATATACTGCTGAATTGGGGATATATTGTATGAGCTTTGATTTGAACCAGGATTTTCCTTTGATAGACTCTTCACAGTAGCTGCCTGGCTTAAGTTTCATACATTAATTTTCTCCCTTTCAGTAAATGTGGTGCAGTAATGTTCCATGTTGTCTCAGTTCTTTAACTGTGGGATAATAAATATATTCTTTATAATAGCAGTTAGGGCAAATACTGTCTATATACTTTTCCTGATCATACATAATTATTAGATATTAGGCAAGTATAGAATAATGTAATCAATCCAAGAAAGGGTCAATATGTAATCTTGAATTTACCATGTTACTGAACAACAACTTACTTTTAAAGGCTTTGGAAACTCATTTAGATTATGCAATGGCATAATTTGTTATAACTTTGGAAATTCATATTTGAGAGATTAAAAATATCTATTGGAGAAACTTCCACAAATGTTCATATATAAAGGAAGGGAGGAAAGTCACAATGGATGAATGGTTTTAATTTAAAGGCCAATATGTAAACTGTATTCAAATTATATTACAGAACACACACAAAAAGAAGAACCTGCCTGCAACAGATTTAAAGAAATGGGCTGAATTCTACTCAGTTACAAACAGACTAATTTATTTTAGTGATTGTCTGCACAGATGTAACGGAGCAGAATTTGGACCAATGTTTTGTGCCCTTTAATTGATTCTCAGAAAAAAATCTATATGGAGGAAAACTGAAGGTCAGACACCTTTTGTAAACATTTGAATAAAGTCAAGTTATCTGGTGCTAATTTACAAATGTATGCAAGGGTGAGAAGCCAGTGTGTTTAAAAATATTATTTAACATACTTCTGTAGCATGAGCATCTGAATTTGAGAGAAAAGTTTTCAAAATTATACAAATATCTTCCAAGTGAGTGTTCAAGTAGGAACGAGAAAGCATGAAAATCTGAAGTCATGGTTTATTTTTTGCTATTTTCTTTCCTGGTGCACAAAAACTCACACACAATATGTATCTTTTATAAAAGATAGTGGGTTTTGTTTTTCTAAAGGCACCCCTGAGAGTGACACCATTTGCCAGAGATGTCCAGAAGGATTTTTCTCAAATGAAACTTCATCCAAAGCAGCCTGCCAAAAACACACAAACTGCAGTGCACCAAATCATAAAATAGCACTGAAGGGCAATGCGGTTCATGACAATGTGTGTCATGAAAACACGGACACATCAACTCAAAAATGCGGAATAGGTATGTATAATGCCAAAGTGTAGTGTAAGTATCCCGACAAGCATTATTAAAATGGGATTAGCAATGGCTATGATAAAAATTGATGGGAAAACTTTAAAATCTAGTTACTGTTGATTAGATGATATAGAAGGGGTAAGAAGCATATATTTCATAGCTCTAAAGACCAGTCCCTTATTTTAAACATGTTTTTAAAATAGTTTTTCTTACAATTCTGGACCCTCTATGTTTTGTTAGGGCCAAACAATTTCAGAAGAATTCAGACACTTGCTGGGATCATCTTGGCTTATTTCACCAAATCAATTCCCTATCATTGCAGGGGCCTCGGGCGTTGGTGTACCTTGGTCCCTTTTGTTATGTGCTTGTGGCACACAATAGTTTAATCTCTCCTGAAAGCTGTAATTCTAGTCTATCCAGGTTATTGGGGTCAGTGCAGGAGTAACTCGGTGGGGATTAGTGTGTCCTGTGATGTGTAGGAAATCAGCCTAGATGATCTGCTGGCCCCTTCTAGCCTTCACTTCCAGGACTTAACTTATCTTTTTCTCTGTGATTTGTTTTCAGATGTAACCCTATGCGAGGAAGCACTTTTCAGGTTTGCTGTTCCAGAAAAACTCACCCCTAACTGGCTGAATGTACTAACGGACGGTTTGCCTGGGACAAAGATTAATGCAGAAAATATAGAAAGGATTAAACAAAAACGTAGTTCTCAAGAACAGATGTTCCAACTGTTGAAATTATGGAAGCAGCAAAACAAAGAACAGGATACGGTCAAGAAGATCATTCAAGGTAATTCAGACAGCATAGCAAACACATTTAGAAGTAACTTTTCAAATAGCACTTTTGTAATCTCCTGGAGCCAAATTCTGCCCTGGGTGGTGGGCACACTGCTCACACTGATGCCAATGGGAACTGTTTAGGTGCAACTGTGTGCAGAATTTAACCCTTTATGTTCAACAGAAAGGACCAAATTCTGCCCAGACTCGCAGTCTATGTGACCCTATTGAGTAATATGTATGGAGTGTAAATCAATTCCCCTTTGGGACCAGAAGAGTAGGAAATACTGTGATACTCAGGGTCCATACTGCCCTCATTTACACCAGAGCAAGAACTAAAGAAGTCAATGGGAGCGGGGTGTGTACAGATCAGGGGAAACCAGGCTCACAGTATATGATATAAGTAGGGCCCTATCAAATTCATGGTTGTGAAAAACACATCACGGACTGTGAAACCTGGTCTTTTGTGTGCTTTTACCCTATACTCTACAGATTTCACAGGAGAGACCAGCATTTCTCAAACTCGGGGTCCCGACCCAAAAATGGGTTGTGGGGGAGTTGCAAGGTTATCGTAGTGGGGTCGTGGTATTGCCACCCTTACTTCTGCACTGCCTTCAGAGCTGGGTGGCCAGAGAGTGCTGGCTGCTGGCCAAGGGTCCAGCTCTGAAGGCAGCAGCACAGCAGTAAAGGTGGTGATACCCTCCCAGGTCACCCTTACTTCTGCGCTGCTGCTGGTGGTGACGCTGCCTTCCAAGCTAGGCTTCTGGCCGCCCAGCTCTGAAGGCAGCGCTACTGCCAGCAGCAGCGCAGAAGTAAGACTGGCAATACCACAGTCCCCCTACAATAACCTTGCAAACCCCCACCCTCTGCCCACTAATCCATTTTGGGTCAGCACCCCTACAATTACAACGCTGTCAAATTTCAGATTTAAATATCTGAAAGCATGACATTTATGATTTTTTAAATCCTACGACCGTGCAATTGACCAAAGTGCACCGTGAATCTGATAGGGCCCCAGATATAAGCAAGGCACTATAGGTGCTGGCTTGAGAGACCTATACCCTTTAGATATCCACGAAGAGGAATTGTGTGGGCACTGGCAATTCAAAGTCTCATACATACCCCTGCAAACATGCTTTTCTCTTCTTGGAAAGAATATCCCTATTCGTTCCTTCACCTTTCTGCTGAAACTGCCACCATCGGTGTCAAAGGGGAGCTTACGGTGGCAGTTTTTGTGATGTTAACACTTGTTGCTGCAGTTTTCACTGAAAACTACCAAACCCTTTTCGCATGAGCCACCATCAGCAACCATCGGATTTGAATGACTTTTGTTCTACAAGGAATGGATTTGAAATGGTGTCCTTGAGAAACTGTTTTTAATTTATGTCTGTTTATATAATTATATTATATATTATATTATATATAATTATATAATTATGTCTGATTGTAACGTGTCTGTGCTGGAGCTAATGCTATGTTGGAACTGAAGCACCAGTGACAGTTATAGCTACGATGTCTCGGCATTTCCTGTATATCAGGAGTAAAACAGTCATGTAGTGCAATGTGAGATACAGAGCCCTGCCTCATGCACTGTACATATGACAAGATGCACATTACAAAATTGTAGAAATAAATGTATGATAGCAAGTATGTGCGTAACTTGGGACTACTTATATGAAGAAAGTTACACACGTGCTTAAGTGCTTTCTAAGATTGAGGGTTAAAACAGCAATGCTAAAAGGGTTATTTGGAAATAAAACTAGGAAACATTTAGTGGGTACATGTCCTTTTCTGACTTTAGAGTTTGTTTTAAGCCGTTATAAAATAGTAATGAATCATATGAATGGCCCTCCTTGCTTTTTGTAGGTATTGATCTCTGTGAAAACAGCGTCTTAAAACATCTTAGCCAGGCTAATCTAACCTTTGAACATCTCAACATTCTGATGGTGAATTTACCAGGAAAGAAAGTAAGAAAAGAAGATATTCAGCGCACTATGAAGCTGTGCAAGCCTACGGAACAAATTCCAAAGCTTCTTAACCTGTGGAGAATAAAAAACACTGATAAAGACACAATTAAGGCCCTAACTCATGGGCTAAAGCATTTGAAAGCCTACCACTTTCCCAGAAAACCTATCCAAAGTCTGAAGAAGGTGGTCAAGTTGCTTCAAAGTTTTAAAATGTACCAATTATACCAAAAACTCTTTTTTGAAATGATAGGGAACCAAGTCCAATCAGTAAAAAAACGATGTGTCTAATTCAAGATATTTTTCCATTCATTCTCCACTATTTCCCCTTAATTACTGTTAGCAGTAATTAACGTAGAACATTGTTCCCCGACATTGTACGTGATTATTTATAGAAATGTATGACTGGAATGGCTCTAAGCTCTCAGAGCTTAGAGCTTTTTTTACTATAAAGTCACTTCTGTAAAAGCTATAATCATCTGATGACATTTAGGTCCTGATCTGCAGCCTTTGGCATCTAAAATCGAAAAGTACCACTGAAGTCATTGAGTGAGCAAAGAATGTTGGACCAGGCCTAATACAGTATTTACTATTTATATTCACTGATATAAAGGTTTTTGTTGTACATATTTATTAACTTAAATGGAAATTATATGAGACTGAAATTTAGAAAGAGAAATTAAATACAAACTATATTTTCAAGATAGACTAAAATGATCAAGTATATTTTTAAGCAGAAATTATGTAGCATTTCCTAAGAGATCCTACTTTCTTTACTTTGTGGATATTTTTAAAATTGTTACTTAGTTTTATGTGTATAAGTTGTGGTATCCTTTGGTAGGTGTTGTTTAATTTATCCAAAGTTTTTAACTCAAATAGTCTGAGAAATATACCATAAATGACCTGAATATTTAAATATTCTGTGAGAAAGTGAATGTACCATATTTAAAAACTGGATGTTCAGATACGATTGTAGGATCTTATTTTATAAAACAATTAATTTTTTCAGCTTATCTTTTGTCTGTTTATGTGGTTTCTCTCATCGGAAATGGACAAATCTGACACAGATGTTTTCCTGCAGATTTTGCTCCCTGTTTTGAAGACATAGGGCCTGTTTCTCCAGTGCCCCAATATCTTGTGTAGTCACTGATACTTGACCAACACGAATGCAAAGGGATTAGATATCAGTATTCTGACCTGGTAGCATTGTGCACTCACTACACAGAGGTCAATGACTATTCAAGGTACGAGGCAGTGGAGAATGAGGCTCATGGTGAGGCTTAAACAGATCTGACACAAGCAGCTATAATCCCATTGAAGCCTGATTTCAATTTGGACCATAGTAATCCTTTCAGAGTTCACAACCTTTGAACATACCACAGATTAAGAATTCATGAAGGAAGGATGCACTGGCCTCAATGAGCTTGGAATGCCCCATTCCACAATGCCAATGCAAAGGGAAGGGTGAAGATATGGCACCACAACTATGCAGCTTCACAGGCCTAACCCTTGTGAGTAGGGAGTGTGCAAAGGCCCTAGGTGCTATTAAAAGTCCATTTGCTATAACTGTGGCAGCCAATCAGCTTGGGCTATTTCAGGTGAAAGGACTGGAGAGGGTTGCTTGCCTGAGTGCCCCTTTAAACCATCTATACAAAGCCTGAGCGACAAGGTGGGTGAGGTAATATTGCTTATTGGACCAACTTCTGTTGGTTAGCAAGCCACCCAGAGCTCTTCTTCGGGTCTCTAATATCCTGGGACCGACACAGCTACAACTACACTGTGTATACAAAGCTTGTTCACTCAGGGTGTGGTGAGCCAGGGGAAGGAAAGGGACAGCAGCATTTAGTCTCAAATGAGAATTATTATTACACCAGAGGTGATGAAATCTTTATATACATTAAGCAAAGAATGGGAAAGAGGCTACTGCAATATATAATAGATTTGGAAATATGCACCAGAAGTCATTTCCTTCTAGAGAACTCAAAATTGAGGTGTGTTTATAAATGTTTGTTGTTGATGTTTGAGTATGCAGGAATAAATTCTCCTTGATATTCTGAATGAGATGGATTAAAATCTAATTTAGCGTAGCTCTACTTTGAAAATATGGGTTATGTGCATAATTTTTAGAAAAAAGATTCCTCTTACACATTAAAAGCATGTACGTGATTTAAAATGAATCTTATAATAGAACTTGTTTCAACTAAATTATAATAAAAGACCATCACAAAAGAGAGTCAGTTGATTTGAAAAAGAGACATATCATTTCAAGACACTTTTCTAAGTGTAAAAGCTTGTTTGGATGTTAAAGGCATTAAAATCAGTGTAGTAGTCATCCCATTTACAGCATTATAAAGCGAAATCCAACACATTCTCCGTAAACATTTGTCTTAAAGTAACCTGATCCAGATCCATTTAATCCATGAAACAATTTAGCAATTGTCACTTCAGCTACAGCGCCAAGTGACCATACAATTAAAACCATCTTCAAAGTAAATCTAAAAGCACTAATAGACAAGCAGAAAACTCAGTTGCTTCTTAAACAAGTATTTTATATTAACAACAGTCATCTTCAAAATGGATACCTTTGGGCTTCTCCATCAGAATGAAATATTAATAATAATGATCATTTAAATAGCATTGAATATGTACACAATGCGCCGCAAAACACAGAGTATGACCCTGGGGAGGTTTTCAGAGACACAAAGGACAGTTAGGCACTTAAGTCTCATTAAAAGTCAATGGGAACTAGGCATCTAACTGCCATTTGTGCCTTTAAAAAATCTCCTCCTTGCCTAAATACAAAGTTGCAGCTGTTAACTAAAGATGCATTATTTAACCAATGTAGTTAAACAGGTGCACACTCATGTGAGGGCACTCTTAAATCAGTTTAAACCCAGTTTATATCAATTTAACTTAATTCTCTAAGGAATCTACTTAATATTATGAGGGGACAATGCCTAGGACATGCTGTTGCCTTCCACAGGGAGCATACTGCCCAAAGTAGGCAAGACATACAAAGACAAGACCCAAGAACATAAATGGAAAGGATGCTCGGGAAAACTGTGTTTTCAAGGAAGGTTTTGAAGGAGGAAAGAGCAGGTATGCACTAGCAATAGTGGGAGAGCGTTCCATGTACAGGGTGCAGTAGGAATAAAGTGCAAACTGACAGTGCGGGAAGTTGGAAGGAGTAGCAAGGTGGGAGGACAAAGAGAGAAAAGAAAAGCAGAAGGAAATGCAAGCAGACCTATAAGCAGGGGTGACGTTACATACCGTACCACTCTAACCTTCAAGGCAAACACAAGGTAAGCAACCTTGAGCTCAATCTGTGCCAGTCCCAGGGCCTTCCAGTTAGGCTCAGTTACACTTGTGCAGTCCCATTCTAGCTAAGGGGATAATTTGCCCTGCAAAAATCTCTCTTAGTGGGGATGGTGCATGAAGTTGAAAGAATACAGTCTGCTTTTCATTTTTTATTCCTGATTTTACCTCACTCCTTTTCTCCACATTCTCTGCTCCTCTTCTGCTTGCTGTGCCCTCATTTCTCTGTTCTCTCATTCTCCCCACTCTCTGTCATAAGAATGCCCATACTGGGTAAGAACAAAGGTCGATCTAGCTCAGTATCCTGTCTTGCAACAGTGGCTGGTGTCAGATGCTTCAGATGGAATGAACAGAACAGAGTAATGTATTGAGTGATCCATCCCCTGTCTTCCAGTCCCAGCTTCTGCTAGTCAGCGGTTCAGGGACACGCAAAGCATGGGGTTGTGTCCCTGACCATCTTGGCTAATAGCCATTGATGGGCCTATCCTCCATGAGAGGGATGAGGGGACAGTTAGCACTATGAGACATCAAAAGGGGCAGCACTGGGGAATGGGGAGCAACAGAAGGGATGTGGGAGGCAGCAGAGAAACAACACAGGAATGGGAGATGGAGGACAGAGCAGGGGCAATGACTGAGGTACAGTGGTGGGAACTGAGGACCTACAGCACTAGGAATGGGGGAGGGGCAATGGAGAAAATAGCAAGGGGACAGCACTGAAGACAGAGAGAGACATGTAAAAAAGTATAATTAGGCAGCCCAGAAAATAACTTGAAGAGCAACTAGCAAAAGACACAAAAACTAAACAGCAATTTTTTTTTAAGTACATCAGAAGCAGAAAATCTGTCAAACAATCAATGGGGCCACTGGACAATCAAGGTGCAAAAGGAGCACACAAGGAAGATAAGGCTGTTGCACAGAAGGTAAATAAATTCTTTGTATTGGTCTTCATGGCTGAGCATGTGGGGGAGATTCCCACACCTTAGCCATTCTTTTTAGGTGACAAATCTGAGGAACTGTCTCAGACTGAGGTGTCAACAGAGGAGGTTTTGGAACAAATTGACAAATTAAACAGTAATAAGTCACCAGGACCAGACGGTATTCACCCAAGAGTTCTGAAGGAACTCAAATATGAAATTGCAGAACTACTAACTGTGGTATGTAACCTATCAGCCTCTGTTCCAGATGACTGGAGGATAGCCATTGTAATGCCAAATTTAAAAAAAAAAGACCAGAGGCATCCTGGCAATTACAGTCCAGAGAGACAAAGCAGATGAGGTAATATCTTTGATTGGACCAATTTCTGTTGGTGAGAGAGACAAGCTTTTGAGCCACAGAGCTCTTCATGTCTGAGAAAGGTACTCCTAGCCTCACAGCAAATGCAAGATGGAACAGATTGTTTAGCATAAGTAGTTAGCACGTATTGTAAGGGACCATTCAGGGTAGAGTTGTCCATTAACACTTCTTCAGTCATAGGACAAAAGTGGGAATCTACCAGTGCTCTGACCCAGCATGGCCATTTTTTTGTTCTTCTGTTCTTAGTTTCACCCTCCATTTTGGGGACAAGTCACACCACATTTACACTTTGGTTCTGTTTCCCCTCTGCCCCCTTCCATTTTGAGTGATGTTCTCTTCCTGCTTGAAGTTACTCCTGACATGTCTCATCCCCATCCACATCGTCCCCAGTGCTATAAGGTGCAGTTTCTTGCCTCTTGCCACAGAATCTGTTGGAAGTTGCACTAGGTAGCACCACCTAGTGGATGAAAAAGGTCAGAGACCCAAGTTAGAGGAAGTGACCTTAGACAGACACAGTTAGAGGAAGTGACCAGCACTGGAGCTGGCTAGAACAGGCCGCAGAGATGGACACACCTACTTATGGCCATACCCCGCAAATTGGGAATTCCTGCTATACAGACTTCTGAGAGCATGGTCAGGTTCTGTGGTTCTTCTCTGAATGGAGGAATGCCCGATGAGGTAGAGCTGTATTGAGGTTTTACCAGCCTGTGCTTGGGATAGGCACATTACTCAGTGGTGAAGTCAGGAGTGAGCTATGCTGGTCATCCCAGAAGAGTGCCAGCCAAACCTTTCTACCACACCACACCACACCACACCACACCCTCTTGCACTCTATATATGCCATGTGTTACAGGAAAGCGGTTTCAGGAATGTTTTACAGCAATTTAAACAGTTTTTGATGGGACTGTTTTTTCATATCCCTCAGCTTGTAAAGGCACTTGCCTTAGACTCAGATCTTCAAAGGTATTTAGGCTCCTAATGTCCATTTAAATCAATGGACATTAGGAGCCTAAATACCTTTGATAATCTGGGCCTTAGTTACCACCTGTACAACTGTGCAGGGCTCACAAGGCGACAAAAAAACTCTAAATCTAACCAATATTCTCTAGATCTAAAAAAAGGTCATGAGATTAAGGCCCAATATCTTGGCTCTTCAAAGAACTGACATTTTTAGATATAGAAAACCAATCACTGGTGCAGACCTGAATTTTGGCCCTCTGGAACGGGGTAAATTTTGGTGAGTGGAAGGAAAACTCTGTATCTGGGGGAGAAGGTAGAAACAAGATATTGGCGCAAGGACTGACTTGGTTTAGTGTTTGTACAGTGCTTAGCATAATTGGTCCTGGTCCATGACTTTTTCCTACGTGCTACAGTAATACAAATAATAAATGCAGGTTGATGTAAAAATAATGTCTTCTGAGAGTTGCTCAGCGATTTAGATAGCTGGAGCAGTCAGATCCAGTGAGGTGATCAAAAGTGCATGATAAATGTACCTATTTCTTGTCTTTGAAATTTATCATATGGCTATCACCGACACATACTCACTATCTAGGTATATCTAGATATCTATGAATAAGGCTGCGATTCTGTCACGGAGGTCATGGGTTCTGTGACCTCCGGGACTTCTTCTGGGGCAGGGCTGGAGAAGCTATCAGCCCCAGACTACTGAAGCAGCAGCTGCTAGAACAGCTGACCAGTGGCCAGCCCCAGGGCCACCGGAACAGCTGACCAGTGGCCAGCCCCAGGGCCACCGGAACAGCTGACCAGTGGCCAGCTGTGAAGCTGCAGGAGCAGCGGTCCCCAGCCCAGCTGGGGTTGGGTCAGCCCCTGCCACAGGAGCAGCCGTGGGGCTGGAGTAGCTGCAAGCCCCGGCAGCGCTCTGTCACCCTCTTCAGGGTATTTTTAGTCAAAGTCAGGGACAGGTCATGGGCTTCTGTGAATTTTTGTTTATGGCCCCCGACCTGTTTATGGCCCCCGACTTTTACTAAAAATAACTGACAAAAATCTTAGCCTTACCTATAAGCAGATATAGATATAAATATAGCTATAAACTAGCACAGAGAGATGGGATAAGTAGATTTTTTTTTGGAAGCTTGATTGCCTAACAAAATGGATTTTTTCCAACCTTCTAAAAATACCCAACCTTGGCCTTAGGCCAAGGATGAGAAATTTCCATCCCAAAATCCTGTTTTGGAGAAATAACTGTAAGAAAAGGTTTTGAATTGGTCCTTCCACACCTTAATTAAACACTAGCAACTCTGCTGCTAAATAAATATGGAAACAAGATATATGGAACCAATACTTCAGCCCTTATTTATGTGAGTAGCCCAAGTGGATTAAATGAGGCTACTCATATGAGTAGGGACTACAGGATTATGTTTCATGATTGAAAAGGGTGGAACAACACTATTTATTTTACAAGTCTAGTCTGGTCACAGAGCTCCCAAGTACAAAAGTAAAACAGAATTCGAGTGAGGCCTGTTTGGTCACCCCAAATACATGAAAATAGTTTATTCCACTTTCATCATCATGCCTGATATTTATGGCAAGTTTGCGTAGGATTTCTCATTTGTTTTTTCATGTTTAAAAAAAGTTCTTTCGTACTAGCAGGTTGCTTTTTTAATCATCATGACCTTTGGTACCCCAGAGGTTATTTAAAAGCAACCACATGATGAGTGTGTGGGGCTTTGGCAATATTTTATACATGAAGAGGACAGGGTGCGGTCAAAAACTGTGGAATATGGCATGTTCTAGAGAATATTTTCCCTTTCCTCCTTAATCTAGGAAGAAAGACTTCACTCAATATGAAAATAAACAAACAAACATTTACCAGCAATGAAATCATATATCATTCTGGATGCCTAGAATACTGCCAGTACATGCAAAGCTGCAAAAATGTGCTTTATTTTAATTAATGGTAACAATGATTTATTATTTGTATAGTGCCTTTCGTGTGCCTGATGCTGTCCAGATAAGTGAAACCACAGGTCTCTACCCTGAAGAGCTAAATGAGAATTCATACAGAAAGGGCTGAAATTACACCATAGGCTATGTCATCACTGCCTTGACTTAACTCCTCTGGAGAAGTGGTTCTCAAAGTGTGGGTTGTGGCTTCGGCCCAGGGCAGCGGGGCTCAGGCTTTGGGCCCATGTGGCCCAGCTAGGGTTCGAGCTTGGGCTTTCTGCCCTGCGTCCCAGCAAGTCTAACGCCAGCCCCCTGCCGAAGCCCAAGCTCCGCTGCATGGGGCTGAAGTTGAAGCCCAACTAACTTAGCTTTATGGGGCCCCCTGTGGCGTGGGGTTGTGTAGTCATTTTTGTTGTCAGAAGGGGTAACAGTGCATTGAAATTTGAGAACCGCTGCTCTAGAGATAGCATGGCTTGAGTGAGAGCATTCACACTGCAAAATAACACTCAAGCTGACAGAGTGATTGGATTATTGCACAAAGCAGTCATGTTTGCAGCTGACAAGGCGTGCCAATCTAGCCAGTACTCCTTGATGCTCCTCTCCTCTGCAGGGAAGAGTAGCAAAAGCTGTCAGAGATGGTCAGGAAACAGCAGAGAAGAGGGCATAGCTGCTGGGGAGGGGGGATGCACAAATTAGCTTGACTGTTTTTACACCTGGGGCTGCTCTAAACTATGCCAGTTGGCTGTGGTCAGCGGGGATCATTATGCCGGTTGAGAATATGTGAAGCCCAGAAGTGTTCTGCCCATGACCCTGATATGCCCTCTACACATAAATAATAGCCAGCTATGCCAGCTGGGGAAATCCACGACAACAAGGGAAGCCTCAGATGCCAAAATCTGGTATTTTCTGGCCTCTCTGCTCCACCACAAAGGGGCCTGAATACAGAAGAGAATCTAGCCCTTTGTTTATAATTTGCATTTAATTTTTAAAAAAGGCACACATTTTTAACAGTGAGGGCAATTAACCACTGGGACAATTTACCAAGGGTCATGGTGGATTCTCCATCACAGGCAATTTTTAACTCAACAATGGCTATTTTTCTAGAAGAGATGCTCTAGTTCAAATCGGACTTGTTTCAGGGAATTTCTATGGCCTTATGGTGTTATACAGGAGGTCAGGCTTCAGGATCACAGAGCTCCCTTCTGACCTTACAAAGTAGCAGCCAAGCTCAACAGTCAATGCTGTAGCAGATTTTGCAGTGCTGATATGACAATACATTTGACAATCTGTCCAAAGGCATAGCTGCTCCCATTTTTATTAATGATACACTGACATACAGAATATGTTGCTCATAGGACCGTCAGAGGGTTGCTCACCATGCAGTACTTCGCAAAGCACTGATTTCCAAGTTTTTTGGGAGGTTGCTGTGTAACCTTTGGGTGGGCTAGAGTTCACTTCATTGCCCTTCTCCAGTGCCTAAAACACCCAGTTCCCATAGAAAAGCAGCTGGAGACCCAGAATTCAGCCTCTCAGGATTTTCAGCAGGGATTGCACAGGGTCAACCACCCCACATTCAAGTCCCAAAAGAACCTGAAAGGGATGAATTTAATTATCAACTTTATAAATTTTATGATGAAGAAACAAATAATAATAATAATAACTTAATGTTTACAACATAACACAATTTTATAATCCACGTACATTATCTTCACAGTTATACATAAACATAAAGAAAACAGGTCAGCCCCCACAGAAACACATGGAAAAGAAACTCAAAGCTCCCAGAGGTTTAGGTTGAGTTCAACTGAGTCTCAGTTAGAGTCTTTGATCACCAAAAAGCTATACAGTCGGCTGAGTCAAAAGCAACATCTTCCCTCCACTTGCTTGTGGGACTCTTCAGTTGGGATCCAGGCAGACTCTTCCTCTGCTGAAATCACTGCTGGCCAGTCAGCTAACTGATTAACCAGCCACTCAGTTAAATGTATAGATTAAAAAAACCTTCTGTTACAAGAAAAATACAAAACTGAGAATAAAATAAATGACTCTTCCTCGTGATCACATTTAAAGAAATGTTGGTGAATCCTATTAGTTGAGACACTTTAAATAAAATAGTTTGGTTAAAATCAAACAACATTCAAAGTACACAATTAAAATAAAAAATTATTTTTCCCTCCCAATTTTTTCTTTCTATAATTAACTCTGCCAGGGCTCCCTGTGGGAGGGTTAATAATATCACTAACCTGCTTCAGAGTTAAGGAAAACTCCATTTTCTGCTCCTGTGGCTCAACTTCACTCGGCCCACACAGGTCACTGGCCTTTTGTAAAGTACTTGACTACATGCCCTCATGGTATGGGAGGCAGGTCCATATTAGGGTGACCAGACAGCAAGTGTGAAATATCAGGACAGGGGGTGTGGGTAATAGGAGCCTATATAAGAAAAAGACCCCAAAATCGGGACTGTCCCTATAGAATCAGGACATCTGGTCCCCTGCATAGACTGGGGGAAGCTGTGCTTCCCCAAACAGCCAGGAGTGGCCCTGCCCATGTTCTGCCCCAGCCCCCCCACCCTGCTTCCCACTTGCTCAGTGCGCCTCCAGTCTCCCTGTGCGGTGGCCCTGGCTCAGGCTGCGCTGCCCACCCTCCCGTGCTCCAGGGCTGGAGGGGAGGCTGCAGCTGTGCCTCCCACCCTCCCATTGCTCTTGGGCTGGAGCCAGTGGCTGCGGGGGTGGCTCTGGGCTCCGGCGGGGGCTGAAGGGGCGAGGCCTCGGGCGGAAGGGGTGCAGCTGGGGGAGTCTGAGTCCAGCTACAAAGAACCTAGTGAGCATACCCAAAACTACCACATCCAATTCCAGAAACTTCTAGATGTGCTGTGCTAACAGCTGCCTAGTACCAATGACCCAGACACATTCACTTCTATCCTTGCCCTCCCAATAGCTCTTTACAAGATCTATCTCCCTATTAGGCATGTGGATTACAGCTGGATACTGGAATTTTACATGGCTACATAACCCAGAAGCACTGTTGGACCTAGAGTTTTCTTTAAAAAAAGCACTATTTCAGCATATCGTGAATGTATCACACATTTAGAATCCCTCAAGGTACCTTCAGAAAGCTTTCATAACAAATTATTGATTCCCTGTCATAATGCATTAAACTTGCAACTCACAATCCAACAGCATAATCTGCAGGGAGTTTGTATCACAGACTAAACAAAGGGGGTGGGGGAGGGAAATGAGAGGGAAGTCTGATGAAGACTGATGCTTAAATGTAGAAGTTCTGCCTGAGGAAGTAGTGAAAAGCCTTTGTTTACAGCAGTTAATAAAAATCAGAACTAACTGCCAGTAACTGAGATTCGCCCTTCAATTAAACATTCTCAGACAATATTTCTATGTGCACAAAGAGATGCTGTCTTTTCAAAAAGAAAAATAAGCTGTATGACCATCCATGAATAGCACAGTTAGTTCTGAGTGTTCAGGTTATGTATTATTTGTTCCATTAAAATGATTCTGCTCACATAATAAGTCTGTGTCTGCTTTCTTGGGGATCAGAAGGCATTAAAAAGATTTCCAAATAGATTATGTATCTCTAAAGATAAGGAAATATGGATCTAATTTGAAGACATTGATCAATATTTTCCTATCAGTCACCCTCCAGTAAATAATAGGATTTTGGAAAGATAGTTCAGTACTGAGATTGAGAATTGAAAATGACAAGATGTTGGTTACAGTTAGTGGTGGGTCACAACATGGAGCTATGCTTCTCATAGGGCAGGGGTGGCAAACTTTTTGGCCCAAGGGCCACATCTGGGTATGGAAATTGTATGGTGGGCCACGAATGCTCATGGAACTGGGGGTTGGGGTGTGGGAGGGGGTGAGGGCTCCAGCTGGGAGTGCAGGCTCTGGGGTAGGGTCAAAAATGAGGATTTCAGGGTACGGGCTGGGGTCCGGGCTGGGGTGCAGGGAGTGGGGTCTGGCTGGGGGTGCAGGATGGTGCTCCAGGCTGGGACCGAGGGGTTTAGAAGGCAGGGGGATCAGGTCTGAGGCAGGGGATTGGGGCACAGGAGGGGATCAGGGGTGCAGGCTCCGGGTGGCGCTTCCCTCAAGCAGCTCCTGGAAGCAGTGGCATGTCCCCCTCCTGCTCCTATGTAGAGGGGCAGCCAGGCGCCTCTACACACTGCCCTGTCTGCAGCTCCCATTGGCTGCGGTTCCAGGCCAATGGGAGCTGCAAGGGTTGTGCTTGGGGCAGCGACAGCGTGCAGAGGCCCCTGGCTGTCCCTACACTTAGGGGCCGGAGGAAGGAAATGCCGCTGCTTCCGTGAGCTGTGCAGCGCCATGGGACACGCAGAGCAGGGCAAGCCCCCGATCCTGCTCCCCAACTAGAGCACCAGAGCAGGGCAAGCCCTGGACCCTGCTCCCCGGCAGGAGCTCGAGGGCCAGATTAAAACGTCTGAAGGGCCGAATGTGGCCCCCAGGCTGTAGTTTGCCCACCCCTGTCATAGGGCCATGTGTCTCATTCCGTGCAACAAACATGTGGAAGGAGAAAATTTACTTGAATAAATCCATGGCTTCCAAAGGCAGCCTTAAAGGTAGCACAAAATGGAGAGTGAGTGCAACCTGAAAACCTCCTGGAAGCAGGAGATCTGCAGGAAGAGACTGGCCCCAACTCCTGGATCTACATCTAATGTGTCTACCCTTATGCCAGCTTCCCTGTCCCCTGTCCTTCCCACCCTGGCAGTGTGACTGGCTCAGTAGATGTGCTATCATTGACCCCCCCTTGCCATACCTGCTACATCCTGCCCTCACTGAGTTAGAAGCTGTAAGACACAAATCAATACCACAAGGAGCAATGTTAACTCTGTCAGGGATTTGCACCAGAATGAGTTTGCTAGTGGAGAATGCCACAAAGAGTACTGTATGGTTTAGCCTCCCCCCGCCCCGCCCTCTTGATGGTCACACCCCTGATTCCCAGAAAGCTCCAAATTCATGTTAGTACCTTAAGATGGGAAACACATGCAGCGGAGCTACTACTTTGGCTACCCTGTATTTGCAAGCCTTTGCACCCATTTTTTCCATCAGGGCTGATACTTGGACCTTTAAAGCAGAGACGGAACAAATGCTGAATGCAGTACTGCAATAACACAGTGGTTAGAGCCGTACCCTGCAGTATAAACCACAGCACTGGAGGAGCACGCTTAGTATGCAGAATAAAGAGAATCAGACAAACTGAATATCTGGGTTATGTGAGTGGTAATTAGGAAAAGCCTTAAGCTAAGAAAATGGAGCTCTATAAAGAATCTATACTACTCCCCAGTGTAGTTACTATAGGACATATGCGCCAATGTTTCTGGAGCAACAACAAATCTGATAAGAAAATATCAATCCTGTTGCCTGACAAATCTCTTGCAAGGCTACAGTTGTGATAAAGAGTATTCAGCACTGAAAACACTTACTCAGCAATTTCCTGCTTGAGCTCCCAACAAAACGTTTAGTGTAAAAATAAATGCACGCTTCCAAAGCAGCCTACTTATGCAGCATGTCTAATTTAATAAAAAAGGAGTATCTCTTGTTCTTATTTAATCGTCAGCTATGTTCCTCTTTTGTGTGAGAACATTTGGATTTAATATTGGGCTCTGGAGATATTCACTGTTGTTTAAAAGGAAGTTAGTTTCAATGGGCCTAATTCAGAGAGAGAGGAAACCTCTGGTTAAAATTGAAGGGAGGCTTGGGGTGATTTCTCTGCCTCTAGTGGAATTCACCACCCTATAGTATCTTATATATGGATGCAGTATCTGGGGTACATACAAATACTTCTTATGAACATCTTCCCCCCGCCCCCATGTGCTAAATCTGAGATTTTATTATATATATATATATATCCCAGAGAGGTTTAACAAGCTGGCAGTGTTTGCCTGAAACATCCTATCCTGTTAGGAACAGTTGACCCTGCCAGGAAGGGATTAAGTGGGCTCTAGTTACTCATTGAAATAGATCGCTCATTACCCAACCCATATAGAAAGAAATGGGAGAGTGGCTTTTTAGAAAGGAAGAAGCACACAGACATGGGAAAGCAACAGACAGCCCTGGGGAGCAGGTTTGAGCTGAACTTTATGGTCTGTTAGTGTTAATAAAGGCAAGGAAGGGTGAGAGTAGACTTGTTTGGGATATAAATGTTTGCATGGTCTCCACATGAATGCATGTTACTCAGGTCCTGTGAACGTCTTATTTTGATGAAACTTGTGTCTAAAGCCAAACACTGTAGCTTGGGGCCTCTCTCTGTTCTTCCCTTAAGCAATGAAGAACACTTTTCCTCCTCTCATTCAGATCAGTGCTCTGAAAAAGTTAGCAGTCCTTCTTCCATTAATAAAATCTGAACTGGATTTCAAAAATGAGCTAGTTACCACTGAGGTTTTAAAGCTTCTTGCTGTTGGAGGACATAAAGTGTTGATGTCAGCTGCACCAAAGAGTAAGCCAGTTTCCAACCTCCTTCAACCATATTTTTCACAATCACAAGTAATTGTAGTGTTTAAATATTTTTTTAAAAATTGGTTTATTACAATTTAAGGATCTTACCCTGTATTCCTTGCAACCCCCAAACTCTCATTGATTTGAGTAATAATTTTGGGTCTGGAAAAAATGCTTGATAAGCCATAGTGCAGCAGGCTGTAAATAAGTGTTATATCTCTGCCATTGGCAGTCTGAGAACTCAGCATTACAAAGGTCACTGCTTGTAGAAAGATGACTAGAGTTTTAGACATGAGAATTTTAATTTAAAATGTTATTTTTAAAGTTTACTTGGGGTGAGAGGGCTTTCTTGTCTTTGCAGCTCTTGGACTGTGGGTCTGAACAAAATGGCTACAATTTAACTTAAATTTAAGTGTACTGCATAGGATTACTCAAGCCATAACTAAATTGTTGGGAACCTACACAGCCATTCAACATATTATATAGGAGTCATATTGAACCACTGGCTAGAACACTGAAAAGTAAGTAGAGAAATGTTGTTACAATTCAGATATCAGATTCATGGCTTTCTACTCATTATTCATAGGCAAATGGTTAATGATTGTTCTAAAGGGGAATTTTGACTCATCGTAGACAGACACTTTACTGTGCCTTCAGAACTCCTGAAGAGTTATGCCAAGGTGGAGGGTTTCAGTCTGCTCTCTGCAGATTTTCCCTGTATTAGTTTTGGTTCCTCTTTTCTGGCTGCATCCACTATAAACTGAAACTTAATCTTTCTATGTGAGCCTGATTCTAATCTTGCTTGGACTGGTATTACTCTGCTATAACTCCATTAACTTCAGTTTTCAGAGCAGCAGCTGTGTAAATCTGTATTCGCAAAAAGAAAAGGAGTACTTGTGGCACCTTAGAGATTAACAAATTTATGAAGTGAGCTGTAGCTCACGAAAGCTTATGCTCAAATAAATTTGTTAGTCTCTAAGGTGCCACAAGTACTCCTTTTCTATTAACTTCAGTAGAGTTGTTCTTAATTGACAACAGCATGAGACACAAATAAGGTGCTATGGCCTAATCTACACTAGCTCTTTTCCTTCTACTGGTGCAACACCAATGGTGGTTATAATGCAAACGAGGCACCAGGAGTTACAGGTATGTAGACAAGATTAGAAGACAGAGGCTAGAATTCCAGTCAGCACCTGAGCATTCTTGCTACAGTAGCTTCATCACTGGTAACAATGGTGGAGACTTCTTGGGGGGGAGAGAAAAGACTAGTGTGTGCTTGGCTAGTTTCTTTATGAAAGGAGCAGAAATGATATCACTAATTAAGCTGAATCCTTCTTGTAAATAGTGAATCACTTTTTTCCTGTGTATTTTTGGGACTTAGAAATTGTTGTTTGTTTGTAAAAAAAACTAACAAGCTGAATTAATCCCAGTACCCCAGGAGGGAAAAAAAGCTTTTAAAATTAACTTATTACATGTTCTTGGCTGTAGTTAAATACTCTTGAGCATAGCTGCTAATACCAATATGCTAGAGTTCCAGAAGATTTGGAGTTGTGGTTCATTTGAACATGAAAACAGAGTGGCTTGGATTTATCATTCTAATGGCCAAATTGAGCCCTGGTGTAATTGACTACAGTCAGTGAAATGGTACCAATTCACAACAGGGGCTGCATGTGACTTGAAAAATCAGGAAACCCTTTCTTTATAAATCAGCAACACATTTATTGAAGCTTCTGAAAGGAATGAATAGATCTGTTTCTCTGGAAGAATGGGATGCAGCACGTAAAGTATCACTTTACACTGTATGTGTAGTCTGGATATTTTCTGGGAGTTTCTCCCATTAAATAAGTATATAATACACTGCATGTGATTTACATACAGTGCATGGCTTAAGCAGCTAATGGGTGGAATATTTAGGTGCTTTAGCAAAGCTCCCCTAATGTTCCTAAATAGCCAACTTTTCCAGGCCTCCACCAGTCTACTTTTATGAAGAAAGTAATATCATTTACTGTTCTGCTAATAGTCTGAGCAATGTAAATATGGGGCCTTGGGTGCACATGTTTTCTCATTATGATCTACTGTATGACTTGGCAAATACTTAGGATTTATATATGGCTAGATTATAACAGACCGTACTTAGCATGCAGGGGAGCAATAGCTCCTGAACTCACCTGTTCATATTGTGATTCTGCCTGCAGTGAGGAGGTCAAGGACTACTTGTCTGATACCACCTACTACAAGGAAGGGGATTGTAAAGGAGAAGGATTGAGAGGACCACTACCTCCTCCCTCTTAGTCATTGTCAGAGCAGGTGCTGCCTGGTCAGAGATGGAACTGTCTGAGGGCTTTTCTGCACATGGAGTTATTCTATAATAGGTTCTACTTCACACTTTACCTTAGTCTGAATTAATTTTCAAATTAAAGTGTAGACAAGCCCCAAGTTGCTATTTTGTTTTCTTGTTTGCTCTTAAAACAGTGTAGCTACATCCTACCTCTTATTCAGACCAGCTTGTCAGATTGCATTCTAAGTCATTGTGGTTTTCATAACAAGATCTAGAACAAGTCTGCTCCAAAGTTACAAAACTAGGTAGGAGGTCAACAATACCATGGTGGAATGACCCTTACAGAAAAAGGTCAGCCATTCACTCTCTCATTCTGCTTTTTACCAGAGTTATACATTAATTTTTCCAGACAGAAATGAGTCATGTTGCTGGGTGTAATAAAAACAATAAAGGGCTACTATTATCTGATGTCATATGAAATTATCCGATACTCTAAAGCTTGTACCAGCTGCACTTTCACACTAGAAATCGGTCTCTTAAAGCGGTGGTTTATGGCCTTTCATATAAGAGGTGTGAGTAATACAGTAAACTTCCCACTCATGAACAATCCCACAGACTTTGTTTAGATTTACAATCTGGTGTGTCTAGTAGCGCATGAGGAAACACGGTTTTTCCCACTGCTGTCTATCCAGAGCAAGATGTTTGACTCCATCATAAATTGTCTCCATGATGGCAGCATCCTTTTCAATCATCCTGCCATAGGTCATTCTTTGTCCTCCACACCTTTCCTTCTCTCCAGGTGAAATCCAATCTAAGATGTACTTTGTGCTTCTGCCTTGGGTTAGCCTGATGACTTGGCCAAACCACTGTAGTCATCTCTGTCAAATTAATTAGTCTGCCATCTGTTGCCCATGCAATGCAGCAGTTCTGCACAAATTACACAGTCTCTCCAATGAATCCCCAAGATTACTTGCAGACAACACGGATGGAGGGCAGTCAGCTTCCCATTGTGTACTTCCACCATCTGCCACATTTCTGAAGCGTACAATAGTGTTGGAAAGACAACAGAGTTGTACAACCCTATTTTACTGTGTAGATGTATCTTCTTACTCTTCCAGAAGTTTGACAAATGGAAAATAATCCACTGGCTTTACTGATTCTTGCCTTCACTTCTTTAGTGAGCTGCCTATCATCAGATATTGTACATCCAAGATAGATAAGCCTCAGCTCTTACATACTGTTATCCATCAATCGCACATCTGCCAGTGTTGACAGCATTCTCCCCTTATTCCACAGTCTTGGTCTTCTGCATACTGATTCAAAGACCCACTATACCAGCTTCTGTTTTATGCTTGTGATGGAGTGTTCACCCCACACAAGGCCTGAAGGTGTTAAGGTGGCTAGGAGGGCCAATTTATTCTCCAGGCTCCACCTGGAGGAGAAGCCAAGGAACAGGGATTAATTAGAGATAAGGGTCCACTGGGCAGGAACAGATGGGGCCTGTATAAAGCCCAGGAGCTGAGAGCAGAAAGGGCCTATAGGAAAATAGTCTGAATAGTCACTCCTTGGTAGAAGGGAGATGTGTTTGGGGCTGTAGAGGCAAGTAGCCTACAGTTACTTCCTGGAGGAGGGAGTTGCATGGCTGGCAAACCCAGGGAAGGGAGGAGAATCTGAAGGTACAGAATGGCTCAAGGAAAAGGCAGCAAGGTCCAGGATGGAACAGACCTTGGCTACTAACTAGAGCAGGAATCTGGAGTAAAGGGAATCTGGTGAAGTGGTACAGACCAGGCAGTGGATAATGGACTGCCTGGGACAATTTGCCCTGAAAGACTTTGATGCCCCAGAAGGGGAGAACCATAGTGACCTGGCTTGAGGGCCAAGTCACAAAGAAGAAGCTGTAGCTCCTGGAATTAGAGGGGCTGCAGGGTGAGAGAGGATGATGCGTGGAGAGACAACCAGAGGTGGGTGCAGCACCTGGAAGGAGCTAATCCCCAAAGTGGCCAGGAGGAGGTGCAGATAGGAGTGTCAGCCCTCTCCATTTATTGCAGATAAGCTTGTGACCGAGTGCTGGGCAACAGCAGCTGAAACAGCACCATGGTCACTGTACCTCCAATTGGTTGCCTGGGAGTAAATCCAACAATGATAACAGTGCCTAACTGATAGCTGGGGGATGGGCTGGAGAGAGCTACCAAGCTAATTAACCCATTAGCCTACAGAGTAGAAAAGGCATAGGAAGGAAGTGGAGGGGAAAGACAGTGAGAGAACCAGGCTCTCAGAGTCAATCCCACGAGAGAACTCTGAGGGAGAAATCTCCTACTTCTCTGATCCTTGACCGAGAGGGCGGAGGATGACACGCTGTTCTAAATAAGGTGCTCCACAACAATGTACAGGTGGTGGGGAACACTGAAAATAAAACACACATGGGGTTACAAGGTGAGCGTCTGAGGGTTTCATATACGTGTGCGGAAAAAGACAGGAGGAGAGCCTTGCCTTGTTTTAGTGCTTTTACAGATCACACCTCTTCTCCAGTCTTTAGGAGAGACGTCCTTTTCCCAAACCATTCTATACAGCCTGCACATGTATTTCACCATCACTTGCTCTCCAGCTGTTAGCATTTCAGCATCTATCTTATCATAGATGGATGCTTTACAACTCTTCAGTTGGTTTGTGGTCTCGGTTACTTCCTCCAAGGCTATTACTCCTAGTGATATAGGTTCGCTATTTCTTCCTCTCGGTCAATGCATGTTAATGGGTCTGGCTGGCCGAGCTTAACCTGGAAATGTTCCGTCCAACAGGCTCTACCCTGGAATATTGGGGGTGGGCATTCAGAAGCTGGTTTGCTATGTGAATTAATGCCTGGAGAAAATTTTCAGCCTGCGTGTTCTCCTCTAACGTAAGAACATAGGCCTAGATTTATAAAGGTATTTAGGCCTTGCTTCTCTCAGCATTGCAAGGCCTAAGACACTTAGGTGCCTAAGTCTCAGTGCTAAAACTGAGTTAACTATCTAGGCACCAAGTTGCCACTTATAGAGTCCTTAGGAAACTATGTACATGTGAGTATGTGCACAGCCACCTCAGTTCTGATGGCCAGCTATTTGGTTCACACTGAAGCTCTCTTGAGATACTCAAACTAGGTATCTCCCTGCCTATCTTGCCTGTAGGGCTCAGTCTGTTAGGTGTGCTGTTAGATGTGGCTTACTTGCCTGATTTCTGTCTGAAGACTAATTAGACTACTTGTAAGAGTAAGGACTGCAGCTTTGACCCCATAGCTTCAAGAGCAAAGTCAATTTGGCATGATTATATTAACATAGAGTCATAGGACTGGAAGGGACCTCAAGAGGTCATCTAGTCCAGTCCCGTACATTCATGGCAGGACTAAGTATTATCTAGACCATCTCTGACAGATGTTTGTCTAACCTGCTCTTAAAAATCTCCAGTGATGGAGATTCCACAACCAGTGGTTAGGGGTCTATTACAGGAGAGAGTGGATTAGGTTCTGTGGCCTGTGATGTTCTTAAAAAAAAAAATCTCCAAAGATGGAGATTCCACAACCTCCCAGGGCAATTTATTCCACTGCTTAGCCACCCTGACAGTTAGGAAGTTTAGGTTGGACATTAGGAAAGACTGCCCTTCCTGCAATTTAAGCCCATTGCTTCTAGTCCTGTCCTCAGAGGTTAAGGTTATTTTTCTCCCTCCACCTTTTAGGTAATTGAAAAGTGTTATGTCCCCTCTCAGTCTTCTCATCTCCAGAAGAAACAAACTCACTTGTTCCAATCTTCTCCCATAGGTCATGTTTTCTAGATCTTTAATCATTTTTATTGCTCTTCTCTGGACTTTCTCCAATTTGTCCATATCTTTCCTGAAATGTGTTGCCCAGAACTGAACACAATACTCCAGCTGAACCCTAATCAGGATGGAGTAGAGCAGAATTACTTCTTGTGTCTTGCTTACAACACTCCTGCTACTACATCCCAGAATGTTGCAGAAAAAAAAAAAAAGTGTTACACTGTTGACACATATTTAGCTTGTGATCAACTATGACCCCCAGATCCCTTTCTACAGTACTCCTTCCAAGGCAGTAATTTCCCATTTTGTATGTGTGCAATGGATTGTTCCTTCCTAAGTGGAGTACTTTGCATATATTCTTATTGCATTTCATCCTATTTACTTCAGACCATTTCGAATTTTAATCCTATCCCCCAAAGTATTTGCAACCCCTTCCAGTTCTGTATTGTCCACAAACTTTATAAGTTTACTCTCTGCCATTATCTAAATCATCGAAGAAGATATTGAACAGAACCAGACCCAGAACTGATCCCACTCAATATGCCCTCCTAGCTTGACTGATAAGTACTCTTTGGGAATGGTTTTCCAACCACTTATGCACCCACTTTATAGTAGCTCCATCTAGGTTGTATTTCCCTAGTTTATGAGAAGGGCATGTGAGACAATACCAAAAGCCTTACTAAAGGCAAGATATTCCACATCTACAGCTTCCTCCCCCCCAGTGCTTGTGACCCTGTCAACAAAAGCTATTAGGTTGGTTTGACATGATTTGTTCTTGACAAATCCATACTTGTTATTTATTACTTTACGTATACATAACATAAAAACATGCACCTGTGATTTACCACGTGGATACTGCCTCCAACGCCAAAACAGCCGTAGAGCCAATAGATATGGCATCTGGAGGACTCCCAGGGCATGGCTGACAAAAAGAGGGCATGTCTAGGCCATCCCTACACCTGGTTGCTCAAAGAGTTCCTGTGGCTGCAGGCTGCCACCACAAGCCACAGCAGACTTGGTCCAAGGACTATCCTGGCATCTGGATGACTTCAGGACTGAGGGTTGCAAAACCCTCTGAAAGCAACTATTCCACACACCCCCAGGACTGACACAAAGAGCTCTTCACAAGCACTTGGAGAATAGGGGCAGAAGTAATAAGGCAGAACTCATAGCAGTTTAAGCAAAGGCCTGGGAAACAGCAAACTGCCTCCATGTACAGCCGAATCCAAGTCCTTGGATGGACCTTGCAAAAAGTCAGTCTCCTAAAAAAAGGCTTCTACTACATCTTAGACTTTTTTTCCCTCTTAAAAGTTATCAGTAACCATGCCTTTGGAAAACTGCCATAATTCAATTTGCTTTCATATTATTTTAGGGACGCTTTCAGAATTTCAGATGAAGTAAACAGGTCATGGAGACTATGAAATAGTCTCCACGGAAAATTTTGGAAGCCCTATCACTTAAACCATTTAAAGCTGAATTAGACAAACTAAAGAAGAACCAACACACCATAGGGAACACACCTGCATTTGTGGTGTGGGAAGTGGTCAAGCTGACTCTTTTCCTTCCCAGTTTCAGCATTCACAAAGACAACTACACATACAAGGTAAATTGATTTGTAGTCTGCTCCAGTGAAATCCCCAGGATGGTGCTCTGTACAAGCAGCATGACTGGCAATGCACAATGTGTCCTTGGAAAGAGGGCTCATTGTATAGTTTAAAAAGCTACTCTAAAAAATTTGGAAGCACTGAATTGGCCAGATAACTGGTCTCTGTAAGCAAGTGCTCATATTGTTACACTCACATTCCCTCCTGTGTATTACACCTTGTAACGGGATGGGACTCACTCCTACAGCACCTCCTGCTGGTTCCTGGGAATTAGCTCTGTTTCCAGCTCCAGAGCACCCTCTGGAGGCCAGTGTCCCACTTGCCACTGGACCTAAGTCCCTCCTGGACCCCAGTGCCCCTTTCCTCTGGGTTCTACCCCCTTGCAGTACCCCACAATCTCACTGGGTCTCCCCTCCCCAGGGAACCTCCAACCCCTAGCCCCACTTTGCCTCAGTATAGGGCTACTGCCAGTCACCATCTAGCCCCATTCACTGCAGCATACTTGCCACTCATCACAGGCAAGGGGGGTTTGGATCTGCTGCCTCCACCTACCCCCTGCAACTCCAATACCTATTTGGCCTAAGACTAGGCCTGCAGCCTGGGAGGTTTCCAGGCTGGAGCTCCCCAGCTCCTCTGGTCTTCCCCTAGCCCTGCTTAGCTTCTAAGCAGCCAAGCCCTTCTCCCTCAACAGCTAGAGGGAGAGTCCTCTCTGGCTTCTGGCCCACTGCCCTCTTATAATGGCCAGCTGGGCCTAATTAAGCTGGCCACAGCTGTGGTCAGCTACTCACTCAGCTTCCCCCGCTGTTCTCACTCCTCTCCCTCGCTGCAGCCCTCTCCAGGGCTGCTTTAACCCCTTCAGGGCCAGAGCGGGGTAACCACCCTGCTACACACCTATTGTGTTTTGTCTTCAATTAAACTGTAAGCTCTTCAGGGAAGGGTCCATCTCCTTCCATACAATACAGAATGAGGATTCTGATTTTGTCTGCCGCCTGTTGTGCTACAAATAAATAATACATAACTGTCAATTTTGTGGCAAATCTGGAAAGATTTGAAGAAAAGAAACTGTGTAGCTAGGGCTGGAAGGGCAGCTAGTTATTTCTTAAACACTGGTCTTCTTGGTTTCTGACCTATGTGTGTGTTCATATAATTATGAATAAGAACATATTTGTGCTTGGGAGAGAAACCTCATTGGAGCTAAAGAGAAACTGTCTTGGAAAAAGTAAAGGCTTTAGAAGTTGAATGTTTTAAGCAGAGATCTAGTCCACCTTCTGAATCTTGGGAAAGTTGGGATCAGCATCTGAACTTTATAACATGGCTCTTTTTCTATGACCAACTGGACCAACACCCTGGACCCACCCCTCATCCTCTCAAGTCAGTTCAGATCTGGATCCAAACTTTGCAAGTTGTGTCGTCTCATCTGAAGAATTAACTTGTATTCATTGGCAGCTGTTCCAGAAAAAAAAATTACTCTTGTTTTCTTTTATAGCAGCTTATTTAACTGGTTTATCTTGAAGAACAGCTTAAATGGTTTTTAATTGACCTCTTTGGTATTGTGTTTCTTTGCCTATTGGGGAGCAAAAGAGGGCTGAAAGTGAGGGGGGATATTGGGTATGTGAGAAAGAGGGAAAAGATTCAGAAGGGAGCGAGGAAAGGCAATGGTGGAGAAAAGAATGGGATAAAGTATTGAAGAATAAGGCTGGATATGCAATATATTTATGTATGGTTGTGACATAACCCCAGGTATAATCTGGACTACTGAATAGCTGCATCACTCCAGTTCTCCAACCTAGGGTGCCTCTTACACTGCTTTACTGTGGGAACAGCCACTCCTGGCCAGTTAACACACAGTCTCCAGCATGTAGCTTGCTCCCAGTTACACAATATTGAGTGCTACAAGCTAGCCACTCATGAATTGAACTGCAGCACAACACCAACAAGCTCTCTAGTCCCAGACTTTCCCCCAGAAATATGCATCTTCTACTGTCCAACACACTGCTGAACAATGCAAGCTCATATAAGTCTGTCATTTCATCAAGGGAAAATGATATGCGCCAGCCTTGTTATCCCAAATGGAATTGCCCAGACACTTTAATCCAAACACACTGGTTAAGATAAAACAGTAAAACAAGTTTATTAACTGCAGAAAGAAAAGAAATATTTTAAGTGGATACAGGTAATTAGGCATAAAAGTCAGGATTGGTTTCAAAAGAAATAAAAAGATAAAATGCAAGCTAATTGCCTAACTTAACAAATTAAGTGAATTTAAAAGCAAAAGATTTTTCTCACCATAAGCTTACAGCAGTCTATACTGGCTGAAAAGCCTCCCAGCCAGAACCTCCCTAACCCTAAGTTCCATTCTTTGAGAGTTGTTGATGCTATGAGCAGAGATGAAGGAGGAGAGTGAGGTCAAGCAATTTTCTCCCCTCTTTATAATTAAATTTCTTGTGCTAGAAACATCCTGGCTGAGTGACAAACTGGTGACAAACTGTCCCTTGTGGATGTAAGGTTTGAACCATCCTTGTGGTGAAATGCAAATTTCTTGTTCACACCTTCCCCCTGCCCGAGAATGTCACTTAACTAAGTGATAGTCCACTTGATTTTATTGATACCTGTCCGCAGGTACTAACATCTCTGTCTCTGAAGAACTGGTTTGGTCCTGTCTTTCTAACTCTGGAACATGTTACACAGTAGAAACATATAACTTTACATACAAGGTTGATACACATATTTTACCAGGACAATAATGTTCAGCAGATTATGAGTTTTCAAATGATACCTCACAAGGCATACTTTGTACCAAGTTTGTAATAATTTTGTAAAAGTGATGAACATAATGCTATAAACTGTCACAATGATGTGTTGTACTGTGTAAACAGAGTGTATGTATGGTGTGCTGTACTGCATAATAGAATGTATGGGATGTTTTCATGCATATTAGAAAAAGGTTTATTATGCTGGTTGTGAAAGGACTCCCTAGTATTAAACAGCTATCAGTGCATTGCATGTATAGAAGTGCCAAAGCCTGTTGGCATTAGGATTCAAAGCACAACTTGGGATGTCTCTTTAGTTTTCATAGTGACCAGTGATTGCTTTGAAGTTGCACAGACATAACCAGAACTCAGAAGGAAAAAAGACGGGAAGGAATCAGAGCCGAGAATTACTGACACAGTGAAAAAGAAAGTAAGCAGTAGGAAGAAAGCAGCAGCTTCTGCCTGTCTTCACCAAGCAGCCTCATTAAAAGTAAGTAATTAGAAGCCTCATGAGATGTGTGTGAATTTACCAGATACAGTACTTCACTTTAAAATATGACTAGCCCTGATGTTGTCCCTCGGATAATCAGGGAAGCTATTTATTGTAACAAAAAGCAGGAATGGTCCTTCACAATATCTGGCAACACTATGTTTTGTGAAGGGAATGGGGGAAGATAAAGACTTTCATCAAATCCTGGGGCTGGGGCTGAGGATTGAAAAGAGAGGGAGGGCTTTGGAGCAGAGGGCACAGGTGCTAGAACTAAGGGTGCTGGGGGTGTTGCTGCACCCCCTGGCTTGAATCAGTAATAAAACCCCAAATACATGGTTTCCACCTTCAGCACTCCCACTATAAAATTTGTTCCAGCACCACTGGTGGGGTGGGGGGAGTTCAAGGCCAAGATTTACCATGGAGGTGCAGAGGACACAGAGCCAGAGAAGACAGAACAAAGAAGGTCTTAAACGATTTAATAGAAAAAAAGATGTGATCACAGAACTATATTTAACTGAACTGGAATAATTCCTCATAACAATATCTTTCTTCAGTTATACATATTTTGACAATAACTAGGGACAAATTCCTGAGAGGAGCTGAGCGTCCTAAACACCCAGTCAGTGGGTACTCGGCACCTCTCAAGCTCACACCCATGAAGTGTCCAATTACAATCTAGACACCTTTGAAAATTATCCCATTTTTGACTCCAGAAAGTCAAGGGGCAAAAATCTACATACTGTGACTGTTTTAATCAATGAACTAGAAACAGAAGAGATGACTGCAAAACATAATGAGACTTGAGTAAAAAAAGAACTGTCTCCATTCTCATCACTTTCACTGGCTTTTCGACTTTGTACTTGACCAAAGAGTCACCTGTTTTTGTATAATAAAATGGATTTGAAAAAAGAACTTATTGTGGTGTCGAGTGTGTTTATTTATGTTTAGTTCAGAAGTGCACTTGCCTCAGCTGATAATTATTCTGCATTTTTAGCATCAGGGTGGGCAAATCTTTCTATTTTTTTCATTGGACAAAAAAATATTATTTCCTTCCTGTTACATAACTCAGAAGTCCCAATGTCTGCTATTGTGATAACACTGTCTACCTTCTTAACACATGAGCTAAAGTTGCTCAACGACAGACAGACATATTTAACCTGTCTTATTTTAAGCTTTACATTTTTTTACTAATGTGAAATTTCAGGTCAGCTGGAGTTATCTCTGAACTTTTCAGTCCATAATTCTGCAATACTAATATTGTTCTAACAGGCATTGCATTGAAATCAGACTTCAGCTCCGTATGTTTAAATTGGAGCTATTTGTGGTTTATTGGATATATGCGGGATTACAGTTCTGTTTGTCTTGGGGTTTGGTTTTATTTAGACACTCCCTAAATTTATAGTTATCCACTGAGTCTCTCTTCCAAGAAAAAGCCTTATTTACTTTTAAAAATACACTTGTCTATATATTTAGACTACTCTTTTGTTATTCTATACTTTACTAAGATAAAATACTGATAAAAACATGAATCATTCATCATGAAAGCCTGTTGTTCAGTCATTAAGAGCGTCCATATATGTAAAATGCAGAGACTCTGCCTAATTAGGAGGCTAGACCTGGACAATCTGTCTATACAGAAAACAAACAAAAATATGAGACCTAGAATGAGTAAGAAATCAATCATAACAAATACTGAAAACATTACAGAAATAGACAATATACAACTTTAGCTCAACTCTCTCTGTTTGTTAAGAAACAACGCATGCTGTAATCAGGCAAAATGAATATGAAAGTCTACCAGGGTTCCTTTTTGATCTTAAGCTATACTTTTGATAAACAGGCCCTGGTAAGAATAGCCTTGATTAGACTGAAACATACTGAGCTTACCATGAGAAAGGTATGTGAAGGTAACACGTCTCTTACTAGGCTCTTTCAATAGCAATTCAGACCATATGACTGCACAGAACAGTCTGGAAACCCTTAATAAGTAGAGCAGGTCAGAAAAAATTCTGACAAAACACTTTTTCATTGGGATTTGTCAATTTTGCCCCACCCAGTCTAAACGTTTCATTGCAGCATTTGTGACTAAGTTCCAACAGAACCCAGGTTTCGGAATCCTCCATGGTTTCTTGGCAGCTCACCTGCTCTGCTCCACAGTGGCTCGCCTGCCAGCCTGGACTTCCCCAGAACTCCTGGCCTTTTCATAAAGGCTCCCTGGCCTTTCATGGGGAATTTCAGAATTTGGGGTTTTCGTTCTGAATTGGAACAAGACCAAATATTGAAATCGTCCATGAGACAGATTTACTTTTCTCCTCACAGGTCTAGTCATCAGGTGAACCTACTACTTTATGTTCCCAGAAGGGATACATCTCTTGTACCTTCAGGAGGAGACCATTTTGTACAGCATCTCTCGTTCTTTTTTAATTATTTATATTTGTATAGTGTACTTGACAAACAATAGTGAGAAACAGCTTCTTTCCTGAACAGCTTGGAATCTAAATATACATGGCGAAGGGTGGGAGGGAAAAACAGAGGCACAGAGAAGTGAAGTCACTTGACCAAGATTCACAAAGCAGGTCTGTGGCAAACCCAGGAAGAACAACCACATTTTCTGACTCAGTTCAGAGTTCTATCCGCTAGACCACACTGCACTTGTACTTATCTTTTCTTTTCATTTTGCTGCATCTTCTCTTAGGCCTGGTGTTAACTCAGTCCTAGATAACTCCAGTTAACTCTGCAGTGAACTCCTCTCAAGTTAGGTCATGTCTACACGAGCGAGCTTACAGTGGCACAGCTGTACCAATGCAGCTGCGCTGCTGTAAGATCGCTCATGTAGCCGCTCTATGCCAACGGGAGAGAGCTCTCTCATTGACATACTAAAACCACCTGCACAAGTGGTGGTAGCTATGTTGGTAGGAGGAGCTCTCCTGGCAACATAACGCTGTGCACACTACCACCTATACTGGCAAAACTTATGCCGCTTGGGGGGGGTGTGTACTTTCACGCTCCTGAGCAACATAAGTTTTGCCGATAGAAGTCGTAGTGTAGACAGGACCTTAGTCTAGCTCAGGTGAGCACGGGTCACACTGCAGAAATTAGGCCTGAGTAAAGACTGGGAGTGCTTGGGTCATTACAAAACCTAAACCTAATTTCCCCCTACTATTACTCACACCTTCTTGTCAACTGTTTGAAATGGGCCACTCTCATTACCACTTCAAAAGTTATTTTTCCTCCCTTGGTATCCTACTGTTAATTGAATTGTCTCATTAGACTGACCTCACACTTGGTAAGGCAACTCCCATCTTTTCATGTATTTATACCTGCTCCTGTATTTTCCACTCCAAGCATCTGATGAAGTGGGTTCTAGCCCACAAAAGCTTATGCCCAAATAAATTTGTTAGTCTCTAAGGTGCCACAAGGAGTCCTCGTTGTTGTTTTTTTATGGATTGTTTGTGTTAGCAGCTGATGAGTTGAGCTAACTCGAGCTGTAGCCTATACTCTCTGACAGGCCAGTCAACTTGAGTTAAAAGCAGTGCTTAATTTGTGCCGGGGCTGAGCCTATAGCCTCAGCACCTCTGGGCTTGCCACATCAGTTATGAAAGTAAAAAAATTGCTTGAGCCCCGGCACCTTTTTCATTACAAATTAAGCACTGGTTAAAAGTACCACCAAATATGAGTTAAAGGAGTTTTATATGTGAACAGGACTTGAATTATAACTCAAGTTAACTCAGCAGTGAAGACAAGCCCTTAAAAACAGAAGGCAATAATAACTAGAGCCAAGATCTACATGTACTTTCAATGAGAAATAATACGGGTCTGTGTGACTGTTACCAGCCTGTTTCAAATGTACAGTACTCTTTTTATGTGAGAAGTCTTTAAACAGGATGTCTCCCTAAGAACTGATTTAGGCCTAATTAAACTTAATAGCATGGCTGTCTCTTGGTAGGGATATTAATTTTGGTTTCATTGGGATGCCTTCAAGTAATTTAGTGCTGCTTAATTCTTTGTGCCTGTCGCAGTCTCATGCTGGTTCTGTCTGCATGTTCCTTTTAATAACATTTTCTCAGTCACTCCTAAGCTGTGTTTCAGACAGTTCTTATAACAAATGAACTGCCTGCTAGTTTGCTCTTTCCACATGGTGCCATTACATCACTCCTTCTATCACTGGCAGTGGGTTTGTTCCCTGGAAAACTGCAGGTCACCATCTGCTCAGCTCCACAAGCCTATCCAGTGACATGAATAGCCTGTTGCATCACCTTAGATAGCAAGACCACTACGGAATTGCTGTTATGTTTTTCTGATACAGAAGCAAGCCATCAGCCTGCAGTTTGTTTCCTTAATCTGCAATAAACACACAGGGCCAGATCCTCAGCTGATGCAAACTGGTCTAGCTCCACTGACTTCAATGGAGCTGTGCTGCCTTATACTAGCTGAGATCCTGGCCCCAAATTCCTAGCTCTTAGGATTGTGGAGGGAACCTTCAAAACGCATAGAGGATGTGAGAGGGATGATCTGGACCAATGGCTACGGGTGCAGGGTGGGAAACAGAGAGAACTTTTTTGTTTATTTAAAAGAGACTTCTTGAAACTAATGATGTAACTACATGTGCCTATTTTCACTAACCTCCTTCTTTCAGTTCTCCTTCCCCCTGTGATTATCACACTGACTTTTCGTGGCATTTCCAATTAGATTGGACCCTTCTGCAGGCGGAGACCGTGTCAATCTGCATGCGAATCAAACCAGTGAAAACTTTGCCTGGCACTGGCTCTCAGCTCCTTGGCTAACTGACACCCTTGGATAGGGAGTGCTCAAGGCATGTGCCAATTCTTTTATTTTTGTCATGATGCTCCCAATAATCCACAGTCTATATGTTATGGTGTAGTCTGCCCCTTAAGGGTAGTAGTGCCTCACAGTCAGCCCACCCCTGGTCATGTGGCATGGCCCTTTAAGATTTTGGGAGGGGTTTTTTGGGGGGTATATAAAGACCAGGGAAATAAGAGGTAATAGAGGAGAGGAGATGGTCCTGGGAATAAGTAGTCTTTGGAAGAAAGTCAGTCACTGCTTCTGTATGGGCCTAGGACCTGGCGCCTTGCAGAGTGGAGGGCAACACTCCCCTCTCACCGAGCCAATTGGGAATGAGCTGGGAGACAGGGACTAGCATATATGTTGCCTCCTCCTACCACAGGGTAGGGCAGACATCAGTAGGGAAATCTGCCTGCTGAGCCTCTAAGCTGGGGCGGCTAATTGGGAAAGGGTGCTCAGTTGAAGATGAAACTGGTTAAGGCTTTGTAGCTGACCTAAACCACTACCCCCAGAAGAGGACAGCGGGGGAACTCCTGTTTGAAGGAGGGAGATATTGTTTGTCCCAAAGCGAGCAGCAGAGAGACTACCTGAAATACAACCCCAGCCCTAGACGGAGGGCTGAAAGACAGGCTCCTGCCTGGAGGAGGGAGATATTGGGCCCTTAAGTTGAGAGACACAGGGACTACTCCCAGCTGCTGTCAGAGGGTCTGTGAGCATCTCTGAGGACGTGCCTCTGTAGCTGGCTGAGAAGAAGCTGTGAGGAACTACAAGTCCAAGGTGGGGATAAAAGAGCCTGTAGATCTGGTGAAGACATTGACAAACAGAGCAAAGGTAGGAGCAGCCCAGGGAAGTGGTCAAGGGATTGAAAGAACAGTCCTTAGCTGCCTAAAACAGGGTGCCTGGGCTAGAACCCAGAGGAAAGAGTGGGCCTGGGTTCCCCTACCGCTTCCCTGGATCATGAGGGGAAGTACAGGCATCAAGAGTAAAGAGACAAGATCTATGAATCTCAGACAAAGACCAAAGGATGGGCGTGGAGACCATTAGACTTTGGGCTTTCTTGGTTTTGGACTTTTCTGTTAACCCCAGAAGAGGAACTGCCTGAGAGATGACCTGGCCTGAGGGCTAGGCCATGGAAAAAGCAGATCATTGTGGAATCAGGATGGGCAAAGAGGGTGACTGCATCCTGACACGAGAAGGTGCACCAGAGGTGAGAGTCTAGACTATACCATGTAAAGCTTCTTCATTTTTATATAGGGGCACTCAGCTTGGAGGGCAAAACTCATGTTTTGGACCATAGTGCAAAACCAGACTCCCTGGAGGGAATGAATCTGCATTTACTAGCTTTAACGTGGCCAACCTGTTCTCTCTCCCCATTCTTGTGTCTCTTTACATGTTTCAAGCAAGCAGCACTCCAGCATCCTCTTGATGAATACACAGCAGCAGGGTCTTTTCTCTGTATGCCCATACAGTGAAATCCTGGTCCCACTGATGTCAATGGGAATCTTAGCATTGACTTCAGTGGGGCTATGATTTCTCCCATGGGCCATGACATAACCCCCATTGGTGCTGAGGAACTGAGATAAGCACCCGTGTAGGTAGTTTTCAGAGTAACAGCCGTGTTAGTCTGTATTCGCAAAAAGAAAAGGAGTACTTGTGGCACCTTAGAGACTAACCAATTTATTTGAGCATAAGCTTTCGTGAGATACAGCTCACTTCATCGGATGCATACTGTGGAAAGTGTAGAAGATCTTTTTATACACACAAAGCATAAAAAAATACCTCCCCCCACCCCACTCTCCTGTAGGTAATACCAGCAGGAGAGTGGGTTTGTGTGTGGGGGGGGGGTGAGAAAACCTGGATTTGTACTGGAAATGGCCCAACTTGATTATCATACACATTGTAAGGAGAGTGATCCTTTAGATAAGCTATTACCAGCAGGAGAGTGGGGTGGGGGGAGGTATTTTTTCATGCTTTGTGTGTATAAAAAGATCTTCTACACTTTCCACAGTATGCATCCGATGAAGTGAGCTGTAGCTCACGAAAGCTTATGCTCAAATAAATTGGTTAGTCTCTAAGGTGCCACAAGTACTCCTTTTCTTTTTGCGTGTAGGTAGTGTTGCACATAAGACTTACACAGAATGACATTGCTTCTATGAATGACAACTCACATCTACACATAACTGAGAATCATAGAATCATAGAATATCAGGGTTGGAAGGGACCCCAGGAGGTCATCTAGTCCAACCCCCTGCTCAAAGCAGGGCTGATCCCCAATTAAATCATCCCAGCCAGGGCTTTATCAAGCCTGACCTTAAAAACTTCTAAGGAAGGAGATTCCACCACCTCCCTAGGTAATGCATTCCAGAGTTTCACCATCCTCCTTGTGAAAAAGTTTTTCCTAATATTCCACATCCTTCTTATAGTGTGTGGCCCCAAACTGGACACAGTAGTCCAGATGAGGCCTCACCAGTCTCGAATAGAGGGGAACGATCACGTCCCTCGATCTGCTGGCAATGCCCCTGCTTATACAGCCCAAAATGCCATTGGCCTTCTTGGCAACAATGGCACACTGTTGACTCATATCCAGCTTCTCGTCCACTGTAACCCCTAGGTCCTTTTCTGGAGAACTGCTGCCTAGCCATATGGTCCCAAGTCTGTAGCGGTACATTGGATTCTTCTGTCCTAAGTGCAGGACTCTGCACTTGTTCTTGTTGAACCTCATCAGATTTCTTTTGGCCCAATCCTCCAATTTGTCTAGGTCCCTCTGTATCCTATCCCTACCCTCCAGCGTATCTACCTCTCCTCCCAGTTTAGTGTCATCTGCAAACTTGCTGAGGGTGCAATCCACACCATCCTCCAGATCATTTATGAAGATATTGAACAAAACCGGCCCCAGGACCAACCCTTGGTGCACTCCACTTGATACCGGCTGCCAACTAGACATGGAGCCATTAATCACTACCCGTTGAGCCCGACAATCTAGCCAGCTTTCTATCCACCTTATAGTCCATTCATCCAGCCCATACTTCTTTAACTTGCTGGCAAGAATACTGTGGGAGACAGTGTCAAAAGCTTTGCTAAAGTCAAGGAACAACATGTCCACTGCTTTCCCTTCATCCACAGAGCCAGTTATCTTATCATAGAAGGCAATTAGATTAGTCAGGCATGCCTTGCCCTTGGTGAATCCATGCTGACTGTTCCTGATCAGTTTCCTCTCCTCTAAGTGCTTCAGAATTGATTCGTTGAGGACCTGCTCCATGATTTTTCCAGGGACTGAGGTGAGGCTGACTGGCCTGTAGTTCCCAGGATCCTCCTTCTTCCCTTTTTTAAAGATGGGCACTACATTCGCCTTTTTCCAGTCATCCGGAAATGAACAGCACTGGTTTTCCTCTGCAGCTGTTCATCCACATATCATAGGTTCATACTCTGAATAGCTAGTTAAACACATCCTGACTAACAGTATAAACCTCCAATACGCAGTGGGTCTGTTTCCCCGTTCACACCAATACAAGTCAGGAGAGATCCTACTGACATGAATGAGCTTAGACCAGCGTGAAAGGAATGTATTTGGCATATGTGACTTGGATTATCAATGTACAGAAAAGCCATGCTTGGCAAATTAAAGCTACTGGGCCTCTGCAGTTTGCTTCTCATCTCATTTACACTTTTTTTTTTTAAATCAGTGCAGTTTCATCAGCTAGAATTCAGTATGTTGACATTTCTGCCAGTGTATAAGAGTGGCTCAGACCTATAAACTAACTGCACCAAATGAGAAACTAACTGATGCAATGAGTAACCTGGATCACTATTAACTGAGGGATATAAAACTTTCATATAGTGCTTCACTGTAACTTTGAATGCAACTGATTGATCAAAATACCTCAAAAAAGGAAGTTATTTTCTTAATGTTCCAAGTGTCATTTTATTGTAGCTTCCTAAAGAGCACACTTCCCCTTTGTACTACTATGACTGCGGTTACTAAAGCTTTTTGTCAAGATCTTCATGTACATGCAGGACACAGTAGGAGCAGATGTTTCTCTCCCACTATCAAGTTGAGAAAAGAGGGGCCTTTCTTTAAGCACATATATTTTAAAGTGAGGGCAAAGGAACCAAACTCTTGCTTACGCAATGACCACTACACTGCTTCATTTTTTTCCACATCAGTTTTGACACCAGTTCAGCAGTGAAGCCTGCAAGAAAAGCAGAAGCAATGAAATGAAGGGTGTTGGCAAAACAACAAAGAACATGTTAAAAGTCAAAGTCCATATCCTGCCCTTGTGACACCAACACCCCCCCCCCACACACACACACACACACAATGCTCCCATTGATGTCAATGGCAGTTTGGTTGGTAGAAAGAGGGTCAGATATGGCTCTCAATTCATGTTCCTCTTTAAGCACATGACAGGTTTCAGAGTAACAGCCGTGTTAGTCTGTATTCGCAAAAAGAAAAGGAGTACTTGTGGCACCTTAGAGACTAACCAATTTATTTGAGCATGAGCTTTCGTGAGCTACAGCTCACTTCATCGGATGCACATGAACTGTCTTACTGACTGCAATGAGGCAGGCACGGGCTTTTGTGTCTTGCTGAAGTCATAGACTTTAAGGCCAGAAGGGACCATCATGATCATCTAGTCTGATCTCCTGGGTTGAATGACTAGTTCTAACAATAAAGGCAACTTATGCAATAATAATTGCAATGTAACATTTAACTGCATAAATATATTCAAACAATTAAGTATCTCACTGCCCTGGCATATGGACATCATAGGCCATATTTGTTATTCTCTTGAGGTGGTAAAATGAATTATCCATACCATGAGACCCCAGCCCATGACACATAGATTCCCCCGGAAATAAATTATTGTGGTGATGAGGAGGAAGAAATGCCTGAGTAAATATCTACCTGGGTATTTATTTGGTCTTCATCATTGTAGTTTCTGAGCACCTTTGTGGTATGGTAGAAAGTGAGAGGAAGCAAGTACCACAAGAGGTTAAACCAGTCTAGAGTGGACCCTTGGAGAGGGTTTGCAACCTCCTGCCTGGGACACATGTCCACTTCTCTTACTTTTCACAGGGCTCTGGCATTTGAGCGCTGACTTAATGAGGTGCTTTCAGCTGAGGGCGACCCCCTCATTTCGGACAGGTTAAGCACAGTTCTGCTCCCCTTTATTCACAATAATGCCAACATTGGTAACAGCATTTCACTACCCCTGCATTCAGTACTAAGATGATTTGTAACCCAACACCAGCCAAAGCTGATCATTGTGAGCAGCACACCGCTCTATCTGCTGAATATCTAAGCAGAGTAGGTGTGTTCAAGTAAATACAGATTGCTCATGAAGTCTCTCCCCCACCCAGATAGCTGTCGGGGAAGAATTCAGCAGACGCTGCTTACATATAGTTCATCAGCTACCCTTGGCCTACAACTTTTCTTCTGCCTGTTTCAAATTTGAACAAAACCCTTGACCTGACATTCCTTGTTCCCTTTCGACACATTAATAGCAATAAAGAAACCTGCTGAAACAACTTTAAAAAATTAGGTTTATGATTTGTCTATAATTACCACGTCACTTCCCTTTTATGTCTGTAAATTACAGGGAAACAAGCTAATCTGTTTTCTGATGTTCTATTATTTTAAATTACCCGGTGGCTTTGTGGGGCCAGTGTAACTGAATAGCTTTGTTGCTATTACACAGGGAACACCTTCCCCATTCACTTTATGACTCTTCCTCAATCCTAAAGGTTAGCTTCAGGGGAAATAAAAATTCATTTCCCCTTTTAGTGGTTTAGTCAGTTTAATATAGAGTTTTAAATTCTGCGCGTAGGCTTTAAATTAAATAGGATTATGCAACCTCTGCTCTTGTTTCAAGAATATAATTTTCCAGAAGTATCTTGAATGAAGAAATCAGGATTTTTAGAGACCACATGGATCAGTTATTGGTTTTTAGTCAAATGTGGTCTGCAGTTCAGCATTTCCTGGAGCAGCCACATCTGCTACCACCTGTCTTCTCTGAAACTAATTGAACTGTGACTTTCAGCTTTCTACCTTTATAGGAAGACACTGCACAGCTTTAATTAGAGCCCCTACAGTTCTCGCCAGCACACAACCTACCTGCATATTACATATAGAAAGAACCACTGTGGGACAGAGTTAAGGTTGGTGTGATGCTGTATGGTTGAATATGACCACTTATAAAATTGATATTGCCACTGTTATACAATGCAACTCTTGTACAAAGTATGTCATGTAAGGTGTCAATGGAAAAGTTATGATTTGCTAAATAAGATTATCCTGTTCAAATCCATGTATCATCACTGTTTGTGAAGTTATGAATATTGGCTATGTATCTGTATCTCAAATGTGTTTGTTCCTGGGGTAACGGGTGTTTACTTCCAGTCTCACCAGCCCATTCTGAATGGACTTTTCAAACTTGATGGCCCATTAAGGACACTTCACTCTAACAATGGGCCATAGAAGAAACTCATCCTGCCTATTAAGCCTTCCTGTGGATGCCTCAGCAAGTATATGGGTAATGGCTACCCCTGTTAGTCATCAAAGCATGTAAAGACATGTGATATGCTCATATGACCCTGAACTCCTTCTTGAACCAGTAACTTTCCATGCACCTGGGCTGTGAGCTTTGTTTGAGCCAGTACATTTCCAGGCACATGGCAAAGGGTATAAAAGATCCTTGAGATATCTCCATTTTGCCTCTTTCCTGCCCTGATTCTCTGGACTGCATTTACAACTAAAAGGAACATTTTGAACAATAGACTGAGGATCTTCAAATCTTTTGGAAGTTACCAGAGAGACTTTACAAGCTAGCAGTTTATTCATTCACTGCTACAAACCTGATATAAGGACTTTGCAAGTACTTGTATGTATATGATCTATTAACCATTATTATCTCTCTGAGTTATATATTGACCTGGCTATATGGCTGATCTCTTGAGATCAGAAGAACCCTTTGTTTTTGGTTTTCAATAACCAAATTGGTTTTCAATAACCACTCATCATAAAGTCTAGTGTCTGGGTGGTGAAATTAGGGCCGGAATATTAAATAAGGGCTGGAATTAGATAGCTAATGTAATGCCAATATTTAAGAAGGGCTCTAGAGGTGATCCTGGCAATTACAGACCGGTAAGTCTAACGTCAGTACCGGGCAAATTAGTTGAAACAATAGTAAAGAATAAAATTGTCAGACACATAGAAGAACATAAATTGTTGTGCAAAAGTCAACATGGTTTCTGTAAAGGGAGATCATGTCTTACTAATCTATTAGAGTTCTCTGAGGGGGTCAACAAACATGTGGACAAGGGGGATCCAGTGGACATAGTGTACTTAGATTTCCAGAAAGCCTTTGACAAGGTCCCTCACCAAAGGCTCTTACGTAAATTAAGTTGTCATGGGACAAGAGGGAAGATCCTTTCATGGATGGAGAATTGGTTAAAAGACAGGGAACAAAGGGTAGGAATAAATGATAAATTTTCAGAATGGAGAGGGGTAACTAGTGGTGTTCCCTAAGGGCCAGTCCTAGGACCAATCCTATTCACCTTATTCATAAATAATCTGGAGAAAGGGGTAAACAGTGAGGTGGCAAAGTTTGCAGATGATACTAAACTGCTCAAGATAGTTAAGACCAAAGCAGACTGTGAAGAACTTCAAAAAGATCTCACAAAACTAACTGATTGGGCAACAAAATGGCAAATGAAATTTAATGTGGATATATGTAAAGTAATGCACATTGGAAAAAATAACCCCAACTATACATACAATATGATGGGGGCTAATTTAGCTACAACTAATCAGGAGAAAGATCTTGGCGTGATCGTGGATAGTTTTCTGAAGATGTCCACACAGTGTGCAGTGGCAGTCAAAAAACCAAACGGGATGTTAGGAATCATTAAAAAAGGGTATTGCCCTTATATAAATCCATGGTATGCCCACATCTTGAATACTGTGTACAGATGTGGTCCCCTCATTTCAAAAAAACATATACTGGCATTAGAAAAGGTCCAGAAAAGGGCAACTAAAATGATTAGGGGTTTGGAACGGGTCCCATATGAGAAGAGATTAAAGAGGCTAGGACTTTTCAGCTTGGAAAAGAGGAGACTAAGGGGGGATATGATAGAGGTCTATAAAATCATGAGTGGTGTGGAGAACGTGAATAAGGAAAAGTTATTTACTTGTTCCCACAATATAAAAACTAGGGGCCACCAAATGAAATTAATGGGCAGCAGGTTTAAAACAAATAAAAGTAAGTTCTTCACTCAGCGCACAGTCAACCTGTGGAACTCCTTGCCTGAGGAGGTTGTGAAGGCTATGACTATAACAAGATTTAAAAGAGAACTGGATAAATTCACAGAGGTTAAGTCCATTAATGACTATTAGCCAGGCTGGGTAAGGAATGGTGTCCCTAGCCTCTGTTTGTCAGAGGGTGGAGATGGATGGCAGGAGAGAGATCACTTGATCATTACCTGTTAGGTTCACTCCCTCTGGGGCACCTGGTATTGGCCACTGTCGGTAGACAGGATATTGGACTGAATGGACCTTTGGTCTGACCCAGTATAGCCATTCTTATGTTCTTATATTATGAATGCCTAAGGAGACTGCATTTTTTTGCTTCTTGTTAACCATTGTGGCGAGACAGAAGTTTACTTTTGTTACTGGATTGGTATAATATAATGATAGAATAATCACCAGTTTGGGGTGAGTCTGCCCTATTTCTCATCAGTTTGTCCTGAATGTGGCATTTTTCAGCTGTGACCCACTGAGGCACAGTGACAGTTGGCATTAAAATAGTAATTAAGCAATCCTTAGTTCTCTCAAGTTGAAATCCTCAACCTTAACTCTGGATCCAGAAAGTTGTTTTGTTTGGGGAACTGTGTACTTATGACAGAGGTTATACATGCTTTCCAGTGAGCAAAGACTTCATTCCTTACTTAGGTCTCCTGGCACCCTTCCCCCTTCTTCACCCAAGGAGCCAAGTATAATCAGGCCTTAAACTAAGATTGGCTCAGATACTCCCTCACATTATCTTCCTTTGTTATTTGACTGCTATTCTCTTTCCTTTTTCCTTATGTTTTAAAGCCATTTCTTTATTGGAAATTGATAACAAACAGGTCTCACACAATATAAATCAGATAAAGTCTCAGGTTCATATTTATTGAAAGTAAACTACACATTTGTTTCTATTCAGATTTTTTAAAAAACACAAGCAAGGGTAATTAGGGGCACAAATGTGTGAAGTAAATACTTGTTCAAGTGATGCCTCAGTTCAAGGAAAAGCATTAATCAGGGTTTTTTATCTTCTTTTTTTGTAAAGAATTTCTACAAGAGACTCATGAGGATGGATGTTAGTACTCAATAGAATTAGTTTACTTAATACGTAACTGCTTGGATCTATGTTTTCATGTTATTGCCCCTTTAGTGGTTAGCCAATATTTGGAGCCTTGCTGGGTTGTTTCCTTTCGGTGGAAAAATTGGTGACATGAGTCAGGGATATTCATGGTGTAATCTTGTTTGTTTACAAAAACCAACCAACCAACAACCCACTTACACAAAGTCTTATTTCCCGGAACAAAATAGAAACCACCACCAGTAGGTGGTATCCTTGCTCAGAAGTCCCCTAATCTGCCATTCTAGCAAACTCTATGCCCAAGAAGCTGTTCCTTTCAGGCAGAAACTCACAACTCCTTCTCCTGGCTTACTGGTGCCTCCTAGACACATATCCTGTACCCAATCCTAGCTCCTGTGTTTGTAGCCAGGGAAACTGCTGAGTCTACATGGACTAGCAGTGACCTGTCTCAGCTGGTAGCCCCACAGCCTCTACCTATTGTCACTACATAAAGGGACTTGATAGTTCCTTCTGTTGAAAGAATGACTGTGATACCCATTGGCTTCAACAAGGTCTTTCAGCATAACAATAACAGCACTTTCAAAACATTCAGTTACACTTTGTTACACTATACCGTATACAAGAATTCTACAATAGTTTCTTACACATTAGTTACCGTTCAACTAATAAAGTTACTGGAACATAGGTCCTTCCTATCCTATAGTATGTTTCCTCTGATTCTAAGCTTACTTTGTTTTTGCTGTATTGTACTCAGTTGAAAAAAGAAGCAAAGACCAAAGTAAGTTCTGTTCCCTCCCAGCACTAACCTAATATTGTTTTTGTCTCTGGCTCAGGGAAACAAAAGCTGGGTGAAAAATAAACACTAATCAAATCTTTGCTACATATAGGTCAGGAAAGTCTGATAGGCAAGAGGATCCAAATTCTTTTTTTCTGGATTGTTAGAATTGTATTATGTTGCACTGTGTTGAATCATATATTCTATGTAATGTGCTTTTGATTGCCTTTGTATGATTAGATATATGGTTGAGCTGGTTTCATATATTGTGAACTGGAGCAATAAAAAGCTGAAGTAATCATTCCATAAGGTATCTATAATAATATTTGATTTTTCCTTCAAAGTACTCAAGAAAAAAAAACACAATTCTCTCTCCATCTGGCTTTCCTACAGAAGAAATATTTAGACCATTGCTGCAACAAGGCTGGGATTAACATTTGCCCTGAGTTACAACTATGCAACCCCATTTAAAAACAAAACAAATAGAGGTTGCACTAATAAACAAGGGCAACATTTAGCCATTGTCTTGTCTTTCTCATCACCAGAAATTGGTCCAATAAAAGATATTACCTCACCCATCTTGTCTCCCTAATATCCTGGAACTAACACGGCTGTAACAACACTGCGTAGGATATCAGTAGTCAGCATTCTTCTGTTAAGTGTTTCTGCCTCAGGTGCCTTTGACAGTGGTGCAGAGGTAAAGGGCCTAGAGTCCTGCCTAGGGTTGCCAACTTCACAATATTTAAAAACTGGACACTCCAGCAGGAATGCTGGAACCTTCCTTTCCCCACCCCTTCTCCCTGAAGATCTGCCCCTGTCCCGCCTCTTCCCCTGAGGCCCCGTTCCTGCCCTGCCCCTTCCCCCTGAGGCCCCACCCCCATTCGCTTCTCTTTCCCTCTCCCTCCATCACTCACTGCCTTTCCCCTCTCTCCCCCCTCCCTGTGTGGGTCGGGAGGGATTCGCCTGCAGAGCTGGGGCTGGGAGCTGCAGTCGCCCAATGCAAGTAGGAGGGGCTGAGGAGGGGCTGGTGCAGGTGATGACTTGGTTCCTCCTCCCCCACCCCACCACCCGCCCATAGTAACTGGACTTTGGATGTCCACTCAGTAGATGTGACCAGACCCTGTCAGATCCCCTTTTCCACTTTCCGGTCAAAAACCAGACACCTGGCCACCGTAGCCCTGCCTGAATTTCCTGATTCTGCTATATGCTCAGTGGTGCACACTGTATGCAGTACTACATGCAGACCATTGTCAAAATCTTTGAATAAAGCTGCTCTTGCTACCTTTGGATTACAGAGCTGTCTCCAAGGTTTTCACGGCCCTATGGAAAATCTCTCTCACATTCACTAGTTGCTGACTCAAAAAGTAGCCATTTAACATTGTACTGGCCTAGGAATCTTCTTGTCCTGCTTAGTGTTAACATTTGCTTGAGTAGCTTTTCTTTTAAAACAAAATTTCCACCTGAAAATCACTGAGAGACTGATGTGCAGAGGTCACAGCAGAGAGGCAGGTGGCAGCAGAAGGTGACTGACAGTCTGCTGGCAAATGAGTGGCTGGTGAGGCGGTGAGCAGAGCGAGCGGCCGGCAGGGCAGCTGGTGGAGAGGGGCAGCGGGCGAGTGCCCGAGCAGTGGAGTGAGAAAGGTGCCTCCTTCCCTTCACCCAGGGTGGGAGGTGACTTCTGCAGGTGCACCTCTGAATTCTGGGTCTGCACTGACCAGGGACAGCAACTGTGAGTGTGGTGCAGAGAAAGGATGGGCACAATAAAGGGAATTTTGGGTTGCTGGATTTAAGAACCTGAGGGAAAAAGGATGCTGCCCAACTTACTTGGGGGTGGGTCTTTTGTTCATGGTTTACGTTTATGAACCCTGTTTGCCGTGTTTTCCCAAATTAATGCCGAGTTACTTCCCTCCTTTTATTAAAAGTTTCTTTTCAACACTCAGCTTGCGAATGGGGAAGTATTGCCTCTCAGAGGTGCCTAGGGGTGGTGTATAATTTCCCCAGGTCACTGGGTAGGGCCTCCAGCTGGTTCTGTTGTGCATCTATGGAAAGGAACCCCTAGCTATTGAACCCGGCCCTGGTTGCTGCTGGCTCTGTCTGGCAGAAGGGTTACATATATAAAACAGAAGTGTTTAGCATGCTGGAAAGCAAGCAATCAGCTGCTGAAGAAAGTAGCAACTGCTTAATACAGAGAATAGTAAACCAACAATGTAACTTTGCATGTCTGTAATACCTTCAAACTTTGCATCTCAGAGATTCACAAATCAGAGTGAATTAAACCCTCTGAAATAGGTATTGCAAGGAGTATTATCCTCACTCTACAGATTAAGGAATGGAGTCACAAAGGGTTTGAGTGACAGTGACACACAGATTCAGGAAGGAAATCTGTGGCAGAATCAGGAACAGAACCCAAACCTCCTGACTCCAGTCTATTATTAAACCCATTGGCTCTTCTTGATGAATTCTTTTGACTGAGTCAGTGAAACCCATACTCTGCAATTTGCATTTTTAACTTCAAATAAAATCGGGCCACTTGGGCCATCTGTTAGGGTATGTGTACTGTTGCTTTAAATATGTGGCAGGAAGGGAGTGGGAAAGCATCTAAAGAGATGCTGCCCAGTCTCTCAGCGAATGCACAGTGTGCCCAGCCATTTGATAGCATCATCATCAGCCAGGTGAAGAACCGGTAGCCTGCCATTGAAGTAAGTCAGCGGGCACTCATCATGTCTGAAGTTGACCACATCTACACTGTGGATTGTTAGAGAAACCCCATGTGAAGAGATTGGCCACACAATTGCCCTGTTCTGTTTGAAACTGGTTCAGGGATGACCACAAGTGCCTTGGCAGGTGTAGCCAATTAATTTATTGTTCATTTATTGGGTGTTTTATCATGTTATGTCATATATAATCATTGTATGCTAGAGTTAAATTGTAGGATTATAGAAATATAAGACTGATCAGTAATTAGAAGGGATAATTATGTATTAGGTATCTTAGGGTATGTCTACACTACGAAATTAGGTTGAATTTATAGAAGTCGATTTTTAGGAAGCGATTTTATACAGTCGATTGTGTGTGTCCCCACTAAGCGCATTAAGTCGGTGGAGTGAGTCTACAGTACCGTGGCTAGCGTCGACTTTTGGAGCGTTGCACTGTGGGTAGCTATCCCACAGTTCCTGAAGTCTCCGCTGCCCATTGGAATTCTGGGTTGAGCTCCCAATGCCTGATGGGGCAAAAACATTGTTGCGGGTAGTTTTGGGTACATGTCGTCAGTCGCCCCTCCCTCCATGAAAGCAACAGTAGACAATTGTTTCGCGCCTTTTTTCCGTGCAGACGCCATACTGCTGTCAGCAAACGGTGCAGTAGGACTGCTAACCGTCGTTGTCATCCACCGCTTCCACTGCAACTCTGCTTTCCTGCTCTCCTGGTGCCATGAATCCACCTTGCAGATCCTCTCGTCGTTCTGTATAAATATCTATTCTTGTGGCATCCATCATCATCCACCGCTTCCGCTGCAACCCTGCTCTCCTGCAGACGCCATACCACGGCAAGCATGGAGTCCGCTTAGATCACTGCTGCTGTTGTGAGAATTGCAAACACCTCACACATTATCCTGCAGTATGTGCAGAACCTGCAAAAGTAGGCGAGGAGGCGACAACAGCGTGATCACGATAGTGATGAGGACATGGACATAGACTTCTCTCAAAGCACGGGCCCTGGCAATTTGGACATCATGGTGGTAATGGGGCAGGTTCCTGCCATGGAACACCGATTCTGGGCCCGGGAAACAAGCACAGACTGGTGGGACTGCATAGTGTTGCAGGTCTGGGGTGATTCCCAGTGGCTGCGAAACTTTTGCATGTGTAAGGGCACTTTCATGGAACTTTGTGACTTGCTTTCCCCTGTCCTGAACCGCAAGAATACCAAGATGAGAGCAGCCCTCACAGTTGAGAAGCGAGTGGCAATAGCCCTCTGGAAGCTTGCAACACCAGACAGCTACCAGTCAGTCGGGAATCAATTTGGAGTGGGTAAATCTACTGTGGGGGCTGCTGTGAACCAAGCAGCCAGCACAATCACTGAGCTGCTGCTATCAAGGGTAGTGACTCTGGGAAATGTGCAGGTCGTAGTGGATGGCTTTGCTGCAATGGGGTTCCCTAACTGTGGTGGGGCGATAGATGGAACACATATCCCTATCTTGGGACCGGACCACCTTGGCAGCAAGTACGTAAACCATGAGGGGTACTTTTCAATGGTGCTGCAAGCACTGGTGGATCACAAGGGACGTTTCACCGACATCAATGTGGGACGGCCAGGAAAGGTGCATAATGCTCGCATCTTCAGGAACTCTGGTCTGTTTGAACAGCTGCAGGAAGGAACTTACCAGAAAATTACCATTGGGGATGTTGAAATGCCTATAGTTATCCTTGGGGACTCAGCCTACCCCTTGCTCCCATGGCTCATGAAGCCATACACAGGTACCCTGGACAGTAGTAAGAAGCAGTTCAACTATAGGCTGAACAAGTGCAGAATGGTGGTAGAATGTGCATTTGGACGTTTAAAAGCTCGCTGGCGCAGTTTACTAACTAGGTTAGACCTCAGCGAAACCAATATTCCCATTGTTATTGCTGCTTGCTGTGTGCTCCACAATATCTGTGAGAGTAAGGGGGAGACGTTTATGGTGTGGTGGGAGGTTGAGGCAAATCGCCTGGCGGCCGATTACGCACAGCCAGACACCAGGGCGATTAGAAGAGAACAGCTGGGTGCCCTGAGCATCAGAGAAGCTTTGAAAACCAGTTTCATGACTGGCCAGGCTACAGTGTGAAAGTTCTGTTTGTTTCTCCTTGATGAAAACCCGCCCCTTGGTTGACTCTACTTCCTGTAGGCCGTAGTTTGCCCACCCCTGGCATGGTCCCTACCGTTGGTCTTTATGTGTTCCTAAAGACTCTAAATCTGAAGCAAGTAGCAGAGGTGACTTTCACTCTGTTAAGCTTGAAACTGTAGCCACTGCAGAGCCGAATCTACAGTGGTGTAATACCACATTACTAAATTCACTTTAAATAAAATAAAAGGCTACACAGCTCAAAACCTGGTGGATAAATGGTTGGGTTGGCGATGAGAGAGTGATTAACGACTGTCATCACTGACCACTTATTACACCAGGCAGATTCCACCGTCATGTCCTAGGGTGGCATAAGTGACCATAAAGAAGACAGAGGAACTGGCAGGTGGTGGAAGAAAGAGCATGATGGAGACCCCTTCATGGTGAATATAGGGAAGTGCTTTGTTACTAATATTGGCAGCCATGACACATAAAGTCCCAGTAACAATGCGCATAGCTTTGTTAAGCTCTACATCAACTAGCCTCAAGTGAGACAAGAGACACCAGGCAGGAGCACAGTACCCTGCTGTTCATTAGCAGAGCAAGGGCTGATGTTCTAAGCATCCAGGTGCTCACATCCCAGGCTGAGCTGGCCAGCTTTCTGAACAACTTGTTCCAAGTGCTAACTTTGGCTGCTGTCTTCCTCAAGTGGTTGTGGTATGTTGATGACCTACCCAATGTCACGCCAAGGTAAACTGGGTTTGGGTCATGCTGCAGGCATTGACCATTTAAGAAAATATTTAACTTGTGGCTTGCGCTTGCATTATGCGGATGAAATATGCTATAAACCATCTTAGAAAAGCTCGGTGCAGGTGCCATTAATTACGGTAATCTATCATGAGCGTCATATCATCTTTCAGGACCGTGTCAATTTCTGAGAAGGACTGAGCTTGATAGCTGCAGCAGACGACATCAGCGTAGATAAACTTGCACGAGAGTGTTGCTGGCAAGTCATTGATGTACACATTGAACAGTTATTGGTGAAAGAACAACCTTGAGGAAGACCATTAATCTGACACTTCCAGGAACTGCAACGGTCGCTCATATGTACTCCCTATTTTGGACAAAATGCTCTAATTCTTTCACCACCCAAGGTGAGGCAACTTAAGAGAGTTTACACAGAAGGATTCTGGGCCAGACCATGTCATAAGCGGCGGTCAAATCCAGGAATATGTCTCCTGTCTTTAGATTTTGTTGAAAACCATTTTTGATAAAGGTGATCAAGGCCAAAACTTGATCAGAGGTGCTATGTCCTTTCCTGGACCCTGCCAGTTCAACCTGCAAGACATTGTCCAACTCTGGAGCGATTCATTCGAGGATCAAGTGTTCAAATACCTTGAAGCACACTGACAGTAATGATATTGGGTGGTAACTCGCCACGTTGTGGGGGTCCTTGCCCAGCTTAAGAATGGCAATAATCTTTGCTTGATACCAAGCGCATGGTAGCTTCTTCTTTCTGTGACACATATATAGAAGTCAGTGAGCCACTGTTACGCCTTTGGTCCAAGGTACTTAAGGAATTCCAGCAAGATGTTATCATGCCCTGCTGCTGTGCCTGGTTTGATGGAGTTAAGGCCCTTATCTAGCTTATGGACCATGAATGGCTCTGGTTGACTTCTGCCCACATTCTAATGTTGAATGTGAAGCAACGGGAGATGGAGTAACTTTAAGGATAACAGTGTTTTCCGAATGAAGTTCCTTATTCAGTGCTAGAAGAAAGTGACTTACTGCCGCTCTTTTCTGTTGTCACATGACACAGCTGAAGACCCAGTGTCTTGCATGGCAATTTAGACACTGGCGTTGGACAGCTAGCAATCTTGTATTCTAATCTGAAGTGGTCAGGAGGTCTGGGCTTTCTCCCTTGACTCCAGAATGTGTGGTCCCTCCATATATGCCATGGTACATTTGTGGGCAAGGCTCCTGACGTTCTTGTTTCCATTTTAGTTAAGTTGCTTAGGGATTTTATGTTGTTGGCCCTGGATATCTGTTTTTATAGGCGTTTTGCCCCATTTTATTGCAAACTCATTTTTAGTTATTTTAGTTAAAGCTGCCCAGTGACTGTCAGGCATGGATGCCTATAAATTAGCATGTATTATTATAATAAAGTTGCATCATTGCTGAAAGTCAGACTGTCGAGCACAGACATCTAAATAGAGGGGTAAGTGAGAAGTTGGAAGGCTTCATCACTTTGCAACAGGGAATGCAGCAGAAAATATCTAATCTAGAGAGGCAGGAAGTATGGAGAATGAGGTATACAAAAGAGAAACCATGCAAGTTTCTGTTAGCTTCCAAACTCAGTTGAAAGGCCTAGAAAATTGGGATATTAACAAAAGATCTTAAGGACTGTCAGTCTTTCAGAGGGAACTAACAAAAATTACACACTTTTAGGACAATCACAGTAGTTGGGGTTTTTTGTTTGTTTGTTTTTAACTATTGGGACTAAATGCTAAGAGGCAGCATGCTTATGATCCCTTCCAAATGGCCCCACCAGATCAAGAGAGCGGTGATTGTGCACTACCACAATTACAGAAAGAGGCTGCTTGTAGCATCAGCTACTTATGAAATGGAAGAGTGTAAGGATCAAGCACAAACAGGCTGCTATTTTTAGAAGCTGCATATGCATTGAGCTCACTTCAGTTTATGGCTTTGGAAAGAGCAAACCATTTGCTATTATTTGATATTGATTGGCAGTCCCCTGCTATGCTTACCCCTGGTAATGGGCAAACATTCAAAGGTACAGAGGTTCTGTACATATAACTGTGGAAAAAGTTGATTATTATAATATACTCTTGCACTCCGAAAGTACCCTTTCTTAGGATCTCAAAGTACTTTCCAGATACTAAGTCTCTCTACACCTCTGTGATACAGGTAGATGGCTCCATTTTCCAAATAAGGAAACTGAATTACAGAGAGGTATGGACCAAAACTTCCACATCCAGATGACTAACATAAAGTGCTTAAATTCACACTGATGCACTCAAGTAGTGCACAGGCCTCCTTTTCAGGGGTAAAGGGGTAAAATTCATCCTATGTGCAAACTCCTAGGCCATGTCGGCACTACAAAATTACATCAACCTAACCTACATCAGCATACAGCCACTGCCAGTAACAGTTGACGTAAGTAACGCGCTGTCTACAGTGACATTGTGTCAACCTAATTACATCAACTGTGACTCCATGCCACTTAGAGAGATGGTGTTACTAAATCAGTGTAAAGAGGCACTTACGTCGGTGGGGGCCAAATTTAAGTGAAGACACTTCCACAGCTAGGTCAATGCAAGGCAGCTTATGTTGGCCTAACGCTGTTGTGTAGACCAGGCCCTACTTTCACAACTAGGAAGCACAGTTTTAAAATTTATCCACCAGTCAAGCAGCCAGCTCTATTTTAGTACCAAAAAACAAGAGCTAGGTCCTACTACACACTGTCTTGACACATCTGCTGAAAATGCATTCCAGTTCATTGGGAGTGTATCAGATTTATTCTGCATGTCCTTTCACATTCTGTAAAAACCTGGGAATTACATGTGAGTTTGTACAGTTTTCCTCCCATTATATTTGCGTGGTTTGATTATTGTCTCTTCCCTATGGAAAAATCAAATATTTTGTTTCTCATGCACCCTGAAAAAGAACAATGAACAGAAAATATTGCAAGGAAATTCCGCTCTTGGTACTAAGATGTGGAAGTCAGATGACTGATATGCAATAGATTTCTTAGTGATTTTTTCTTCTGAAGTTAATTTAGCATCTGATATCCCCATTTATTTTAGTGAGTGGGATTAGATTCAACAGATGTTAGTAGTTTCATCTAACACTATGTGATACTGTGATCTGAATTCATGCTTTCACTTACAGCCTTCCCTTCTATGGAGAAGTCCTACTTTTAATTTTGCTATATGGAAAACGGATGCAAGTTTTGTCCTGAAAGCAAAAATCAGAAAACAGCCTGAATTAAAAATGTTCCTTTCCTATTGCTCATTTTTGAAATGGTAACTTTTCCTTTACATATGAAAATATTGCCTTGTGAGACCATATTGTCACTTCCAACTGATACGTCCCCAATTTATAGCACAAGTTCCTGTTGTTAGTCCCTAAATGCACGACCTCGCACTTCACACTATTAAATTTCATCCCATTTCTATTACTCCAGTTTACAAGGTCATCCAGTATCATCCATTCATACAAAGTCATCTTGTATCATATTCTGGTCCTCCTCCATATTGGCAATACCTCCCAATTTTGTGTCATCCAAAAATTTTATTAGTACACTACCACTTTTTGTGCCAAGGTCATTAATAAAAATGTTAAATAACATCTGTCCCAAGACCAATCCTTGAGGAATTCCACTAGTAACCTCCCTCCAGCATGACAGTGACCTTTCAATATGACCGGTTGTAGTCTCCCCTTTAACCAGTTCCTTATCCACCTTTCAATTCTCATATTAATCCCCATCTTCTCCAATTTAACTAATAATTTCTCATGTGGAACTGTATCATTAGCCCACTCTCTAGTAAGGTGAGGGTATGTCATCTCACACCTCAATAAATGTACAAATTAATAAACGTAAATAAATCCACACAAAGCTTTAACATCAGGTCCTAATTATTTCTCTCATTTCATAAATGTGGATGCTTGAATGAAGGTCAGTTCAGAACATAAGAACGGCCATATTGGGTCAGACCAAAGGTCCATCTAGCCCAGTATCCTATCTTCCAACAGTGGCCAATGCCAGGTGACTCATCAAGTGATTCATCCCCTGTTGTCTATTCCCAGCTTCTGGCAAACAGAGGCTAGGGACACCATCCCTGCCCATCCTGGCTAATAGTCATTAATGGACCTACCCTCCATGAATTTATCTAGTTCTTTTTTGAACCCTGTTACACTCTTGGCCTTCACAACATCTGGCAAAGAGTTCCACAGGTTGACTGTGCATTGTGTGAAGAAATACTTCCTTTTGTTTGTTTTAAATCTGCTGCCTATTAATTTCATTTTTGGACCCCTAGTTCTTGTGTTATGAGAAGGAGTAAATAACACTTCCTTATTTACTTTCTCCACACCAGTAATGATTTTATAGACCTCTATCATATCCCCCCTTAGTCATCTCTTTTCCATGCTGAAAAGTCCCAATCTTATTTCTCACTTCATAAAGAAGCTGTTCCCTAATTATTTTTGTTGCCCTTTTCTGAACCTTTTCCAATTCCAATATATCTTTTTTGAGATGGGGCCACCACATCTGCACGCAGTATTCAAGATGTGGGCATACCATGGATTTATACAGAGGAAATTTTATATTTTCTGTCTTATTATCTATCCCTTTCTTAATGATTTCCAACATTCTGTTAGCGTTTTTGACTGCCGCTGCACATTGAGTGGATGTTTTCAGAGAACTAGCCACAATGATGCCTTTCTTTCTTGAGTGGTAACAGCTAATTTAGCCCCCATCATTTTATATGTATAGTTGGTATTATGTTTTCCAATGTGCATTACTTTGCATTTATCAATATTGAATTTCATTCGCTATTTTGAAAATTCAACCTGTGGTCCGCAGATCCCTACCATAGACGCCTTTGATTTAAAACTGACTGAACAGAATTCAACTATAAATGTGGCATGTACTCAGCGCTCCATTTGATGCAGCATGAGAAAAGGGTACTAAATGGTGGTCTTCTATGGTAATGACAACACTTCCAGGCTTTGACCTGTAGGTGGGGGTATTCACATAATTTTGATTGATCAGGAAAACAGAATGCCCTCTCTGGGATCTGAAATTTTATTTTCATAGTCACCTTTGTCAGACCCTTTACACATGGTCCGTGGACCACTGCATTATATAAAGCGCTTAGCCCGTCAATGGAGAAGGCAATCCCTCCTTAGTTCAAGTGCATAGCTACTTCCGTTCCTATCATCTAAGAATAAAGTATTAAGATAATATTTGCTTCTGAAAAGGCCTGAATATATATATATGTTCTTCAAGAAAACAATTTCTCCTAAAAGATTATGCAGTATTTTGGAATGCACCCAAGTATGATCTTTAATTCTGCATAAAATTAACTGTCTGGTTTTCTGGTGGTTTTACTCCCTCAAATGAAACAGCTGTGCTCAGGTTTTTCTGCCTTCTGTCAATAGAGGCATAAGTACTACAGTTTAAAAAAAAAATCTGGTAACCGAGCCTTTGATATACAAAAACCGCAGAGCTGAGTCATGAACTATGGAAACAAGACAACTAATTGTGGGTTATGTTAGGCATGGGGAACTGGTTAACGCTTACATAATTACAATTGAGATCGCTGTCAGGGAAACGGTCAGGGAAACATAGTTAATAGAAAGAAGCAAATTAAAATATATTGATATGTATCAGGGAAAACAACAGAAATGGCTGCTTTTTAGCTCTTTCAGTGACTTTGAATGTTCAGTAGATTTACCACTATTGAAAAAATATTCCTATTGTTACAGGGAATATCCTGATATTTGTTCTAAATAATTAGACTAAGTACATGGAAGGAATAGTAGTGACGGGGTTAATAAAAACATCTTTAACAAATACGCTGTCATCAACTGCATTAGCGGCTGAATAAAAGAAAAAACCACAGATGAAAGCAACACATTATTGTGTGTCTTGGAGACAGACTGCGGGAGCAGGGCATCAAACTGCAGAGATCAGATAGGCTGGGAAAAGGGTGCCAGCACATGAGGAAGGCTGAAAGTCAAAGGGCTAAGGAAATAAAAAAGTGGTGTGGGGAGATTGGAAGTGTCTGACAGGTCTCATGCTTGGAGCTGTTCATGTGCATACGGGGAAGGGAGAGGAGGAAAGGGTGTGTGTGTGGAAGAGCCTGCCAGTGTCAATGTGATATCTTCTGCTTATATTCCAGTGAATTAGGGTGTGGGAAAAAAGTATCTCCATGGAGTTGTGTTAATAATGTCCAATAACATTAGAATGTATTAGGGAAGTTGTCCCCTATATATCCCAATAAGTTACTGGACATTATCATTAACACTTAGCTTCATGAAGCTACTTTTCCTCCACACCCTGCTGCACTGGAGGAAGTAACCAGAGGGGCAGCCATTTTAGACTTGATTCTGACCAACAGGGAGGAGTTGGCTGCAAATCTGAAGGTGGAAGGCAATGTGGGTGACAGTGATCATGAAGAGAGAGATTTCATGACTGTAAGGAAAGAGTGAGAGCAGCAGAACTAAAAGGACAATGCACTTATAAAAAGCAGACTTACACAGACTCCGAACCGGTAGGTAAGGGGAGGAAAATCTTAGGGCAAAAGGAGTGCAGGGGAGCTGGCAGTTTCTCAAGGAGACAATATTAAAGGCACAACTGCCAACTATTCTGATCTGAAGAAAAGATAGGAAGAGGCCAGTATGGCTCTATCAGGAGTTCTTTAATGATCTGAAAATCAAAAAGGAATAAATAAAAGTTTTGTTATAGTTAAGTATTAGAACAGGCTTCCAAAGTATGGTGTGGAATTCCTGTCAGTGCAGTTTTTTTCAGAACAGGTTAGACAAACACCTGCCAGTGTGATGGGTGTACAAACCCCACACTAGGCAACAAGGGGTCGAGGGATCATTTTGGGCTCAGCCAGCCCGGCCCCGCCACACCTGCAGCAAATGCTCCATCTGCTGGAGCAGTTAAAAGGCAGGGAATTAGTTTATTTGGGTAGCAGAACTGAAGCAGAGTGGAGTGGAGTGGAACGGAACCTCAGACTCTGATACAGCTGTCCCAAAGGGGCCCTTCCTGAAAGAAGGCGGGGACCCACCCTGGCAACAACCAGAGAGGGAAGCACCATGTGGACCGTTTACATTGGTAACCCCCTCTTACCTATTGTGGTTTAGGGTTTCCCCTGCAGGGGAAAGCCTTGGACTAAACTGACCCCAAGCGGGGTGGACGAGAGGAAGAGACCCAGGGAAGACAGCCTTCAGCAGCCTTGGTTGCCAGACTACCAGTAACCCAAAGGGCCCTGGGTAAGAGCCCAGGGGAGTGGGAGGGCGCAGGCTCCCCTCCCCACAACCCCCATGGCAGTCAGGAGTTACAGCTGTGCCCATTAGGCCATGCTCCCCCAGGGGGAACCGTTACAAACTGGTGGAGAGCTTGGCAACGCCCCATCCCTGAGAGAAGGGGAGACTGACTGACCCAGGCAACCAACCCCCTGATTTAGAATAACATGGACTGATAGACCAGCGGAGATGGAGTTAGAAGGTTACTGAAGTGGATGACTGAGAACCAGCCGCAGGCAGTGCAACAGCACCAACAGCAACAGCTCCTGCAACAAATGGCCACTCAGCAGCAGCCATTTGGTTCGGGACTTAGGGGCCCAGCAACAAGAGCAGCAGCAAAGGTTAGTTCAGCAAGTCATGGCATTAATGCAGCCTCCAGGGTCCCCCAGTGCTTCTCCACTGGGGGTCTGGGCCTGAGCCCAGGAGCCCCGCCAGTACCCGTCAAGCTCGCAAAGATGGGTCCCGAGGATGACCGCGAGGCTTTTCTGATGACATTTGAGAGGGTGGCCAGTGGGCTATCCTGCTGGCACCCTACCTGACTGGGCCAGCACAGGCCGCATACTGGGGGCTGGATGCAGAGACTGCCCAAGACTACCCTGGGTCAGAGCAGCCATCTTGGACTACCTCGACATTACCGAGGAGACCTTCTTCCAGAGGTTCCGCAGGGAGAGGTACCCTCTGGGGCCCAACCCCAGGTTGTTGCCCAGAAACTGCGAGACCTATGATGGAGGTGGCTAAAGCCCGAAGGGCAGACTGAAGTAGAGGTGGCTGAACTCATCCTGGTGGAACAGTTTGCCCAAATCCACCCGAAAGGGGGCAGGGACTGGGTGCTGAGACATCACTTACCGACACCATGCGACTAATGGAAAACTATCTGGCAGCTGAGACAGCTCTAACTCCCACATCAGAGCCATTGCTTGACTCCAGAGGGACCCCTCGACAGAAGGGGGAAGCCAGCCAGAGGAGACAGAAGCTAAACTGGGTGCTTCCTAAGACCCCAGCCTATCGGGGGCCCAGCCAGCCCTCAAGCCCAGGTCTGGGAGCCCAGGAAAAGCCCCAGGCCTTGCAACCTCGGCCCAGTTCCCAACCAGCAGCCACAGGGCTAACCCTGGGGGCCTATTTCTCCTGTGGGCCCCAAGTTTTATGCTCGGGCTGTTTATACAGCAATGGGCAAGTACTCCATGTAGGGGCATTCCCAATAATGGTGACCCTGATAGCCACAGGAAGGGTGAGGAGGCCAAGCATCTGGGGAAAGACATCCCTAGAGGCCCAGTTCCCAACCAGTGCCTGGGTGGAGGTCACCCTGGGGAGAACACTAAGCCCCTTGTCGTAGGGCTAGCCCCAACCCTAGCCTACCCCGTTATCTTGAGTCGGGATTGGGAACACTTCTCTGACATATTGAGGGGGTGTAGGCCTGATCCTGGGAACCTGGAGGAAACGCCCAAGAGAACCAGGGTAGGCAGGAAAACCCGGCCCATGACACTGGTTGGAATAGGCGAGGAGCTGGACACCGGGGAGGGGGGTTCCAACCAAGAGGAAGTACTACCGGAAGATTTCCCTAGGGAGGAAATGGTACGAACCCTGCACCAAGAAGGGGACTTACTGACCTGAGAGATGGATTTCTTGACAGACCAGAAGGAAGATGAGGCCTTGAGCCATGCATATGAACAACTCCCAGTGGTTAATGGCGAGGTCATAGATCCCCACTGGGCGGCGCAATACCCCAACTTTGAGCTCCAGGAGGAATGACTATATCAGCTGGAAAAAGACCATCGGACGGGGGAACTTTGGTCCCAACTCCTCATCCCTCAGCCACATTGATGAGAAGTCATGCGCCTAGTCCATGCAATCCCCTCTGCAGGCCACCTTGGACAGGAGAAGACCCTGGCCTGGATCTTAGACCACTTCTTCTGGCCTGGCGTACATCAAGAAATTAAAAACTTCTGCCACTCCTGCCCTGAATGCCAGCTAGTCAGGCCAAAAGGTGGGATGAAAGCCCCGCTTATCCGTCTTCCAATCAGCAATGTCCCCTTTGAATGCATTGGTATAGACCTGGTTGGCCCCCTGGAAAAAAGTTCTGCAGGATACAGACACCTATTGGTGATAGTCAGTTATGCTACTCGCTATCCTGAGGCAATCCCACTACATAACACCAATGCAAAGACTATTGCCATGGAATTATTGAAAGTCTTTGATCAAGTAGGAGTCTCCAAGGAGATTCTCACTGGCCAAGGCATGAATTTCACATCCCGCTTGTGTGATCTTCTGAAAATAAAGAGCCTCTGTACCCCAGTTTATCACCCACAAATGGATGGCCTGGTTGAATGCTTCAACTGAACCCTGAAACAGATGCTAAAAAGGTTGATGCAGGGCTTTTGGCATAATTGGGATCAACTGACTCCCCCCCGCTCCCCACCCTTCCATTCAGGAAGTACTGCAATCCTGTATGGGTTTTTCTACATTTGAACTCTTGTATGGGAGATGGCTCTGGGGAGTCCTTGACTCTTCCTGGAGATGTGGGAAGGACTGTAACGACGCGGGACTGTTCTTAATGTTTCCTCTGAATATTATGGGGGTGCCTCAGTTTCCCCATGCAGTTCTTAAATATCTAGGTGGTGGGATAAGGGTGTATGATCGTTGCAGAGCCCTAGAGGGCAGGTGTGTGCAGGGGTCTGGACACAGAGAATGGCCAACACCCTGTTTCCTGGCAACTGATGGCCTGGCCCTTCCCGCCTGCAAGGTGAGAGCTAAAGGGTTGGAGAACAAAGGAATCAAGTGCCCTCCTGGCCCAGGAAAGGGACAAAGCCCAGAAGAGGAGGGGCTGGAGAGAGTTTCAGTTTGGGGCTGGCTGGGGATGTGGAGTGAAGTGGGGATGTGAAGTGAAGTGCAGATGTGGTTATCTGGCTCACTGCCCCCCAAAATGGACCCAGCTGAGGGGTCCTGTTCTCTGCACCTACAAGCTCTGTTTTAGACCATGTTCCTGTCGTCTAATAAACCTTCTGTTTTACTGGCTGGCTGAGAGTCACGTCTGACTGCGAAGTTGGGGTGCAGCACCCTCTGGCTTCCCCAGGACCCCGCCTAGGTGGACTCGCTGTGGGAAGCACACAGAGGGGCAGAGGATGCTGAATGCTCCGAGGTCAGACCCAGGAAGGTGGAAGCAGTGTGAGCTGTGTGTCCTGCAGACAGTCTGCTCACAGAAAGGAGACTTCCCCAGAGTCCTGACTGCCTTCGTAGGGAGCAGTTCCAGAGCATCCGTGGGGACTCCGTGACAAGGACAAACCCCAAGAGCTCGGAATGTCCTACAATATGTATTGAGACTCGGGGAGACTTGGGATGGTGGGAGCTTTGACTAAAGAAAACCTCCTCACTGCCCAACAGACCCAAAAACGCTCCTATAACAAGGGACTGTGAGTACGCACTTTCAGACCAGGCGATCAGGTCCTCCTTCTACTCCCAAGTATGGAGTCTAAACTATTGGCCAAGTGGCAGGTGCCCTATGAAATTGTGTGCCAAGTCGGGCCAGTCAATTATGAGGTTCGACAGCTTGACAAACGGAACTCCACCCAGGTCTATCACATTAACCTGCTGAAGGCATGAAAAGAACAAGAAGGCCTATTCAATGCCTCATACCCCCCAGAACCAGAAATGGGGCCCGAAGTGCCTTATGCCCTGTCCCTAGAGATCATAAGGTGGGGGAACAACTTTGCCCTGAACAAAGGGCCCAGGTGCAGAGCCTGATGAAAGCCTTCTTGATTGTCTTTTCATCCCAACCAGGAAAGACCCACCTCACATACCACCACATGCAGATTGAACCTGGACAGATTGTTCAGGAAAATCCACGGCTACTTCCCCAGAAAGTGCGTGAAGTGGTAAAACAGGAAGTCCAAACCATGGTGGAGCTTGGGGTCATTGAAGAATCCCACAGCAAGTGGCAAAGCCCTGTCATATTAGTCCCAAAGCTGGCTGGCACTATCCAATTCTGCATTGACTTCAGGAAGGTCAATGCGATTTCCAAATTTGATGCCCACCCCATGCCCTATGTGGATGAACTACTAGACTGACTGGGCAAAGCTCAGTATATCACCACCTTAAACTTAACAAAGGGGTATTGGCAAATCCCACTCATGCCAGAATCACAAGAAAAAACCGCCTTTGCCATTCCATTCGGCCTCTACCAGTTTCAAACTATGCCCTTTGGACTCCATGGGGTACCCGCGATGTTCCAACACCTTATGGACCAGGTTCTATGACCCCATAACTCGTACGCCAGAGCTTATTTAGATGAGGCAGTCATCTATAGCTGAACCTGGGCAGAACATCTGGCACAAGTGGTGGCTGTGCTCCGTTCACTGCGACAAGCTAGACTAACAGCAAACCCTGCTAAATGTAAAATAGAGAAACAAGAAACCACCTATTGGGGATACATTTTGGGGAAGGGCCAGAGTCGGCCCCTTATACAACCCTCAGAAGTTTGGAGACTGCTGGTCTAGAATGAGAATTTGCCTGATCAGCTAATTAGTCTGCTTAATTCAATACTCTGCTTCCAGCAGTGGACATATATACTCACCTGGATAGCTATCTCTGTTGAATATGTTCTATCTCTCACATGTATCCAAGCATTGTTTGGTTTAGCTCTAGACTTTACAGACATCTTCTAAGTAATTTAAAAGATTGTTTTATTCCCTGTGCCTTTTTCCCTGAATGTGTCTTTCAATTTATGAGCCCTTCAACATACAAAGGAGAAGCTGACGCTCTGTAAAGCACATTGGCAGAAAAATTTATCCAAGCTATTTGCTATCATGTTGTGCAGTCACCCCATGTGTTTAAATCCATTTAGAGTTTCTCACAAGCCCCCATAGTTTTCATTAATGAAAACCACTTAGTCATCAACAAACTAACTCACTGGCTGTCTACTTTGTCCCATAAATCATTAATGTGTCAACATAACACTGGTCCCAGTACTGACCCCTGGGTTACCCCACTATTTACTTTTCTGCACTATGAGGAACAGCCGCTCTCAACTTCTTAATCCGTGCCAAAATATTTCTCCTTGACCTCTGGTTATGTATATCCCATCACCATTTGGATTGTGGACATTCCATACAATATTTATATGTTCTATTTAAAAGGTCAGTAGTTACTTTATGGTACAGATGTGGTCCCCTCATCTCAAAAAAGATATACCGACATTAGAAAAGGTCCAGAAAAGGGCAACTAATGATTAGGGGTTTGGAACAGGTCCCATATGAGGAGAGATTAAAGAGGCTAGGACTTTTCAGCTTGGAAAAGAGGAGACTAAGGGGGGATATGATAGAGGTCTATAAAATTATGAGTGGTGTGGAGAAAGTGAATAAGAAAAAGTTATTTACTTGTTCCCATAATATAAGAACTAGGGGCCACCAAATGAAATTAATGGGTAGCAGGTTTAAAACACATAAAAGGAAGTTCTTCTTCACTCAGCGCACAGTCAACCTGTGGAACTCCTTGCCTGAGGAGGTTGTGAAGGCTAGGACTATAACAGGTCCTATGGCCATTATCTTTGAAAACTCGTGGCGAACGGGGGAAGTCCCGGATGACTGGAAAAAGGCTAATGTAGTGCCAATCTTTAAAAAAGGGAAGAAGGAGGATCCTGGGAACTACAGGCCGGTCAGCCTCACCTCAGTCCCTGGAAAAATCATGGAGCAGGTCCTCAAAGAATCAATCCTGAAGCACTTACATGAGAGGAAAGTGATCAGGAACAGTCAGCATGGATTCACCAAGGGAAGGTCATGCCTGACTAATCTAATCGCCTTTTATGATGAGATTACTGGTTCTGTGGATGAAGGGAAAGCAGTGGATGTATTGTTTCTTGACTTTAGCAAAGCTTTTGACACGGTCTCCCACAGTATTCTTGTCAGCAAGTTAAAGAAGTATGGGCTGGATGAATGCACTATAAGGTGGGTAGAAAGCTGGCTAGATTGTCGGGCTCAACGGGTAGTGATAAATGGCTCCATGTCTAGTTGGCAGCCGGTGTCAAGTGGAGTGCCCCAGGGGTCGGTCCTGGGGCCGGTTTTGTTCAATATCTTCATAAATGATCTGGAGGATGGTGTGGATTGCACTCTCAGCAAATTTGCAGATGATACTAAACTGGGAGGAGTGGTAGATACGCTGGAGGGGAGGGATAGGATACAGAAGGACCTAGACAAATTGGAGGATTGGGCCAAAAGAAATCTGATGAGGTTCAATAAGGATAAGTGCAGGGTCCTGCACTTAGGATGGAAGAATCCAATGCACCGCTACAGACTAGGGACCGAATGGCTAGGCAGCAGTTCTGCGGAAAAGGACCTAGGGGTGACAGTGGACGAGAAGCTGGATATGAGTCAACAGTGTGCCCTTGTTGCCAAGAAGGCCAATGGCATTTTGGGATGTATAAGTAGGGGCATTGCCAGCAGATCGAGGGATGTGATCGTTCCCCTCTATTCGACACTGGTGAGGCCTCATCTGGAGTACTGTGTCCAGTTTTGGGCCCCACACTACAAGAAGGATGTGGATAAATTGGAGAGAGTCCAGCGAAGGGCAACAAAAATGATTAGGGGTCTAGAGCACATGACTTATGAGGAGAGGCTGAGGGAGCTGGGATTGTTTAGTCTGCAGAAGAGAAGAATGAGGGGGGATTTGATAGCTGCTTTCAACTACCTGAAAGGGGGTTCCAAAGAGGATGGCTCTAGACTGTTCTCAATGGTAGCAGATGACAGAACGAGGAGTAATGGTCTCAAGTTGCAATGGGGGAGGTTTAGATTGGATATTAGGAAAAACTTTTTCACTAAGAGGGTGGTGAAACACTGGAATGCGTTACCTAGGGAGGTGGTAGAATCTCCTTCCTTAGAGGTTTTTAAGGTCAGGCTTGACAAAGCCCTGGCTGGGATGATTTAACTGGGAATTGGTCCTGCTTCGAGCAGGGGGTTGGACTAGATGACCTTCTGGGGTCCCTTCCAACCCTGATATTCTATGATTCTATGATTCTATGAACAGGGTTTAAAAGAGAACTGGATAAATTCATGGAGGTTAAGTCCATTAATGGCTATTTGCCAGGCTGGGTAAGGAATGGTGTCCCTAGCCTCTGTTTGTCAGAGGGTGGAGATGGATGGCAGGAGAGAGATCACTTGATCCTTACCAGTTAGGTTCACTCCCTCTGGGGCACCTGGCATTGGCCACTGTCAGCAGACAGGATACTGGGCTGGATGGGCCTTTGATCTGACCCAGTATGGCCATTCTTATGTTCTTATGAAGGATCTTTTTCAATACCTGTGTAAATTGTATCCATCAGGTTGCCTTTTATCTACCCTAAACTTCAACTGATGCTATTCAGTCAGTCACTAATAAGATCATAGCCAAACCCATGATTTAAAAGGGGAGGGGACCTGCTAGCTGCCTTCCAGACCAAGAATTGCTTCACAATGCTCTCCCCCAAGATCTCTAACCCAGTTCACGAGCAGGTGGAATTCTGCAGCCACAGAGCACCAGAAATAAAAACTAATTATAAAGTTTCAAAAAGTGAACTATAATTACAAAGGAAGTACATTTTAAATGCGCTCACAATGTATTGTGATGGATGAGTCTGTCTTGGTGATGAAAGATGTCCTGCATGAGCTTGAATTAGGGGGAAAGAGTTACTTTTGACCAATAGGTGAATGCAATACTTTTTTTTTTTTAAATCATCACCTCCATCCAAGAGAATCCTGACTGACAGAAACAAGAGGATGAAAATGGGATGAGAACTTCAAAGGCTTCTGCTCTTGAAACAGGGTACTCTGCTTTCAGGAACCCAAAATCTCTCACATTCTTCACTAGAGTCATTTCTAAGCTCTTCCCACAGGAGAGGTGTGATGGGGCATAATAAACATTTGGGGCCTGCGACTAGACTGCCAAGCTGCCGCAGAGAAGGAAGCTCCACTGTGTATTTTTGGTAATTGCTAAATTTTTTACTGTGCATGACATACCTGATCTTGCATGTATTACTGACATTTAGCTGTATAACTCATCTGACCCTTTGTTGATACAGCTTGCTATAACCAGATATTCAGTCCAACAGCCCACCAACCAGCACATCCAGCTGTGCACTTTGCTTCTGATCATAGGTGTTGGCGATGTTTTTCCCCAAGAGTAGATTCATTGGAGTTCTAATATAAAATGTGAGTCCTGTGATACTGGACTATCCTACTGCCTATTAAAATAGATAGCTGTTAACTCTTCCAAAGAACTCTAGCAGGTTCAACAGGACCAATTCTCCCTTAAAGAACCTAGAATCTGAACTCCTTTTAATATCTGTGGGTGCTGGATTTGAATGCCTGGATCTGAATTCTCCCTTACTGTTCATGTAAGTACTGTATCAGAACCTAAACTAGAAGGGTTTAACTTCTGGTTCAGAAAACCTCTGAGCATGGCAATATTGCAGCATTTCTAGCACTGTGGGCTGCAATTATGCAAGAACAACTCATAAGACTTTGGCACCATCTAATCCTCAAACATAGTCTTGTTTCAAACTCAAACCCCATATTGTAGCCTAATTTCACCTGCAAACATGATTTCTTTTGTGTTGAACTTAGAAATGGATCACTTTTCACAGACTGAAGTGAGGAATAACAGGGCTAATCCTCCACATGTGCACCAAGACTGAGGAAATGGGGTGAGGAGGGTTGTGTGTATAGGGGGGAGTGTTGATGCGAGGGGATGGTATCCTCACCTCAAACAAGATGACCCAATTGAGGATGTCAGTTCAACCAGCCTGATTCTGGTTATTCTTTGGTACAGGAGGAAGTAGCCAAAACCCAAAGTAACAGGTGAGCAACTATGTGGATTCACACTGAGGACAGCAAACAACTTTTCTATTTATTGTATATATATATATATTTGCCTATGCTGTATTATTGACCAGCTGCATAGTATTGAGCTCCCCAGCCATGCATTATGAAACCACAGGGCCTAATCCAAAACCCACTTAACTCAATGGAAGCCTTTCCATTGACTTCAGTGGACTTTGGATCAAGTTCCACAGTATCTACTTTGTTTTTCTTATCTTTCCATAACCAACATTGTACCAACACCTTTGTTGGCCACTGTAGCATCTGGCCCACAACGCTACCTTGCAGTCAAACCCCCAGCCATGCTTGACATTCTACTGGATAATAAATGATACTTACAGATATAAACACCCATAGGTGCAGGGGGTGCTGCTACACCCCACGGCTCAAAGTGCTATCCATTATATACAGGGTGTACAGTTTGGTTCAATGGCTCTCAGCCGCCCCACTATACAAATTGTTCTAGCACCTCTGTAAACACCTGTTACAATCTGCAGTGCAATTTTTCTCTGTTCATTGTTCCTTTTTATTAAATATGTGTAACCCTTCTGCCTGTCAGAGTTGGCAGCAACAAGGGCCGGGTTCAGTATCTAGGGGTTCCGTTCCAATAACACAATGCAAAACCAGCTCGAGCCCCCACCCAGTGACCTGGGACAAATATATACCACCACCACCTCTCCCCCCCGGGCACCTCTAAGAGGCAATACTTCCCCTCTCGCAAGCGCAGAGTCTGAGTGTAGCAAAAGCTATTTAATAACAGAGAGAAACAATGCGGCATTATATTGGGGAAACACCACCAACAGAATTCATAATACAAATACCATGGGCAAAAACCCACCCCAAGCAAATTGAGCCGAGTCCTTTCCCTTTGGCTCTTGAGTCCAGCAACCCAAATGTCACCCAAAGTCCCAAAGGTCCAACAACCCGAAAGTCCAGCAACCCAAAAGTCTCTGTCTCTGTCCTTGGTGAGTCCAGAGTTCAAAAGTTCATCTGCAGAGTTTTAAACCCCTCCCCCCCAGCCTGTGCAGAAATGGGGGGGGGGGAAGTAAAGGGGCACCTTACGTGCTCCAACAGCCAACTGCCCCACTTCTCTGTGGGTTTCTGCTTCAGGCTTCACCACCAGCTGCTGTTCTCCACCAGCTGCTCCTCTCCGGTAGCCAGCCTGCAAGCCACCCACCAATATATCTTCAGGCTCCCTACTACTTAACACAATTTCAGTAATTTCAGCTCATAATAGGGGAGTCCCAGTGCTGGTGCACCAATGGCCCAAAGTGAATTCAGCTCTGCAATCTGTAACCAGACTCCTAATAGAATCAAAATTAGCTCTGCTATTACACAGTGGAGAGAAGAGGAGATGCAGTTGGCATTTGGGGCCCTCAGAAGGGGGGGCCCATAGTACAAATGTTTGTTCCCAGCCTCTCTCCATTCACTGAGTTTTGGAACCCATGTCCCTTGCCTAGCGAGCGCTACTTAGTTAATGGTGATTCCCTCTATCATAACAAAAAGCCAAGTCCAGTTCCACTGTCCTTGATTGACATAATCAGGATAATAACACTTTATTCTTCCTGCCCCAATAACAGAGAAACTGGGGATCCCACAGCAGCCAAAGTGACGATCTAGGCGCGGGGGGGGGGGGTGCTTTGCAAATGAGATCAGCCCCTGAAGTTCTTTTCCCACAACCCGCCACAACTCACCACCAGATGTCAGGGTAGAGCTCATCCTGACTCTGTACATCTGTCCACAGTACTTATATCAGCCTAGGTCCTCTTTCTATAATGGTAAAATAATAACAAATTGCTAATAGCATTGCTGAAGCATAACCTACCCTGTGAAGCATCTCAACAATCTATGGATGAAGAGTGTATCTGCAATTATTCAAGTCTTCCATCTTTGTAATAATATACGTAAAGGTGAAAGCTGAAAACAAATAGTGAGCATTTTATTTAAAAAATGGCATTCTTTTATAAGCATATCTTACTTACTAAAACAAGTGGGTAATGCTGTCATCAAGAAAAGACTGTTACTTGGCCATGATCAGATTTGCATTCTTCCCATTGGATCATAATTCCTTTTCTTTCCATTCCATAAAAGTTCATTCAGTTCTAACTTCTACAGTAATGTTTATCTAGAGTACCTAATTATATAGTGCAACCTGCATCTGGAGTGCTGGTTTGACGTTGTTATAATTCCCCACAGACATAACAAAAATATTGTTTTAAACTTATCCGTTGAATAAAATGGCTGCCTTTTACTTTGACCACTGATAACACATGGATGTAAAATAAAATTAGATCTTTTACAAACATGGCTATGTTGACCAATTATAATCTGATCAGTAAAAGTGCTCAAGTCATTTAATATCACAGAACTACCTTCTGTTTTTTTTGTCCCTGAAGCAGCCATAAAAACGGATAAGTTTAAATAAAATGGACCAGATATTGTTAAAATGGCAGCTCAGACAAATAATACAAGAAAATTTTGTTAATATGGTGAATGTATGATTAAAACAAAACTTGGAAGGAGTGTTGTGTGGGAATAATGAAAAGGGAATAATAAAATGGTGTAGGAATAATAAATTCACGGTTCTCAATACTCAGAGCCTAAAAAAAGGAAGGTTCTGGCGAACCTATATTGTAATAATTATATGCAGAGCACCATTACTCTTAACTATAAAGAGGATTTTATTTTCTTTTTTTGGCAACAGTAAAAGGAAAGTGGGCAGATAAAACAAACTCTTTAATTCATATGTCCTTAGTCATAGGTTTCCAGTCAAGCATGTCTTCTTCTTCATTTAGAATCAATACTAAGTAAGGAAAGTATAAACATATAAATTGAAAAACACTTTCTGTGGGTGCACCGGTAGCCAAAGTAAATTGTCTGAGGTTTGGAGAGACCATACATTTGTTTTGTACTTTCCCTAAAACTCGCAAGTGAGGAAGAAATGTTTTGTTTAAATCCCTGGAATGATATTTCTAAGGACTGCCTAAAGTATGGGATGTGTGCATAAAATGCAGCAGAATAAGTAAATGAGGATAAAATGCTCAGTGAGTTCCTTGCCTTTTATTTGCACTCTCCTTGGAGAAGGCTATGGTCTCACTTAAAGCAAAAGATTGGAAGTGCGGACAACTTGGTTCTGTTCTTATTCTGCTACCAACTCTTATTTATTCAGTGCCAAGAGAATGCATGGCATTCTGGCTGTAGGAAACAAAAATAGAGGCCCCTGATCCAGCAAACTACTTAAGCAGATGTTTAACTTTAATCATGTTAGTAATCCCTTTGAAGTCAATAGGGCTACTTGTGCTTAGAGCAAAGTACGTGCTTAAAAGCTTGGCTGGACAGGGACCTAAATTCAGACTATCCCTTTTACTGTCACAAAATTATTTCTTTGCCATCAAAGGCATGTCACTAAACTTTTGTCTGCATCGCTTTCCCATTTGTACAACAATTACCTACTTTATAATAATTAATTCTGACTGTATTGCATGATAGGAGTGTTTTGAGAACTTTTGAGAAAAGTGAGTTAGAAGCACAGCCCACACACTTTTATTGCTTGTAAATCCTTTTCCTAACTGCTCAGATTGGACAGCTCTCAATGATAATATTAACTGGGGGGAAATCAAACATGTTATCATTGTTGAGGGGATGATTTAGCTCCCATTTCAAAAGCAGAGGGCTTTATAGGATTCTCTGATTACCAGCAGCAGCCCTAAATAAATATCAAAGTTTATTTAGGGGGAAAATGAGTAAGAGCATTCAAACATATTTGGAGGGGACCAGCTCTATCTTAGCACTTGAAACAAGGTAAATGTGATAAAAAATAGGAAGGTATGAAATGTACCCACACATGTAGATGGAGTCACTCCAGTGCAAAAGCCCACACAATCCCTGTATTCTTCTGAAGTCCTGTGATACTGAAGCTCTACTTTTGAGTTCTTGGGCCTTGTGTGGTCACTCTGAGCCAGAGTGAATTCCATCCATGCAAATCAAGGTAAGCCTTCGTGTCACAAGGTGGCTTTAAATGAAGTGGATCCTGCTCCCCTGTGCCAGCACAAGTGCATCCCAGGTTGACCTGATTAAGATGGCATCTGGGTCTAATTAATGCAGGGAGACAGTGGTGACTGAGGAGGAGGTCCCTGGTGGGAGTTCCTGGGAAAAGCTGAGGTCAGGAGAGCATCCGAGGGGCTAGCCTGCTGAATGTTCTCAGGCAGAGACTTAGAAATCTGGAAAGGACTCCAGCTGAAAGGGCTAGGGTGGCTGTTTTAATAAAAGAACAAGCAGGGACTGAAGGAAAGCTCATGTAAGACTGAAGGTGCCAGAGTTGGGGTATGAGGTGTGGTGTTGTACTGGGACTCTTGTGGACTACGTGCGCTTTGTGGGAGATAAATGGACTACTTGACAGCTTTTGAGGACTACTTGCACTATATGGGATAATAACCTGGCTCTGAATAGGGGTAATAATGGACTTGTGGTAGAATCTTTAAGGGGCCTGAGAGAGGAAACTGAGGCAGTAATCCCAGCATTATTACATCCAACTGCTTGAAGGTAAGGGGGAATCATGACACTTGCTCATCCCATTTTAGAGCAACTCTTTATTCTTCACAAAGGGCCTGATCCTGTCAGGTACTGAGTACCTCCTGCTAGCTGCTGAGCACACTCAACTTGGTAATTTAGGTACAAGTTATTGTGACTTGATCACATTTATAATGTGCAAAAAGAATAAAGTCCAGACTAGTGATACATATACTTGGTGCTTTAAAAAGCCAGTTTCACAAAGCTGAAAACAATTATGAGGCAGATCAACTGGAAGGAAGAATTTAATAGAAAAATGTGAATGATAATTGGGAATTGTTTAAGACTGTGTTACCAGATGCCCCAAAAGTCACAACTGAGGACAAGGGCTATGTTGGTTAAAAAATTTACCTGGTTTAGAGAAGACGTGAAGGCAGCTATAAAATTATTTATATATAACAAATGGAGGAAAGGGGAAGTTGATGGTAATGACTATAAATCGGAAGCCAGGAATTGTATAAAATTGATAAGGGAAGCAAAGGAACACAAAGAGAATGATATGGTCAGAAAAGTTCAGGACGATCAGAAGGAGTTTTTAAACTATATTAGGAACAAAAAGAATCTTGACAATGGTACTTGTCCATTACTTGGTGGAAATGGTAGAATTATCAATAATAATGCAGTATTCAATAAATATTTCTGCATTTTGGAAACAACATGATGCAGTCATATCATATTATGACACACTTTCCATTTCACTGTATCTCAGGAGCAGAGCCTGGGCTTTGGGAAAGAACTGTTGAACCAACAAGGGGCTGGAGAATCTATAGAGTCTGGGAAAGACTTGTTTTGAGTTAACTTGACAATGAAACTATGATATAGTTTTAGTAAACCATACCTCAAGAAGGGGTATGTGATTTACAAGAACCTGGGTGCAGTTTTTGAAAAGCCCTAAAAAAGGGAAACTGGGGCAGTAGCAGGGTAAAGGCTAGATAAGAAACAACAATCTTTAAAAAAGAAAAGGAGTACTTGTGGCACCTGATGCACTTGATGCATCCGATGAAGTGAGCTGTAGCTCACGAAAGCTTATGCTCAAATAAATTAGTCAGTCTCTAAGGTGCCACAAGTACTCCTTTTCTTTTTGCAAATACAGACTAACACGGCTGTTACTCTGAAACCAATCTTTAAAAAGATATATTAGAACAGTGGCATAACTAGAAGTGGAAATTTGGGTGGGCCCTGACTTTCAGGTGGACGGGCATTGTCAGACTGTGTTAGCTCAGCTTCTCGATCCACGCCATGCCCTCTTCCTAGCCCTGGTGCCAACAGACACAGGGCTTCACCTGCTGAGCTGGGCATGCACATGCCTCAGCTTGGGCAATCACCTTCTTTGCCAGGCTCAGCTCACCTCTCCTCAGGAGAGCCATGGTGCCGCCGCCTTGCCCCACGCTCACAGGGGCCAGACGCGGCGCTGTGTGTTGTTGAACCCGGCAGGGACCTGGCACAGCACCCATGCATGCCTGCTACCCCTGCTCTCCTCAGAGCAGCTGCCGGTGGGGGCCCAACCATTCCCTGTCCAGTGGCAGTGAGGAGATGAGGCAGCCACCCTTCACTGCGCATGGGATTGATTTCCCAGCACAAACAGCTCTGTGCATGGGGTGGTGGTTCCCGTTGCCTCCTTTCCAATCCTTCCTCGCACCCCCCCGTGCACATTAGCAGATTGATGGTATGGCCGGGCGGAGGGGGGTGATGTGGCAGCAGAACAGTTTGTCAGTTTGACCATGTGCTTGATTGTTTGAAAAGTGTGAATTGGGAGTGCTTTGTTCCAGGTGAGCCTTGAGTGGGCCTGTGTCAAGGTCCCTCCCCCACTCTGAACTCTAGGGTACAGATGTGGGGACCTGCATGAAAAACCTCCTAAGCTTATCTTTACCAGCTTAGGTCAAAAATTCCCCAAGGTACAAAATATTCCACCCTTTTGTCCTTGGATTGGCCGCTACCACCACCAAACAAATACTGGTTACTGGGGAAGAGCTGTTTGGACACGTCTTTCCCCTCAAAAGACTTCCCAAAAACCTTGCACCCCACTTCCTGGACAAGGTTTGGTAAAAAGCCTCACCAATTTGCCTAGGTGACTACAGACCCAGACCCTTGGATCTTAAGAACAATGAACAATCCTCCCAACACTTGCACCCCCCCCTTTTCCAGGGAAATGTTGGATAAAAAGCCTCACCAATTTGCATAGGTGACCACAGACCCAAACCCTTGGATCTGAGAACAATGAAAAAGCATTCAGTTTTCTTACAAAAAGACTTTTAATAGAAATAGAAGCAAATAGAAATAAAAAAAAAAATCCCCCCTGTAAAGTCAGGATGGTAGATACCTTACAGGGTAATTAGATTCAAAACATAGAGAACCCCTCTAGGCAAAAACCTTAAGTTACAAAAAAGATACACAGACAGAAATAGTTATTCTATTCAGCACAATTCTTTTCTCAGCCATTTAAAGAACTCATAATCTAACACATACCTAGCTAGATTACTTACTAAAAGTTCTAAGGCTTCATTCCTGGTCTATCTCCGGCAAAGACAGAATGTAGACAGACCCACATACCCTTTGTTTCTCTCCCTCCTCCCAGCTTTTGAAAGTATCTTGTCTCCTCATTGGTCATTTTGGTCAGGTGCCAGCGAGGTTACCTTTAGCTTCTTAACCCTTTACAGGTGAGAGGAGATTTCCTCTGGCCAGGAGGGATTTTAAAGGGGTTTACCCTTCCCTTTCAGTTTGACCATGTGCTTGATTGTTTGAAAAGTGTGAATTGGGAGTGCTTTGTTCCAGGTGAGCCTTGAGTGGGCCTGAATGTTATAAAAAGGCAGTCAGCTGCAAACCAGCTGAGTGGCAAACAGCGGAGAGGCTAACAGAGGGAGTTTGCCTGGGGAGAACCCACTGAGGCTTTCATCTTGCAGGCTTCTCTGAGTAGTTACTAGAACACCTGAGGAAGCTCTTAGAAGGAAGGTAATATGGATGGTGAGCTGTAACAATGCTGGTTCTGTGGATCCTGCTGACTATGCCACTGTAATGGTGCTGCCCGTGGGAGCCAGCTGAGGTCACTCAATTAGGGTGAACTGCAAACAGAACGGGGCAAACAAACCCCAAATGCGGGTGGATATTCCAATACTTAGATTTACCAAGCCAGCACAAAACAGCTACTATAGTACCTCCCTGGTTACTCAGAAGTCCAAATAATGCAGTTCCCTTAAAGTACCCAGCCTCAGGCCTCCATCCAGACACACATGTCAAACACATGATGATAAATTCTGAAAATCTTATTTCATCATATGAAAGGAAAGGTGCTCCTGATCCCAAAGGACCAAGCCCCAGAACCAGGTCAAATAATAACTTAGATCTTACCCCAAATACATGCTTACGGTCAATTCTTATTAACTAAACTAAAATTTATTAAAAAAAAAAAAGAGAGAGAGCGTGTTGGTTAAAAGATCAATATACAGACAGACTTGAGTTCAATTCTTGAGGTTCAGATACATAGCAGAGATGAGTTTGTCTTGAAACCCAAAGCAGATCTGAGATAAAGAAGGATCATGTCTCAGGGTTTTTATACATTTCTTGCAGCCTTTCAGCCTGAGAAAACAATAGGCTTAACTTTCCTTCTTCCAAACATCATGGCAATTAGCACAGGATAATTTATCCATTAAACAGTTCAGATACAGGTTATCACAACCTTCAAAGAGATATAGACAATAATACTATTTCACTCAAGTATATGTTAATATTCCCTTTTTGATGTTTGAATCAAAGCTATAGCCATAGACAAGACTTGTTTGCTTACATCACAAGACCTGAGCAAACATCTACTCTTCTATCTCTAACAATGCAGGCTTGCATTGCAAAGCTCTATTCATTTACATATCTTCCTAACTAGTCTCTAAAGTTCCGCCATGGGTCAGGTCAGTCTTTGAGTTAATTAACTCTTTCTGGCCCTGTCACCTTTCAATGAGATATTATATTACACTCATAACGTCACATGGGCATTCAGCTGTTGTTACCTGCACAGGATGTGCCATGTTTGTCTTTCTTCTACAGGACAGAAGCGACTTTTTCTGTACAAAGTGCAAGCTGGTCTCCATATTGGAAGAGAAGGTTCAAGGTCTGGAGAAACAAGTATCGACCCTGCGTTGAATAAGAGAAACTGAAGATTTCCTGGACAGACATCAGGATATGCTTCTACAGGCACAACATTCTGAAGATTCAGAGCAGGCTGTGCAGCAGGGATAGAAGGACGGTGAAGAAATTTGGCAGCATATGACCTCCAGAAGAAGAAAGGGGAGCATCCATGTACCAGCAATGCAGATTCAGGTAAGCAACCATTTTCATGTTCTCTCCACAGGTACTAATGCGGAGAGTGGACTAGATGATACATCTGAGAGAAGGGAGCAGAAGGAGACTCCACCAATTGGAAGGCATAAGATGCACTGTCTTAGGGAAGGGAGTTCCAAGACCACCACTCCCAAGAGAAGGATGCAGTGGCGGTGGTCGGGGACTCCCTCCTCAGGGGGACTGAGTCATTTATCTGCCACCCTGACCAGGAAAACCGAGAAATCTGCTGCATGCCAGGAGCTAGGATTCACGATGTGACGGAGAGACTGCCGAAAGTCATCAAGCCCTCAGATCGCTACCCCTTCCTACTTCTCCACTTGGGCATCAATGATACTGCCAAGAATGACCTTGAGGAGACCACTGCAGACTATGTGGCTCTGGGAAGAAGGATAAAGGAGTTTGAGGCGCAAGTGGTGTTCTCGTCCATCCTCCCTGTGGAAGGAAAAGGCCCGGGTAGAGACCATCGAATCATGGAAGTCAACGAATGGCTACGCAGGTGGTGTCAGAGAGAAGGCTTTGGATTCTTTGACCATGGGATGGTGTTCCAAGAAGAAGGAGTGCTAGGCAGAGACGGGCTCCACCAAACAAAGAGAGGGAAGAGCATCTTCGCAAGCAGGCTGGCTAACCTAGTGAGGAGGGCTTTAAACTAGGTTCACCAGGGGAAGGAGACCAAAGCCCAGAGGGAAGTGGGATACAGGGAGGAAGCACGAGCAGGCGAGCGCAAGCAGGGAGGGTTCCTGCCTCACACTGAGAAAGCAGGATGATCAGTGAGTTATCTTAAGTGCTGTAAACAAAAATGCAAGAAGCCTGGGAAACAAGCAGGGAGAACTGGAAGTCCTGGCACAGTCAAGGAATTATGATGTGATTGGAATAACAGAGACTTGGGGGGGATAACTCCCGTGACTGGAGTACTGTCATGGATGGATATAAACTGTTCAGGAAGGACAGGCAAGGCAGAAAAAGTGGGGGAGTTGCATTGTATGTAAGAGAGCAGTATGACTGCTCAGAGCTCCAGTATGAACCTGCAGAAAAACCTGAGAGTCTCTGGATTAAGTTTAGAAGTGTAAGCAACAAGGGTGATGTCGTAGTGGGAGTCTACTATAGACCACCAGACCAGGGGGATGAGGTGGATGACGCTTTCTTCTGGCAACTAACGGAAGTTACTAGATCGCACGCCCTGGTTCTCATGGGAGAATTCAATCACCCTGGTATCCACTGGGAGAGCAATATAGTGGTGCACAGACAATCCAGGAAGTTTTTGGAAAGTGTAGGGGACAATTTCCTGGTGCAGGTGCTGGAGGAACCAACTAGGGGCAGAGCTCTTCTTGACCTGCTGCTCACAAACCGTGAAGAATTAGTAGGGGAAGCTAAAGTGGATGGGAACCTGGGAGGCAGTGACCATGAGATGGTCGAGTTCAGGATCCTGACACAAGGAAGAAAGGAGAGCAGCAGAATACGGACCCTGGACTTCAGAAAAGCAGACTTTGACTCCCTCCGGGAACTGATGGGCAGGATCCCGTGGGAGAATAACATGAGGGGGAAAGGAGTCCAGGAGAGCTGGCTGTATTTTAAAGAATCCTTATTGAGGTTACAGGGACAAACCATCCCGATGTGTAGAAAGAATAGTAAATATGGCAGGCGACCAGCTTGGCTTAACAGTGAAATCCTTGCTGATCTTAAACACAAAAAAGAAGCTTACAAGAAGTGGAAGACTGGACAAATGACCAGGGAAGAGTATAAAAGTATTGCTCAGGCATGCAGGAGTGAAATCAGGAAGGCCAAATCACACTTGGAGTTGCAGCTAGCAAGAGATGTTAAGAGTAACAAGAAGGGTTTCTTCAGGTATGTTAGCAAGAAGAAGAAAGTCAAGGAAAGTGTGGGCCCCTTACTGAATGAGGGAGGCAACCTAGTGACAGAGGAGGTGGAAAAAGCTAATGTACTCAATGGTTTTTTTGCCTCTGTCTTCACGAACAAGGTCAGCTCTTAGACTGCTGCACAGGGCAGCACAGCATGGGGAGGAGGTGACCAGCCCTTTGTGGAAAAAGAAGTGGTTCAGGAGTATTTAGAAAAGCTGGACAAGCACAAGTCCATGGGGCCGGATGCGCTGCATCCGAGGGTGCTAAAGGAGTTGGCGGATGTGATTGCAGAGCCATTGGCCATTATCTTTGAAAACTCATGGCGATCGGGGGAGGTCCCGGACGACTGGAAAAAGGCTAATGTAGTGCCCATCTTTAAAAAAGGGAAGGAGGAGGATCCGGGGAACTACAGGCCAGTCAGCCTCACCTCAGTCCCTGGAAAAATCATGGAGCAGGTCCTCAGGGAATCAATTCTGAAGCACTTAGAGGAGAGGAAACTGATCAGGAACAGTCAGCATGGATTCACCAAGGGCAAGTCATGCCTGACTAATCTAATTGCCTTCTATGATGAGATAACGGGCTCTGTGGATGAGGGGAAAGCAGTGGACATGTTATTCCTTGACTTTAGCAAAGCTTTTGATATGTTTTCCCACAGTATTCTTGTAAGCAAGTTAAAGTAGTATGAGCTGGATGAATGGACTATAAGGTGGATAGAAAGCTGGCTAGATCATCGGGCTCAACGGGTAGTGATTAATGGCTCCATGTCTAGTTGGCAGCCGGTATCAAGCAGAGTGCCCCAAGGGTGGGTCCTGGGGCCGGTTTTGTTCAATATCTTCATTAATGATCTGGAGGGTGGCGTGGACTGCACCCTCAGCAAGTTTGCAGATGGCACTAAACTGGGAGGAGAGGTAGATACACTGGAGGGTAGGGATAGGATACAGAGGGACCTAGACAAATTGGAGGATTGGGCCAATAGAAATCTAATGAGGTTCAACAAAGACAAGTGCAGAGTCCTGCACTTAGGACGGAAGAATCCCATGCATTGCTAAAGACTTGGGACCGAATGGCTAGGCAGCAGTTCTGCAGAAATGGACTTGGGGTTACACTGGACGAGAAGCTGGATATGAGTCAACAGCGTGCCCTTGTTGCCAAGAAGGTTAACGGCATTTTGGGCTGTATAAGTAGGGGCATTGCCAGCAGATTGAGGGACGAGATCATTCCCCTCTATTCGACATTGGTGAGGCCTCATCTGGAGTACTGTGTCCAGTTTTGGGCCCCACACTACAAGAAGGATGTGGAAAAACTGGAAAGCATCCAGCAGAGGGCAACAAAAATGATTAGGGGACTGGAATACATGACTTATGAGGAGAGGCTGAGGGAACCGGGATTGTTTAGTCTGTGGAAGAGAAGAATGAGAGGGGATTTGATAGCTGCTTTCAACTACCTGAAAGAGGGTTCCAAAGAGGATGGCTCTAGACGGTTCTCAGTGGTAGCAGATGACAGAACAAGGAGTAATGGTCTCAAGTTGCAGTGGGGGAGGTTTAGATTGGATATTAGGAAAAGCTTTTTCACTAGGAGGGTGGTGAAACACTGGAATGCGTTACCTAGGGAGGTGGTGGAATCTCCTTCCTTTGAGGTTTTTAGGTCAGGCTTGATAAAGCCTTGACTGGGATGATTTAGTTGGGGATTGGTCCTGCTTTGAGCAGGGGGTTGGACTAGATGACCTCCTGAGGTCCCTTCCAACCCTCATATTCTATGCTTCTATGAACAGCTGGGGCACTAATGTGTCTCTGCAGTGCTGCCTTCGCTTCTTCATTGTTTGTGGCTCCTGCATACCCCTGCTCAGATTTGGGTGGGCCTGGATGCTAAGTGGGTGGGCTGCAGCCCACCCATGGGTACGCCACTGTATGAGAACTGGATAAAGTACAGAGAAGGGCAACAAAAATGATATGGGGTATGAAACAGCTTCCATAGGAGCAGAGATTTAAAAGACTGGGACCATTCAGCTGCAAAAAGACACAACTAAGGGGGAATATTATACAGGTCTATAAAATCATGAATGATGTAGAGAAAGTGAGTTTGGAAGTGTTTTTTTATCCCTTCACATGATACAAGACCCAAGGGTCACCCAATTAAATTAATAGGCAGCACGTTTAAAATAATTAAAAGGAAGTACTTCTTCTCACAACACACGGTCAACCTGTGGAACTCATTGCCAGGGGATGTTGTGAAGGCCAAAAGTATAACTGGATTCAAAAAAGAATTTGATAACTTCATGGAGGATAGGTCCATCAAAGACTACTTCCCAAGATGGTCGGGGACACAGCCCCATGCTCTGGGTGTCCCTAAGCCAATGACTGCCAGATGCTGGGACTCGACAACAGGGGATCGATCGCTTGGTGTTTGCCCCTGTTCTGTTCATTCCTTTTGAAGCATCTAGAATTGGTCACTGTCAGAAGACAAGACACTGCTCTAGATGGAAATCTGGTCTGACCCAGTATGGCCATTCTTATGTTATGTTCTTAACCCTGTTACAGAGCCTTAATCCTGTAAATGTCATAAATCAATTTTCTTTCAGACTCTCATTAATGGGATAATAATTGATAGGATTGAAAGAACTGGGGTATTGCTACCACTCGATGTTGCTCCCTTTCAATCCAACTTGAAGGAAAATGGCGGGGGGGGGGGTGGAGGGCAAGGAGAGTTGAGACCTTTGTTCCACTGGCAACACAGACCTAATCAAAAGCAGTGCTACATCATATAAAAATTACATCCTCCATGATGCCTAACAAGCTGACCAGTGATAGCTCTACCATCTATACAGTCAGTGTGTTACAAATATTTTTCTCATCACAAGAAAAATAGTCAGATACACCCTATTTTTAAAACATTTACAATTTGTTAAAGAGCTCTGAAGATTTTAAATAACAAATAAGATTAAATGAATCGTCACACGATACAAAAATATTTCCGGGCCACAACAAATTTACATTTGTAAGTAAAATGCATTTTTAGCTCATTGTTTCATAAGTAAGAGCTCTACCATGCCTTGGGCCCCTGCCCTGCGTTTGGCACAGAATGCTGAGTTCTTTGCTATGCTGGGATGTGTGTGTAATGGATGCACCACTCCTTAAGGGAGTGCAGCTTGCACTGTCCTCCTGTTCTGGATAGCCCTGCTGGCCGGTGACCATTCCCTCCTGCTCCCTTTTCTTTGTGCATGTGGTCCAGGATTCCTAAAGATTCTGATTCAACCCAACACCTATGACAGAATTTAGGGGAAGGGTTAAGGGTGGGTGGGCAGAGGAGAGGGATAAACCTGCTGCTTCCCCTCCCCCTCCGCTGCACACTCTCATACTGTGCAAGCCCCATTTTGTCCTAAAGAAGAACCCTGTACAAGTGATGGGCCAAATTCTTCTTTCAGTTACACTGCACTGGTATTGTGGAGGAGAATTCCCCCCCCCCCGCCTTTCTTCCCCAGAGTTCTAGCATAATGAAATCTGTTTGACTTTTTCCCATAACATTTCAAGCATTTGAGAGGTTTTCAGTCAGAAAATACCAGACATCCCAGGGCACTGCGGTGCCTTGGATTTTAATGAGCATCATGTACCATTTGTCTTTGTGGAAGTTAGGAGTAAAAAGAAACCATTCTGTTAACCAAGAAAGTCACCAAGATTATAGCATCCTTTGGTTGTGCCCACCACTTGAAAGCATTTAGCAGAACTTACTTTCTCATTGGTGGGATTATTTTAGCATTTGAAATATTGAAGATAGCATAATTGAATTTTAACTATCTGATCCAAATTTATTTCAGGGGATTGAGTCAAAACAAATACAAGTTTGCTTACTATCCTTGAAACCAACTACACACCCCCACACTCTTCAGACATCACCAGTTACAGCATTAAACTTATTTCTGAAATAGTTGGCCACATAGCATATCTATCTAAAACCATCTCCCACACTTCCAGGCTTAGCTGGGGGATCATCACAACGTTTTCTATTGCTAATTCAAATTATAATGTTCACAGAAAACATTTTCTAATAGCTACTTCATGTTCCTTGTTTTAATTTAAAATTATGGCCTTCTTCAAACATCAGTTGACCCACAGGATTTCATTTTTGGACCATTTCTCTGAGCCACTGAAAATGATGAATTCTTGGAGAATGCAATCTAAGCGTCATTTAAGCCCACATACCAAGACCTTATCCAAAGCCATGGCAAAGAAGCCAAAATCAATCCCATACCACTTCCGAGGGCTAAGCTGCATAGCGAATCTGTACCCTCCCATAAGAAAATAAAGGGCTTTGGCCTTATGCTGTACTTTTCGTAGACTGATATCCATCTCTTGGATTTTGCTTTGCACTATGTAATCATGGTCCTGTGTCATTTGTAACTGCTTGAGCTCTTCTTTCCATAATTTTCATTTCTGGCTTGTTGTGATCTGATGAAATGAAGATCTGTATGCCATTCAAACAGCATTTGCAGCTAGTGACATTGTGTTTGTATTATCTGCCGAACCTTGCTCTTAATCTTTTATGTTTTGTTATTTGGATTTCTACAAACATCAGAAATGGTGCCTATAGTGCATGTTACAAAATCGGCACCTTACTCTTGCCTCCCGCCATAAGAGCCAAGTGAAGTGACCCTCCTATTTCTTACAAAACACCTCTCCTCTATGCAGCTCTATCCCCAATCAAACTCCACTCTACATGTGCGCAACACCTTCATCTACATCTTTAGCTGGTGTAAATAGTCTTCAGCTGAGCTATGACAGTTTACAGCAACTGAGGATCTGCCCCCTAAAGTCAATCCAGAAACATAAACAGATAGAGAATGCAGCAGCCTACATAATCAGCTGTGCTTCCTGGTGGGAATACACAGCACTGGTGTTTCATGATCTGCACTGGCGGCTTGTTGGTTTCCAGATTTAATAGTTTTCACCTATAAAGCTCTAAGGCCCAGATTTTTCAAGGTATTTAAGCATTGCTGTGCTCAGTGTTGCAACTCCTAACTGATCTAGAAGCCCAAATCTCATTTTCAAAAGGGTTTTATGCACTCAGTAGTTTGCCAATGGGGAATCATTAAAACTATACTTGAGTAAAGATACTGTGTATTGGTGCACCCCAGTCCCAGCACAGACTCTGGCTATTCCCTTTTATCAGGCAGGCTTTCCATTAGTGTTTCCATTTACCACCTGAACCCCCTGGCTCTACCCCTACCATTCTGCCATCTCAGCTATAGGCTCCCACATACCCCTATTCTTCGACACTCCCATTGTGGGAAGCAACACAAAGCTCAACTCCAAGATTAACACGTTGCTGCAGTTTCCCTGCAAGGCATGACTGCTTCTCAGATCCTCCCTTATGCAAATGCAATAGAAATAGGATAGTTCTGTGTTTTGCATGCTGGGAAGCAGTGCCAGGGAATAGAATGAACAGCTTTCCCTCTGCAGAGGAAGGAAAGAGCAGGTCTGTTAAGGGAACTGAGGAAGTACTCAGGCCAGGAGGAGCTGTGGCAAGGCCCAAAAAGAGAGAGGATAGAGAAGGACCCTCAGGAAGGGTGAAGCAAGAGAAGGAATAGATGTGGAGCAATACAGGACTAATGTGGGATTGAAACCTGGTGTTTCTATTCTGCCCTTTTTTAAGTGCCAATTTGCAGGTCCACTTAATGGACAGCAGCATTAGCTTTGACTTCTTAATGATCGACAGGTGTAGGTATAACACCAACAGACCTGGGTCGTCGGCAGGCAGGATCAAACCTGGGACCTCTGAAACATAGTGCACGAGCCTCTACCGCATGAGCATGTGTAGTCCCATCCCCATGTAGGAGCTGTGAAGGGATGGCGCGTGCTCAGTGCAGATGGAATCTTTGGAGAATTTAGCTGCCAAACTGCAACAAGTTTTTCCTGAGCATGTGTGAACTGAGATTTTCCAAGACTTATAACTTGGCCAGAATAGGGCAAATGTTCATGGAAACAGCAAAAGGCAACATGGAGGCACCAGAGCTTCTTAAAAACTATTCGTATAATCAATTCATTAACATTAGCAAAACAAAGTATTTCTCATAATATTGTTTTCAGAAACAGCTAAACCATTTTTGGTGAATTTTTTTAAAAAAATTCAACCTGAGGCAGACATCTGGCATGAAAAATCTCAGCCCGAACCATTTAAATTTGACAAAGATATAAGCAACTGAACACAGGGTCTTATAATGGGAACTATGGACAACCTTATTATTACAAATTATTATTATTATTTTATTTTATTACTGTTGTGCCTACGACCCCTAGTCATGGAGCCCTTTGTGCTAGGCCTCTACACACACAGAATAAAAAGACAGTCCCTGCCCCCACAGAGCTTACAATCTAATATAAGAGACAACAGATGGAGATAGATAGACAACCTGAGGAATACAAGGAAACAATAAGATTATATTAGTCAGCATGATAAGCAGTCTTCTCTACACACATGTGGTTTAACTGTTGTTGAGTTTATTGTAGGCATAATGGAAAAAGGGAGTTCTGAGGAAGTATTTAAAGGAGGATAATGAGGTAACTTTGTCTATGTTTACATGGAGCTCTTTCAAAGCATATGGGGCAGCATAGGAGAAAGCACCAATGTGCTTTTATTGGAAATTTAACAAGTGAGTAATGGAGGCTGGTATTATGGACTAACCAGAGATGAGTGTCAACAGCTCAATAACGAATGAGAGCTGATCATAGATTGGCGATAGACCACAAAGGGCCTTGAAAGTGAATTCAATCATCTTATATTTGATTTGATAAAGAAAGGGGAGCCAATAGAGGGATTCACCTATATGTCTGATGTGATTAAAAAAAGTGGGGGTAAGTGGAGGGATGCAATTGGCATTGCTATTTGCAGCTATCTGCTAGCTGTGTGGTGGAAGATGTGTCTCAGCTAGGGACGCCCCCACCCTTCCCCTTTCAGAGCCCCACTACTCATGTAAGGAAGGAACATGGACTATACTCCTCTTTATGGCTCTGGCCAGCAACTACATGGGTGGGAAATGGCATTCCTTGTGTCATCTTGAGACCCCATCTCCATGTGCTCCTGTGAAGGTGCTGGTCTGAGATAACTTTAAACGAGAACTCTTAACTAGATGTTTCCAATTCAGACTCCCACTTTTCGCAGAATGGGGTATGCTTTACCTTTTCCACTAGCTTTTGGAGGTTGCAATGACCCACCTAATGTTCAGCATTGTTCTGCAGCTTTCTCCATTCCAGGGGCTGGAGGATATTGGGAGTGGCTTGCCTTTGTTATGCTGCAACCTTTCTGGCTCACTGATTCGTACCGATGGGCTCTGAAGGGAGTACTGGCTTTAGGGAGTTCTCCTTTCCCTAAAGGATGGTGGCAAAGTTATGGAAAAAACCTCAGAGCTTCAGCAGGGATATAGAAGACGCTGTTGGAGTAAACAGACATTTGTCCTATCCAATCAGGTTTATTAGTATCTAAAATAGATTCTGAGTATATCACAGGCTATATCTTCTAGACTGCAGTCACTCTGAGTACATGGCCTCACAACTGTTTGCCAGGTTAAATGCTTGTATATTCCAATATTTTTGCATTACAGTCACTGAAATAATCCAGCTAAGACTGCAACAGCATTGGTTTTCATAGCATGAAAAACCCACTTATGGCCTGGAAATGTGAGTATTTGATTCAGACACAAATTAAACAGAACAGCACCTTAAAGGAGTCAGTCTACAGATTCGCTTTACATATTTGTTTAAGCAGATTTCCACCTATTCTAGGTGGCCAGTTTTTCTTACAACAACCTTTGATATCGGGTTCACAGGAGGGACCACTTTTCAATTAAAGATATCAGCAGCATGCAGTATGACTGCCATCTCCTGGACTAGGCCTACCACTGCTAAAATGTCACTTGTGCAAGTTACTTTTTCTTGTGACTCTGACTTTTAAAAACAACAAGGAGTCCTTGTGGCACCTTAGAGACTAACAAATCTATTTGAGCATAAGCTTCTGTAGGATATAACCCACTTCATCAGATGCATGGAGTGGAAAATACAGTAAGCAGGTATAAATATATAGCACATGAAAAGATGCCTTACAAAGCAGGGGGGTCATTGCTAATAAGGACAATTCAATTAGGGTGGAAGTGGCCCATTCCCAACAGTTGACAAGAAGGGGTGAATATCAACAGAGGGAAAATTACTTTTTGTCGTGTTAATGAGGCCAATTCAATCAAAGTGGATGTAGCCCATTCCCAGCAGTTGACAAGAAGGTGAGAGTATCAACAGAGGGAAAATTACTGCATGCATCCAATGAAGTGAGCTGTAGCTCACGAAAGCTTATGCTCAAATAAATTTGTTAGTCTCTAAGGTGACACAAGTACTCCTTTTCTTTTTGCGAATACAGACTAACACTGCTACTCTGAAACCTGTCATTATTTTTTGTAGTGACCCAGCCACTCCCAGTCTTTATTCAGGCCTAATTTGGTGTCAAGTTTGCAAATTAATTCCAGTTCTGCAGTTTCTCGCTGAAGTCTATTTTTTGAGTTTTTTTGTTGAAGAATGGTGACTTTTAAGTCTGTTATTGAGTGTCCAGGGAGATTGAAGTGCTCTTCTACTGGTTTTTGAATGTTACAATTCTTGATGTTTGATTTATGTCCATTCATTCTTTTGCGTAGAGACTGTCAGGTTTGGCCAATGTACATGGCAGAGGGGCATTGCTGGCACATGATGGCATATATCACATTGGTAGATGTGCAGGTGAATGAGCCCTTGATGGTGTGGCTGATGTGGTTGCGTCCTATGATGGTGTCCCTTGAACAGATATGTGGACAGAGTTGGCAATGGGGTTTGTTGCAGGGGTTGGTTCCTGGGTTAGTGTTTCTGTTGTGTGGTGTGTAGTTGCTGGTGAGTATTTGCTTCAGGTTGGGGGGCTGTCTGTAAGCAAGGACTGGTCTGTCTCCCAAGGGCTGTGAGAGTAAGGGATCATCCTTCAGGATAGGTTGTAGATCCTTGATGATGCACTGGAGAGGTTTTAGTCGGGGGCTGTAGGTGATGGCTAGTGGCATTCTGTTACTTTCTTTGTTGGGCCTGTCCTGTAGTAGTTGACTCCTGGGTACCCTTCTGGCTCTGTCAATCTGTTTCTTCACTCCCCAGGTGCGTATTGTAGTTTTAAGAATGCCTGACAGAGATCCTGTAGGTGTTTGTCTCTGTCTGAGGGATTGGAGCAAATGAGGTTGTATCTGAGGGCTTGGCTGTAGACAATGGATCGTGGGATGTGGTCTCGATGAAAGCTTGAGGCATGTAGGTAAGTATAGCAGTCAGTAGGTTTCTGGTATAGGGTGGTGTTTATGTGACCATCGCTTATTTGTACAGTAGTGTCCAGGAAGTGGATCTCTTGTGTGGACTGGTTCAGGCTGAGGTTGATGGTGGGGTGGAAATTGTTGAAATCCAGGTGGAATTCCTCAAGGGCCTCCTTCCCATGGGTCCAGATGATGAAGATGTCATCAATGTAGTGCAAGTAGAGACTTGAGAAAGCATGGTTCTAAGTCAGCCATAAAAATATTGGCATACTGTGGGGCCATGCAGGTACCCATAGCAGTGGCCTCGTTATCACTACCAAAAGTAATTCTCCCCCCTTCACTTGATATTCACCCCTTCTTGTCAACTGTTCGGAATGGGCCACTTCCACCCTAATTGAATTGTCCTCTTTAGCACTGACCCCCTCACTTGGTAAGACAACTCCCATCTTTTCATGTGCTGTGTATTTATACCTGCTTACTGTATTTTCCACTCCATGCATCTGATGAAGTGGGTTATATCCCACGAAATTTGTTAGTCTCTAAGGTGCCACAAGGACTCCTCATTGCTTTTACTGAAACAGACTAACACAGCTACCCCTCTGAAACCTGACTTTAAAAAAACTTCTGCTTTCCAGGACTTTGTGAATGCTGGACCCTAGCTAGGAAAACAGAGTAAAAGTCTAGTGCGCTGTATTTTTCATGATGTATAAAGACCCCAGTCAAAGGCTGATCTGATTATCATTTCCTTCAGACTGAGCTCATGGCTTGCCTCACTCTGATTGGGGGATGTGGAAGGTAGATGGATGGATTAAAGTGAATCCCGGAACTCTGTGATCTACAGCTAGGGTGCTTATCGCTGTGGATCCAAGTGCCTTGACCTGAAGAAGAGCTCTGCAACAGAAGTTGGTCCCATAAAAGATATTACCTTACCCACCTTGTCTCTCAAATACAGTGATTCACATTTGCACAGAGGTATCCGTAGTGGACCCTACACGTCACCTACCCATGATACAGCAGCGTTGCTTGGAGTCTCTATTCAGGTTTATCACCTTTTGATGACAAAAAGGACTTTTACAAAAACCTGAGTCTTGAGGCCCACTCCAAAAGCAGTTGGGAGAGCTCATCTCCTCAGGTTGGTCATTCCAGAGTCTGTAGGCATCAGCTGAGAACACCTTGTCTCCAGCTCTCTCAGTTCCATAGAAGGCATTGGCAGCTGCATTATCCCAGAGGAGGGGTTCACAAATGAAGATATAGTCTCTAATATAGCTGGCCCAACCTTGACAACTAAGAGACTCTCTACACTGCCCCACAGTTCAGACGACAGGGGTGTGAATAGCAGTGCGCAACAAAGTGCTGCCTGTAACTCTCCTGTGCGCACACTGCAGGGGCTCACTAAAAAGTTCCCAGTTTGCATTAGCATAGTCCTCTTCAAACAGGACTACGTTAATGTGAACTAGGAAACGTTTAGTTCCTGCCCACAGCATACACATGGGGGAGTTACGGTGTGGCTCTCTGGTGCACGCTGCTATTCATGCCCCGTAGTCCAAACTGCAAGGCACTGCAGACATAGCCTTACAGCCAAGACTAAGGTCTTGAATTAGCACCCGTAGAATCTGAGTCATTGGAGTAAGCAGAGCACAAGTGTGATGTAGTCTCAGATGTTTGTCCCGGTAAGGAGAACCCTCGGAGGGATAACATTGTCGTCCACTAGACTACAGTGTCATTGCCCTTATGTGACCACCACCAACTCCTCTTGTCTCTTGCTTGGGTTTTTGGCTCTTCTCCTTCATAGATTCATAGCTTAAGGCCAGAAGGAGCATTAGATCATCTAGTCTGATTCCAGTAGATCATCCATAGAACTACACCCATTTCCCCTTGTAAATAATCCCAGTAACTTCTTTGTCTTCCAGAAAGGCATCCAGTCTTATTTTGAAGCCATCTAGAGATGGAGAATCCACCTTGGTACTTTGTTCCAGTGGTAAATCACCCTCACTGTTTAAAAAAAGAAACTGTGGCTAATTTCTAATTTGAATTTGTCTGGGTTAGCTTCCAGCCATACGTTTTTGTTATGCCTTTCTCTGCTAGATTAAAGAGCCAATTAGTACCCTGTATTTTCTCCCCCTGAAGATACTTATACACTGTAATCAGGTCACCTTTCAATCTTCTTTTGATAAGCTAAACAGATTCAGCTCTTTAAGTCTCTGTCACTATAAGACATTTTATCCCACCCTTCAATAATTTCTGTGACTCTTTTTTGGCCCCTTCTCCAATTTCAGACAGCTGCAGCGGCACAGGAGTCAGCAAACAGAGCTGTAAACAGGGGAGTTTGAGTGGGAGTTTTTTGTATTGCGGTGCTTGTTTGGGGTTTGTTTTTGCTGTGGGTGTTGGTGTTTTGGTGTGGTTTGTGTTTCCCAGATTAACAGGATTTAGGTGGGAAGGCTATGACAGATACAGAGGCAGCAGTGGGAGTGACCCATGTAGTGGAAGACAGAATGAAGATGACTGGATGTACAAGCTGCGGTATGTACATGATCCTGGAGGGGGTACCTGGAAAGAGTTTCGTCTGCATGAAGTGCTGTCTGATAGAGCTGATGGAAGAAAAGATCCGAGGATTGGAGACGCAGGTGGAAAGTCTGGTTGAGTTTAGAAGGGGGTTCAAGCGGATTATGGAGCAAAGACATGAGGCAGCTGAAGGAAAAGCTCAGACTTGCAGATGGAAGCAGGACTGAAGAATTCTGAGGGGAGACTGCTGGGTGAAGAAAATGGACAGGGGAAGCATGTGACTAAGAGAACCAGGCAGAGGAAAAGACAGGCTAGTGAAGGAGAAATAGAACTCAAGAACAGGTTTGCAGAGTTGGAAAATGAAGAAGGGGCTCAGCAGGTGGTCACTGAAGGTGGAAGGGCAAGGAAGAAGAGAAGAGCAGCTAGTCCTATAGGAAAAGGGGAAGAGTCAATGGAGACTACACCAAATATGAGCCCCAGGAGGATACAGGATGGGTTGAAGAGGATTACAAGGGAGAATAGGAATAGAAAGAACTTGCAGCTAGAGGGAACAGGGGATAGACCAGAGAATCGCACAGTCACTAGGAAAAGGCAGGTCTACGTGATCGGGGACTCCTTACTGAGAAGAATGGACAGGCCTGTAACCAGAGCTGATCCAGAGAATAGAAGGGTGTGCTTCTTCCAGGTGCTAAAATACAGGATGTGGACCTGAGGTTGAAAAGGATCCTAAAGGGAGCAGGAAAGAATCCACTGATCATCGTTCATGAGGGAACAAATGATACCGGTAGATTCTCTCTAGAACGTATCAAGGGAGATTATGCCAGGCTGGGGAAGACGCTTAAGGAAATCGAGGCTCAGGTGATCTTCAGTGGGATTCTGCCTGTTCCTAGAGAAGGGCAACAAAGGTGTGACAAGATTATGACTATCAACAGATGGCTCAGGCAGTGGTGCTATAAGGAGGGCTTTGGGATGTATGGCCACTGGGAGGCATTCATGGACAGAGGACAGTTGTCTTGGGATGGACTTCATCTGAGTAGGGAAGGAAACAGACTTCTAGGATGGAGGCTGGCACAACTGATTAAGAGAGCTTTAAACTAGGAATTTGGGGGAGATGGTTGGGAGATGTCCAGGTAATCTCCATGCCGGATTTTAGCATTGAGAGGGAAGAAAACAAAGTAAGAAAAGATACAGCCGTGGGTAGGAGAATGGACATAAGGAGGAAGGGCAGTGTGGATACCAGTCTAATAGGTCATACTGGCTGTAGAATGTCCGTGTCTAATCGGGTAAAGAATGTGAGTGAGGCCAAACAGCAAAAATTAAGATGTGTGTACACTAATGCGAGGAGCCTAGGTAACAAAATGGAGGAACTAGAGCTACTGGTGCAGGAAGTGAAACCAGATATTATAGGGATAACAGAAACATGGTGGAATAGTAGTCATGACTGGACTACAGGTATTGAAGGGAATGTGCTGTTTAGGAAAGACAGAAATAAAGGTAAAGGTGGTAGAGTAGCATTGTATATCAATGATGAGGTAGAATGTAAAGAAATAAGAAGCAATGGAATGGATAAGACAGAGTCCATCTGGGCAAAAATCACATTGGGGAAGAAAAGTACTAGAGCCTCCCCTGTGATAGTGCTTGGGGTGTGCTATAGACCGCTGGGATCTAATTTGCATATGGATAGAGCCTTCTTTAATGTTTTTAATGAAATAAATACTAATGGAAACTGCATGATCATGGGAGACTTTAACTTCCCACATATAGACTGGAGGACAAGTGCTAGTAATAATAATAGGGCTCAGATTTTCCTAGATGCGATAGCTGATGGATTCCTTCATCAAGTAGTTGCTGAACCGACAAGAGGGGATGCCATTTTAGATTTGGTTTTGGTGAGCAGTAAGGACCTCATAGAAGAAATGGTTGTAGGGGACAACCTTGGTTCAAGTGATCATGAGCTAATTCAGTTCAAACTGAATGGAAGGATAAACAAAAATAAATCTGCGACTAGGGTTTTTGATTTCAAAAGGGCTGACTTTCAAAAATTAAGGAAATTAGTTAGGGAAGTGGATTGGACTGAAGAACTTATGGATCTAAAGGCAAAGGAGGCCTGGGATTACTTCAAGTCAAAGCTGCAGAAGCTATCGGAAGCCTGCATCCCAAGAAAGGGGAAAAAATTCATAGACAGGAGTTGTAGACCAAGCTGGATGAGCAACATCTCAGAGAGGTGATTAAGAAAAAGCAGAAAGCATACAGGGAGTGGAAGATGGGAGAGATCAGCAAGGAAAGCTACCTTATTGAGGTCAGAACATGTAGGGATAAATTGAGAAAGGCTAAAAGTCAAATAGAGCTGGACCTTGCAAAGGGAATTAAAACCAATAGTAAAAGATTCTATAGCCATATAAATAAGAAGAAAACAAAGAAAGAAGAAGTGGGACAGCTAAACACTGAGGATGGAGTGGAGGTTAAGGATAATCTAGGCATGGCCCAATATCTAAACAAATATTTTGCCTCAGTCTTTAATGAGGATCTTAGGGATAATGGTAGCATGACAAATGGGAATGAGAATATGGAGGTGGATATTACCATATCTGAGGTAGAAGCGAAACTCGAACAGCTAAATGGGACTAAATCGGGGGGCCCAGATAATCTTCATCCAAGAATATTAAAGGAATTGACACATGAAATTGCAAGCCCATTAGCAAGAATTTTTAATGAATCTGTAAACTCAGGGGTTGTATCGTATGATTGGAGAATTGCTAACATAGTTCCTATTTTTAAGAAAGGAAAAAAAAGTGATCCTGGGTAACTACAGGCCTGTTAGTTTGACATCTGTAGTATGCAAGGTCTTGGAAAAAATTTTGAAGGAGAAAGCAGTTAAGGACATTGAGGTTAATGGTAAATGGGACAAAATACAACACGGTTTTACAAAAGGTAGATCATGCCAAACCAATCTGATCTCCTTCTTTGAGAAAGTAACAGATTTTTTAGACAAAGGAAATGCAGTGGATCTAATTTACCTAGATTTCAGTAAGGCATTTGATACGGTGCCACATGGGGAATTATTAGTTAAATTGGAAAAGATGGGGATCAATATGAAAATTGAAAGGTGGATAAGGAATTGGTTAAAGGGGAGACTGCAGCGGGTGATACTGAAAGGTGAACTGTCAGGCTGGAGGGAGGTTACCAGTGGAGTTCCTCAGGGATCGGTTTTGGGACCAATCTTATTTAATCTTTTTATTACTGACCTCGGCACAAAAAGTGGGAGTGTGCTAATAAAGTTTGTGGATGATACAAAGCTGGGAGGTATTGCCAATTTAAAGAAGGACCGGGATATCATACAGGAGGATCTGGATGACCTCGTAAACTGGAGTAATAGTAATAGGATGAAATTTAATAGTGAGACATGTAAGGCCATGCATTTAGGGATTAATAACAAGAATTTTTGTTATAAGCTGGGGACACATCAATTAGAAGTAACGGAGGAGGAGAAGGACCTTGGAGTATTGGTTGACCACAGGATGACTATGAGCCGCCAATGTGATATGTCCATGAAAAAAGCTAATGTGGTCTTGGGATGCATCAGGCGAGGTATTTCCAGTAGAGATAAGGAGGTGTTAGTACCGTTATACAAGGCACTGGTGAGACCTCATCTGGAATACTGTGTGCAGTTCTGGTCTCCCATGTTTAAGAAGGATGAATTCAAACTGGAACAGGTACTGAGAATGGCTACTAGGATGACCCGAGGAATGGAAAACCTGTCTTATGCAAGGTTTCAGAGTAGCAGCCGTGTTAGTCTGTATTCGCAAAAAGAAAAGGAGTACCTGTGGCACCTTAGAGACTAACCAAGGAGACTAAAGGAGCTTGGCTTGTTTAGCCTAACCAAAAGAAGGTTGAGGGGAGATATGATTGCTCTCTCTATGTATATCAGAGGGATAAATACCGGAGAGTGAGAGGAATTATTTAAGCTCAGTACCAATGTGGACACAAGAACAAATGGATATAAACTGGCCATCAGGAAGTTTAGATTTGAAATTAGACGAAGGTTTCTAACCATCAGAGGAGTGAAGTTCTGGAATAGCCTTCCAAGGGAAGCAGTGGGGGCAAAAGACCTATCTGGCTTCAAGATTAAACTCGATAAGTTTATGGAGGAGATGGTATGATGGGATAACATGATTTGGCAATTAATTGATCTTTAACTATTCACGGTAAATAGGCCCAATGGCCTGTGAGTGGATGTTAGATGGGGTGGGATCTGAATTACTAAAGAGAATTCTTTCCTGGGTATCTGGCTGGTGAATCTTGTCCACATGCTCAGGGTTCAGCTGATCGCCATATTTGGGGTCAGGAAGGAATTTTCCTCCAGGGCAGATTGGAAGAGGCCCTGGGGGTTTTTCGCCTTCCTCTGTAGCATGGGCACGGGTCACTTGCTGGAGGATTCTCTGCACCTTGAAGTCTTTAAACCATGATTTGAGGACTTCAATAGCTCAGACATAGGCGAGAGGTTTATTGCAGGAGTGGGTGGGTGAGATTTTGTGACCTGCATTGTGCAGGAGGTCAGACTAGATGATCATAATGGTCCCTTCTGACCTTAATATCTATGAATCTATGAATTTCTCAACATGCTTTTTAAAAGGTGGACACCAGACTTGTATTCAGTATCTCACCAATGCCTTGCACAGAAGTAAAAGCACCCTCCAGTTCCAACTCACTACTCTCTTGTTCATACATCCAAGAATTGCATTAGCCGAAGCTTCGCATTGCTGGGAGCTCATGTTCAGTTGCTTGTCCATTATCACCACAAAATCCTTTTTAGAGTGGCTGCTTTCCAGGATACAGTCCCCCGATCTGTAGGTATGGCCTGCATTCCTTGCTCCTCGATACAACCTTGTATTTGGCTATATTAACATGCATTTTTTTGAATGAGCCCAGCTTATCAAGTGCTAAAGATTGCTCTGTATGACTCCCCAGTCCTCATTGTTATTTACCACTCTGCCAATCTTTGTTACATGCAAACTTTATCAACAGTGATTTTATATTTACTTCCATATCATCGAGGAAAATGTTGAATAGGGTCAGCCTATAACTGATCCCTGCGGAACCCCACTGAATACACCCTCATTCAATGAGGATTCCCCAGTGATAACTAGTTTTTGAGATATATGTTGGTGGTAACACATCCCCCACACTATGTGGGAGCAGACACCTTTTTCTGTGGCCCTTGACCATGACTAAGTGAGGTGTATGGTTCTGAAAATTTTTACCCCTCAGCACTTCTCCTTAGGAAACACAGCATTCTTTCCTCTGGGTATGTGTAATAGTGAAACCTCTCCTCAAGGGTGCCCTCTTGGGCCTAGAGGCATTGCAAGGGGCCCTTGTCTCTGGCACTCCCTAGTGGCCATTTTATTGGCCCCGTAATGGCCTTTCCGAGCCTGTGTCTTCTTCTAATTCTCTGCCTGGGTCTTCTGTGGCCTGGCTTTTGGGTCAGTCACATAAAAGTTCAAACTCCTTCCAGGGTAACAAAAGATCCAAAGATATCTTCAAACTAAAACTCTTCTGCCCCTTTTGGGCCACTCTAACGTCTTCTTCTTTTCATCCCCTCCTGGGTAAGGTGGCCACTTGCACAGTCACAGAATACTGGACATTCTGGTACTTCCAGGAATGGCGTGGGCCTACCCCTAATGATGTAACCCCACTGCCTCAACGTGTCTTCACAAGTACATGTGCAAGGTCATGCCAAATAGAGGACACCATTTTAAAGAGCTTTAAAGTACTGCCCCACCCCCCCAGCATAACCTTGCGAGCATGATGTGTGCAAGGTTATGCTGGGGGGAGGAGGAAGGGAGAGCGGTGTGCTCTTCATTAGGCCATCCCACGTCTGATACCAGACAAAACCACATCTGGTTTTGTCTCAGTACCAGATAATGGACTAACATTAAAAAAGCAAGACTGTCTGGTTTAAAACCAGACAAAGGGCCTGTCTCCTCCTGGGCCTTGCAGAGTTCCTGCTCTGCTGATTCTTGCCCAGCAGGATTCCTTCCCCAGGGATGCGGGCAGTTTACCTCAGGGATCTCTCCGACCCACGCAAGCCCTGTCTCTGTGTCACCCGCACAGGAGCCTGACCTGCTCCTTGTGTGTCTTGTCCAGCCTGACTTCCCCAGGCCTTCCCCAGACAGAGAACTGTCTCCTTGTTCCTCTCTCCTGGGTCTCTCCCTCCCTAATTGCACTCTCCACTCTGTTTACATTCTTTTCCCAAGCTTTCACAGCTGGGGTCACCAATTATCATTAAATTGCCATATCACCATCAGCTGAGGCTAGTTGGTAGGTCACAGGGAAGGCTGAGCCCCACTTGCCTTAAACAGCCAGCCAGCCTCTGACAAGATGTCTGCATGAAACAATCATACAACAGCCATCTTAAAACAACTAAGCTTTATTAAAAACAGAGAAAATGGAATAGAAACAAACAAACAAACAAAAGAAAGAAAAGGCTTGCATTTACACGTCTCAGAAACCAGACAAGGCATTTTCAGCTCAGTTGCAGAGGAAAAAGCAAAGCAAAATAGCTTTCACCCCTTGAAAGTAATCCCATCCCTCTGAGCACTCCCTGTTCATCCTGCCATCATCGCTTGCTGTCTAGGGAGAGGCTTTCTGTGCTGTGTCCAGAGATCTTTCTTGTTGAGCCTACATTGCCCAGGGTTATTCCTGTTTTCCAACCCAGCTGTTTCCAGTTAATTACACACACAACAGGATCTGGACTTCTTGGTTTCTTTAAGGCCTACACACAGTTTTTGTACCCATTTAACTATTTCAGTTAGGTGATATGATTTTTATTTTTTATTGATACAATTTAATCTGTACAGTCACCATAGCATGGATTCTATATGCAGCGCCGTATAAAGATGTCTTACCCCAGGATAGGTTATTCCCCTGACCTTAGTGGAATAACAGTGCACACACTTGGGGGGATCTTACCACTTTAACTAGACCAGTTTCAAAGGGATATCATTAAAAGGTGCAAAAAATGTGTGTGGACCAGCACTAAGATATCCTGTTGAGGATACAAAGACCTTTCGTGATGATTAATAGCCATCTTTTAACTGCTTAGCTCAGGGATCATATTCTGCACATTCTTATCTGCTCAGAACCCAGCTTATCCAGCCTCTGGTTTCAAACCTTTTAATCAATTTCCCTCCAAGCAATTTTCACTCTGCTAAAATATGCATATGAATTCTGGGCCCCACAACTTCCATCACATCTTGTAATCAACTTTTGGTCAACGCCTGTCAATGCACTGGCCCCCAGATACACACGCCCACTACATCATCTTTGAAAGTGATGAGTGTTGTTTGCAGAAAGCCTGAAAACAAATGGAGCAGCAGGGGAAAGCTGAGAGTGTTGGTAGCACAAGATGTCCTCTGAATCTGACCAACTGCGGCACAGACACTTTTTTGCTGTGGTGGAAGCTAAAGCTTTGAATACATTAAACGTTATTTTTATTTTTTAAAAGAATTACTTCAGTGCCGCACTATCGCTAGGGCAGCTCCAATGGGGCCAATAATGTGCTAGTGTAACCCCCTTTTCTTTTTTTCTGGTGTTCAGCCAAAACCATTATTTCTGCAATTACAGCTGCGGTTTCTCCTTGCTCTGAGTTGATATGGAAACATTCCCAGACAAGGTGGCAATATAGAGGCTTACATGGCTGCAAACAAGTAGTGCTATTTCAGCACACTAGAGGGGGTGCGGGAAGTTGTTAACCATGCTCAGCAGCTGGTCTGAAGCTGGCATGGAAGGCTGTGCAGAGGGAAGACATTCCTGCATGTACACACCCGCATCCTTAGTTAGAAGCTGAAAGCTTCTAACCAAGCATTAGCGAGTTTTATCAGGGGTACAAAACTGGTAGCCAGGATGACCACCAGTCAGATTCAGCCCAGCTGTGCAGGGAGAAGATAGAGCTGCCCAGGGTAACCCAGTTGTAGCTCAATACAGTTTCCTGTAATTTTACAGGTTTGTTGGACATTGCTGCTCTGTAGTATCAGGTATTTATATGTTAGTCCCAAGAAGAAAAATAAGTATTTTTTTCATATAGCAATGGGTTATAGTTAAGGGGATAGGGAAGTTTGCTACTTGCCTTAAAAGATTGCTGCCTTACTCTTGTTATTCTAAGAAACAAGCTTAGAATTAAGTAAGGAAGGCAGATGTATTTGTGTGAATACATATATTGTTGAGACATGAGATATGACCCTGGACCCTGATTGATAGAGAACCAGTCAGATCCAGCCCAGCCCTGCAGAGAAAAGATAGAGCGGCCGGGGGTTACCCAGAATGAATGTGTGGGTTGGATGGATCTCAGTAAAATTTCCAGTAATTTTACAGATGTCAGTGGGGTTGAGCCGGGAAAATGCCATAAAGGAAGAATCAGTAGCCTGAAAGCCAAATGTCTTTGTGAGTTGTATTACGTCATTGAACCAAAGACACCATGTGAGCCTAACAGCTACAGAAAATGTCAGCTTTTTCTTACTTAAAGCTGTGTACGTGCTCAGTATTGTGGTTGCTGAAACAACTGGTTATACGGTACAATTAAAAGTTTTATCTAATATAATACCCAGAATGATCCTACGTGAAAGCAGAAGATCTCCGATTGTCAGAAGTTCCAATCCCTGTACTTATTTTGTGAAGTTCATATATCTGTATATTAGGATGTAGGCCCTGTATTATACTTTTCCTTTAAAGGAAAATAACAAATCTCTAGTTAGTGATGTTAGTATGGTTTATTTTTGGAGTGTTATTCAGAAAAAAATAAATTTGAAACTGCAAAGTGTGTGTGTGTGCGTGTGAATGAGTGTGTGTGTGTGTGAGAGAAAGAGAGTTAACAGTCTTATGGTAAACACTGGTATTAGGTTCCTATAGAAAATCCAGCTGTAGTCTCTCGCAAGGATATGAATTCATGATTTGTGAAAATGCTTTAAGTCAGATAGAGGAATTCTGTAATTGGTAAGTAAACTGACTTCCCTTGATGTAGGTCACACTAGTATAGGCTGGGCACAGGCATTTTTAACCACAATGTCCTCTAAGCCTGCTCAGAGCTAGTCTAGGTAACATGGTTAAAATGCCTGTTCCTAGTCTACACTTTCACTATCTCCAGGGGATCTGCATGGTCGATAGTGCAAATGTGGGAGATTCTCCGAATAGTGATAATGCAGGCACAGCCTAAGATGTGATTCATTCCCTGCATCATAGCACTGGTAAAGTCTCAAGTAGCAGAACTCCTTCAAGTAATGAGCAAGCCCATTAATCTGGACTCTCCCCTTTCAGAGACATGACTTCTTTCTTGTGAACAGTTTTCAAGCTGCTCTACAGCTAAGATTTGTCAGATCTGTGACAGTCTGCTCAGTATTATTGGACAGCGTCAGGAAGGCAAATATGCCATTTTCTTTTGTTTCTTTTGTTAGATTTGACCTGGTAAAGTAGACATGATTTCCTCTGAGACAGATCATGGGGAGAAATCCTGGCTCCATTTAAGTCAATGACAAAATTCCCATTGATTCTGTGGAGCCAGGCTTTTACCCTTGCTTCTCAGTATTGGTGCAATAAAGTGGATAGCCTTTTTCCTCACTATTGAGGACTCTTAATGACTCTTCAGTGTGAACAAGGAGCCTGCTGCTTTAAAACAAGTAATTCATAGAATCATACAATATCAGGGTTGGAAGGGACCTCAGGAGGTCATCTAGTCCAACCCCCTGCGCAAAGCAGGACCAATCCCTAACTAAATCATTCCAGCCAGGGCTTTATCAAGCCTGACCTTAAAAACCTCAAAGGAAGGTGATTCCGCCACCTCCCTAGGTAACGCAGTCCAGTGCTTCACCCTCCTAGTGAAAAAGTTTTTCCCTAATATCCAACCTAGACCTCCCCCACTGCAACTTGAGACCATTACGCCTTGTTCTGTCATCTGCTACCACTGAGAACAGTCTAGAGCCATCCTCTTTGGAACCCCCTTTCAGGTAGTTGAAAGCAGCTATCAAATCCCCCCTCATTCTTCTCTTCTGCAGACTAAACAATCTCAGTTCCCTCAGCCTCTCCTCAAAAGTCATGTGTTCCAGTCCCCTAATCATTTTTGTTGCCCTCTGCTGGATGCTTTTCAATTTTTCCACATCCTTCTTGTAGTGTGGGGCCCAAAACTGGATGAGGCCTCAGCAATATCAAATAGAGGGGAACGATCTCCTCCCTCAATCTGCTGGCAATGCCCCTACTTATACAGCCCAAAGTGCCGTTAGCTTTCTTGACAACAAGGGCACACTGTTGACTCATATCCAGCTTCTTGTCCACTGTAACCCCTAGGTCCTTTTCTGCAGAACTGCTACCTAGCCATTCGGTCCCTAGTCTGTAAAAGTGCATGGGATTCTTCCATCCTAAGTGCAGGACTCTGCACTTGTCCTTGTTGAACCTCATCAGATTTCTTTTGGCCCAATCCTCTAATTTGTCTAGGTCCCTCTGTATCCTGTCCCTACCCTCCAGCATATCTACCAGTCCTCCCAGTTTAGTGTCATCTGAAAACTAGCTGAGGGTGCAGTCCACGCCATCCTCCAGATCATTAATGAAGATAATGAACAAAACCGGCCCCAGGACCCACCCTTGGGGCACTCTGCTTGATACCGGCTGCCAACTAGACATGGATCCATTGATCACTACCCGTTGAGCCCGACAATCTAGCCAACTTTCTATCCATCTTATAGTCCATTCATCCAGCTCATACTTCTTTAACTTACTTACAAGAATACTGTGGGAGACCGTATCAAAAGCTTTGCTAAAGTCAAGGAATAACATGTCCACTGCTTTCCCCTCATCCACAGAGCTAGTTATCTCATCATAGAAGGAAATTAGATTGGTCAGGCATGACTTGCCCTTGGTGAATCCATGCTGACTGTTCCTGATCAGTTTCCTCTCCTCTAAGTGCTTCAGAATTGATTGCTTGAGGCCCTGCTCCATGATTTTTCCATGGACTGAGGTGAGGCTGACTGGCCTGTAGTTCCCAGATCCTCCTCCTTCCCTTTTTTAAAGATGGACACTACATTAGCCTTTTTCCAGTCGTCCGCGACCTCCCCCGATCGCCATGAGTTTTCAAAGATAATGGCCAATGGCTCTGCAATCACATCCGCCAACTTCTTTAGCACCCTCAGATGCAGCGCATCCTGTCCCATGGACCTGTGCTCATCCAGCTTTTCTAAATAGTCCTGAACCACTTCTTTCTCCACAAAGGGCTGGTCATCTCCTCCCCATGCTGATCTGCCCTGTGCAGCAGTCTGAGAGCTGACTTTGTTCGTGAAGACAGAGGCAAAAAAAGCATTGAGTACATTAGGTTTTTCCACATCCTCTGTCACTAGGGGTGACATTCAGGGGGGCCCACACTTTCCTTGACTTGATTAAGTTCTTCCTCAAGAAACCATTTCTTTATGTCATCAGTTTTTACACAACCTATAACCTCCCCTTCTGGAGAAGTTTATCAAGATGATCATGAATGGCCATCTCCAGGGGCATCTGGATTTCTCCAACTGCTATAATCCTTAACAATTAGGTTTCAGGTCTGCATATAGCACAGATCACAATGACACATCTGATGGTTGATATCTGGCAATGGAAAAAAGTTATAGTGTCCATTATTAGTGGTGGTGGTGTCACATGTAAGGGCCCTAATTAGGGATTGGCACCCCATCATGCAAGGCGCTATCCAAACATTTGCTAAAGGAAATTCCTGGCCCAATCAGTTTAGTCCACGCTGATTCTATTGGATCTTTCAAAAGCCTTTAATAAAGCTGTCCACCAGGCACTGCTGATTCTTTTGCAAGACCAGACAAGGGCAAATGGGGTTACTTGACAGTGAGTCCTTTCCTTCCTTTCATGGAGAACTGACAGACTGGTGACACATGCTTGCTCATCCTCCCCAAGGTTCTGATCTCTTGCAGGACCTGCAGGGTTCCATCTTGCCATCAGTCTTGTTTAATATGAAATGAGGCCACTGGTGGAGACTGTGCGATACTGATTAATTGTCTTAGTCTTCTGAATTTTGCACTGGCTTCCTCTCTGCCTCTAGCTGCAGTTCAGGATGTTCACAACTACCCAAAAAGCATTAAACAACCTGAGGCTTTGTCTGCACTTTAAATGGTTTGTCAGTAGAGATATAATGGCACATCTGCACTGGGAGGCCCCGCTAGTGAAGACACAGCTTACAGCAGCTGTTCTTGTGCTGGTACAGTTCACACTAGTTCCTCAAATGAAATAAGCACTTTTTTTGCCAGTATAACTGTGTCTACGCTAGGGCTTTTGCTGGCATAGCTATGCCAGTTAGGGGCATGATTTTTTTTCACACTCCTAACCAAAATCATTTTGCCAGCAAACCTTTTAGTTGTAGACCAAGCCTGACTGTTGTACTGTTGTATTCAGAAGTAGCCAAGTTGGATCATTTATTTGACAGCTTTTGAGTTATATAAGTAAAACAGCACTGTGACCACTAGAGGGAGCTCTTGTAGAAACATAATAGAAAATGACTTTAGGCTCCCTATCATTGCACTGGCTGTTAGGGAACTTCTCCCACGTCCTCCATGGTGTCCATTGCACTTGGCAGGATTGCTGTTGCTTGCTTTCATCAGAGTTGAAGCCCAGAGAGCGGAAGCCAGAGTGTTCTCTGTCAGGGGTTCCTGTCAGTGGAATTTGCTCCCACTTGATGTCCATTAAAACCTGAATTTATCTGTCTTTAAGACAGAATATTGCCTAGCACAGGATGATTGATGGTGCGTGGAAATAAACTGAGCTGCGGTTTTGTAGTGTTTTTTGGTTTATTCATTGCCTGAAAACTTTGGAAAAAACCCCCACAAATAAATATTCTATTTTATATTTGTACATAAGAATGTCTATGACACACATTACACATGAATGGCTAAACATACTTTTCACACACAAATCATTTTATTTAATCTTTTATATTTTTAGTAAAAAGAAAAGGAGTACTTGTGGCACCTTAGAGACTAACCAATTTATTTGAGCATAAGCTTTCGCGAGCTACAGCTCACTTAACTCAAATAAATTGGTTAGTCTCTAAGGTGCCACAAGTACTCCTTTTCTTTTTGCGAATACAGACTAACACGGCTGTTACTCTGAAACCTATATTTTTAGTGTATCTGTTACTGTAGCACACATGGAAATAGTAACAGAATTCCCAAGTGCCTAAGAGTTTATCTGTCTCCTGATATCTTTTACAGTCAGTAGATTTTAAACAAAGAACACAGAACAAAAACTCATTCTCAACGGGTTGTGCACATCCCATCGATAACAGCAAGAGAGATCACCCTCGTTATCTGCCTATCAATCTGCCTATCAATAAATATTGCTTTTGTCTTTTCTAGAATAAGCTCCACATACCTTCCTATCTCAGCCAACCTAGTTGTGACTCATTTTCAAAGAGCACCCACGATGCTGAGTTCGTCTGAAAATGTGATCCCAGCTGTGCTAACCTCACAAATCTGACCCTGGGCCATCCAGATCAAATGAAGAAGAGAGGGAGCATGTGTGTAATTTAATTATTTTTTTTTTTACTCTTAACTGATATACACCTTAAACTTTGGATGTTGAAGAAGGCAGATGTTCAGGGTATTTTCTTTCTGAACTATTCACCCTTTCTAGAATGCAATTCAGATATAAAATATATCACTTAAAAACAGGTAGATAAAAATAACTTCTGGTAAGCTGCATTTCCATGAAGCTGTGGGTTAGAGGAAATATTGATGTTTAAACAACAGTAGACTAGAAAATCATTAATGGATGCAGCAGTTTGCGGGTGGGGGAAAGGATGCTTCAAAAATAGGATTCCTTGTAATGTACACAATGAGGAAGAAAGTATCAATAATAGTATTGCCTTACCAAAATAGTCATCCTTGATCTGATTCCTTCTGTTTGAATAAATATGACCTTCGGCAAGTTATTTTTTGTCTTTTATGTGGTATGTCATAGGTTGTAATCAGTATGTATAGAGGGTAGAGACTCAGATAAGCATGGAGACTATTGATTAAAAACACAGCAGCAACTGAGCTACAAGCCCAGGATAGCTACTAAGAGTGAATTTCCACTGTGTCCCAGGAGTCAGAGTGACAGGAGAACCTACACAATGCTCTGAAGCTGCAGAAACTTTATAGCAATATATCTACCTATAGAGCTGAATATAACTGCATGACCTGCAGATTATTTAAAAAATGCTTGGAATAATGACTAGGGCTGTCAACTGATTAAAAAAATAATCACAATTAATCATGAGATTTAAAAAAATAGTCGCAATTAAAATCGCACTCTTAAACAACAGAATGCCAATGTAAATTCCGCATGGAAACATATCCTCTGGTATGGTGGCCGAAGCATGAAGGGACATACGAATGTTTAGCATATCTGGCATGTAAATACCTTGCAATGCAGTCTACAACAGTGCCATGCAAACACCTGTTCTCAATTTCAGCTGACGTAAATAAGAAGCGGGCAGCATTATTTCCTGTAAATGTAAACAAACTTGTTTGTCTTAGCGATTGGTTGAACAACGAGTAGAACTGAGTAGACTTCTAGGCTCTAAAATTTTGCATTGTTTTACTTTTGCGTGCAGTTATGTAAAAAAATTCTACATTTGTAAGTTGCACTTTCACAATAAAGAGATTGCACTACAGTACTTGTATGAGATGAATTGAAAAATACTGTTTTGTTTATCTTTTCTACAGTGCAAATACTTGTAATAAAAAATAATATAAAGTGAGCACTATATACTTTGTATTCTGTATTGTAATTGAAAACAATATATTTGAAAATGTAGAAAAACCACCCCAAAATATTTATAACAAATTTAAATTGGCATTCTATTATTAACAGTGCAATTAAAACTGCAATTAATTGTGACTATTTTTTAATCTAGTTAATTTGTTTTGCATTAATTTCTTGAGTTAACGTGATTAATTGACAGCCCTAATAATGACCCGTTCTGCTAAAATGATTAAATGCTCCTTTAATGTTGTGAAGTTTGAGATATTAGCCCTCTTAAAATATGTATCTGAATTAGTACCATTAAATGGCTCACTCTCTAGAGTTTTCCACTCTTATTTCAGGATCACATGAAAATTGTTTGTTTTTACCTAGTGTAAAACACCATGGCAAAGGTTTAGGAATTGTGTGTTAGAGGATTTGGTATTCATAATAGATGCTGAATTGAGCCCCTCTATTTATTCACAGTTACAATCTAAATATCATTATGCCTCAAACCTGAACGGGAGGGTCCTCCTTCAGAAGTAAGAAGTAGAGCTGGTTGGGAATTTTCAAACAGAAAATGCAATTTCTGAAAAATCAAGATTTTCTGTGAGAAAATCTTGGGGTTTGCCAGAAAAATTCAATTTTCTGGTGAGAAAATCTAAATGAAACATTTAATTTGGGGTCGGTTCTATGGCGGGATCCCCAGGGTGCAGCCTGAGACTGTTGGACTGCTATGCCTCCTTAACTCTCTCCAGCCTGGGCTCTCTCTCACAATGTCTTGCTAGTGACCAGCAGGCAACCTCTCCAGGTGCTGTGATCACTCAGCACAACAGCATGTGGAGCCCCACACCTACCTATATTGCATGAATGCTCCCAGAACCACTCATGAATCACACAGAGAAAGGCATCAGAGTCAAATCCCCCCCCAGCTCCCAGCACTATACCCCAGGAATATACTGTCTTATTAATTGGTTCACCACTTCACCAATGGAAAGTGGACATACACCAGCCTTTGCAAAACCTGAGCAGATTTGCCCCACACTTCAGACAAACTCACTGGTAAAGATAAACAAATTTATTGACTATAAAGGTAGATTTAAGTGATATTAAGTGATAGGCAAAAAGTCCGAGTTAGTTACCAAAAGAAATAAAATATATGCACGCAGTCTACACTCTCAGCCCTATTAACCTGGGCAACAACTAGATTGAGCAGTTTTTTCTCACCCCACTAGATATTGTAGTCCTTAATATACAAGTTTGTTCCTTAAACAAACCTGTATATCAGGGGGTACAGTGATCCCACAGTTGCAGGCTACACCCCAGGGAGTCACAGGTTCAACCTCAAATGAAATAGTTTGTTTAGTTGAACTACGCTGAAATGTTTTGTTTTGAATAAGCTAAATAAAACATAAAATTGTTTCCTGATCAGCATGTTGCCTTTTGGAATTTGTAATTCAGACCCCTATTCTCTCCAATGGGCCAAGCTCCCTCGAGGACTACATCTCCCACAATACAAGCAGATTTCCCTCTAACCAAGCTCAGCATGGTGCATCATGGGAGTCACATGAATGTGGGTGTATCATGGGATATGTAGTCCTGCCAAGCGGAAAAGATCTCAGAAGGAATCCCAACAGTTGCAAGACTGTACCATGTCCTCCATTTGACTGCACGTGCCTGACCAAAAGACAGCATCTTGAGATCACCTTTTACATAGCTCTGCTCCCGGGTGACCTGCACGAATAACAGCAAAGATCTCTTTTCGGAGACTTTCCGGTACTATAATTCTGTGACTTTAAAGACAACTCCATCTTGCACACTTAGCTCCTGTCTATATAACCAATAAGCATGGATATCCTCTGGTACTTCAGGTCTCTTGTCTGGCCATCCTTGCAAAATAGTTTGTCTTAAAGTTTACAGGACAACATCATTTGCAGTAGCTGCTTGAAATACTTTCAGTTTCTGTTCTGAAATAGGCAAAAAAAAAAAGACATCAAGAAATGTATTGCAACATCAAGTTCCTCTGAATTTACACATTCACCATGCAACATTTATGTTCTGGATAAAGTGTCAGCAGTAGCTAACTCTTTTCCTGGTCTGTATCCATCTTCAATTGATATTTCTGGAGTATTCGTAACCATCTTTAAATCCTTGGTGGAGCACTGTTCAAAGGTTTTCTGAAAATAGCCTCAAAAGGCTTGTGGTCTGTATCCACAGCAAGGTTTTTTTAGGGCTGTCGGTTAATAGCAGTTAACTCATACGATTAACTCAAAAAAATTAATCGCAGTTTTAATCACACTGTTAATAGAATACGAATACCAACTGAAATTTATTAAATATTTTGGATGTTTTTTTACACATTTTCATATATATTGTATTCTGTGTTGTAACTGAAATCAAATTGTATATTATTTTATTATAAATATTTGCACTGTAAAAATGACAAATAGAAATAGTATTTTTCAGTTCACCTCATACAGTATACTGTAATGCAATCTCTTTATCCTGAAAGTGCAACTTACAAATATAGATTTTTTTTGTTATGTAACTGCACTCAAAAACAAAACAATGTAAAACTTCAGCGCCTACAAGTCCACTCAGTCCTACTTCTTGTTCAGCCAATCGCTAAGATAAACAAGTTTGTTTACATTTACAGGAGATAATGCTGCCCTCTTCTTATTTACAATGTCACCAGAAAGTGAGAACAGGTATTTGCATGGCACTTTTGTAGCTGGCATTGCAAGGTATTTACGTGCCAGCTATGCTAAACATTCATATGCCTCTTCATGCTTCGGCCACCATTCCAGAGGACATGCTTCCATCCTGATGATGCTTGTTAAAATATAATGTGTTAAATAAATTTGTGACTGAACTTCTTGGGGGAGAATTGTATGTCCCCTGCTCTGTTTTACCCAGACTCTGCCATATATTTCATGTTTATAGCATTCTTGGATGATGACCCAGCACATGTTGCTCATTTTAAGAACACTTTCACTGCAGATTTGACAAAACGCAAAGCAGGTACCAATATGAGATTTCTAAAGATAGATACAGCACTCAACCCAAGGTTTAAGAATCTGAAGTGCCTTCCAAAATCTGAGAGGGACAAGATGTGGAGCATGCTTTCAGAAGTCTTAAAAGAGCAACACTCTGATGCAGAAACTACAGAACCCGAACCACCAAAAAAGAAAATCAACCTTCTGCTAGTGGCATCTGACTCAGATGATGAAAATGAACATGTGTCAGTCTGCACTTCTTTGGATTGTTATCAAGCAGAACCTGTCATCAGCATGGACACATGTCCCCTTGAATGGGGGTTGAAGCATGAAGGGACATATGAATCTTTAGCGCATCTGGCCTGTAAATATCTTGCAACGTCAGATACAACAGTGCCATGCGAATGCCTGTTCTCACTTGCAGGTGACATTGTAAACAAGAAGCGGAGAGCATTATCTCCTGCAAATGTAAACAAACTTGTTTGTCTGAGTGATTGGCTGAACAAGAAGTAGGACTGAGTGGACTTGCAGGCTCTATAAAATTTTACATTGTTTTATTTTTGAATGCAGTTTCTTTTACATAATCCTATATTTGTAAGTTCAACTTTCATAATAAAGAGATTGCACTAAAGTACTTCTATTAGGTGAACTGAAAAATATTATGCCTTTTTTTTTTTACAGTGCAAATACTTGTAATCAAAAAATATAAAGTGAACACTGTACACTTTCTATTCTGTGTTGTGACTGAAATCAATATATTTGAAAATGTAGAAAACATCCAAAATATTTAAATAAATGGCATTCTATTATTGTGTAAAAGTGTGATTAATCGTGTGATTAATTTTTTTTAATTGCTTGACAGCCCTAGTTTTTTCCTATAGATAAACTGATGAAACTGAGTACAGGCAAATACCGTTGCCGGCATTTATTTTTCTATACGGGCATAGTTCTGTTGTGCCGTTGTCAGAGCTTTAGAGGCATAAGCAACAGGAACCCTGTTTTGCAGCTATACAGCCCCTAATCCAGTAGAACTTGCATCCACTGGTGCAATAACTGGTTCTTTGACATTAATGTACTTCAGCACGGGTACCCTTGTACGCAATTGTTCAAGTGTTCATATGCCACCTCATGCATTGGCATCCAGGTGAACTTGAATCTTTTCCAAACAGTTGTCTTAAAGGAGTTGCTTCTGTTGATGTGTGCAGCATAAATTTCCCCAAATAAGTAATCATTCCAAGAAATCTTTGCCATTCAGCCTTGCAGGTCAATGTGGCTATTTCAGTTCTTTCCATGTTTCAGTTTAAAGGTTTAGAACTTCTTTTTTTTTGTTAAGTAATGCCCCAAATATTTTCTCTCTCCCAGAGCCAAATTGCATTTGCTCTGTTCAGTCATAGGTTCCTTTCACAACACATCTAGCACTCTCTTGAGCCCTTCATTTCCCTGCACAGCTGGTATTTCCCCGCACCAGTATGTCATCTATATAACATTCAACAGCTTCCAGACCGTCAAATGTCTGTTGGATTGCTCCTTGGTATACTTCAGGAGCTGAACAGATGCCAAAAGGAAGTCTGGTGAACCTGTACCTGCCAAATGATGTGTTGAATGTCCAGAGTCTAGAAGTTTTGTATTTGCAAGAATCTGCTACTGGCATCCAAGGCAGTGAAAATTGTAGCTTTTGCTATCTTGCTGGTGATGTCTTCTACTGTAGGCAACTGAAGATGTTCTCTTCATATTGCTTTATTCATATCGCTCGGATCCAAGCATATTCTTATTTCTTCTCAACCTGGTTTGTCTACAGTTACTGTAGAATTGATCCATTTTCTAGGATCTTCCCACTTTTTTTGTTTTTTTTACTTGCAACCAAGACTAAGATTTAGTTGGGGGCCTTTTTTGTACAAGTCATGGACAGGCTACGGGCAATAAACAAAACTTCATGACCCGGGACCTGTCCATGACTTGTACTATAAATACCTCTAAATCCTAGCTGCTCTGAGGGACCTCTGGGGGGGGGGGGGGGGAGAGGGTGCTTCTGCTGTTCTGGGGGGCCCCGGAGTTCCGCTGCTCCTTGCGGGGTCCAGGGGGACCGCTGCTGCTCCGGGGGAGTGGCCCAGGGCGCTGCTGCTGCTCTGCAGGGGGACGGGACTGGGGTGCCGCTTCTACTCTGGTGCGAAACAGGGCAGGGCGCCACTACTGCTCCAGGACCACTGCTCCGATTCTGCCCCCAGGACCGCTGCCTTACTTGCAACTATTCGTTATGGTGCAGTTCACTTTCTATAATGCTACTGGAACTTTACAAGGTGCATGAATTACAGGTAGTAGTTGCAAGTTCATCTTTATGAGGTGCTTACCTCGCACCCACCCTTAACCTTCAAATATATCCTTGTATTCTTTAAATATATCCCAGTCACCTTCTGGTTCTTCCTTTAACACATTGACTCTTTGCACTAAGTTTAAAAGTGTCACAGCCTGTAAGTCCAGTGTGACTTGTGAGTCAAATTCCAGCACCTGAAATTCCAGCAATGCTTTTTTACCCGATACTCAAAGTCCAAGTTGCATTTATCATGTATTGTACTTGCAGTTTTTCCCGAGTAGAAGGTGGATACTTGCGTTGCAAAGTTGTCTGTCCATTAAAATGTTGTATAACTTTACAGACATTGCACTGGCCTGTGCCCCAGTATCGATTTTCAAACTCACAGTTTTGTGATCATTAGTGAGCAAATCCACATTGCACTCGTCCCTGGGAGGTTCAGTACTTAGTGTACTGAGGAACAGATCTTGCAAGTGCTCATCTGCTTCTGTGAGATTAAACATCTGTTTTGTCCTGGCATTTCCTTTCCCAGAGTTGCACATTTTGGCTAAACAATTAGCTTTCTTCCACGTGGCAAGTGCAGTATTATGACAAATTTTTAAAAGGTAAACAGAACGACTTGGGTAATTATAGGCCTCTGTGACAGGTGTCGGTCGGTCCTCCGAGCCCCCAGGGGCGATGGAGAGCTATGGTCTCCGTGACAGGCCTCAGCCACACCTTCCGGGCGCCCCTCAGGCGGGGGGAGCGCCGGCACGAGTCAGCAGCGCGGCCCTCAGGCGGGGGAGCGCCGGCACGAGTCAGCAGCGCGGCCCTCAGGCGGGGGAGCGCCGGGGTAGGGGAATGCAGGCCCACCCAACTCCACTGCGTTCCAGCCCAGGGCCCTGACAGTGGCGGGAGGCGAAAGTCCCACCGCTGGGTCAGCGGGGCCGTCCGCGCCCGCTGACCAAACACACCCACCCCACGGTGTAGTTCGGCCCCTGGGCTACTTCCCACCCGGTCTCTCAGGCGGGTCGCTCCGGTCCCTCCATCTCCTCCGGGTATTCCGCTGCGGACAGCTCCAGTCCCTCCATCTCATCCGAGTATTCCGCTGCGGGCCACTCTGGTCCTTCCATCTCCTCCGGGTATTCCGCTGCGGGCCACTCCCGCTCCCCCTCGGTATCAGACTCACGCTGGCCCAGGCTGCAGTCAGGCCCCTCCAGGTCCTCTGGGTATTCAGAGCTGGCAGCCCTGGTTGCCACAGGCCTTCCTCCTGGTCAGGCTCCTCCTTGCCCAGGGCTTCGCCTGGGTCAGCAGCAGGATCGCGAGGGAGCAGCCTGTGTCTGTCTCCCTCCCTGGTGCTCTCTTCACTGGGCAGAGGGCCCCGCCCTTTGTACTTCCTGTCCCACCCTTCCCCTTCCGGGGATTGGCGGAAGCTTGGCCTGGCCCCGCCCACTCAGGCTCAGAGGGTGGCTCTTTACCCTCTGGTTCGGAGGGGAGCCACCCTGGCTCCCTACAGCCTCTCAAACTGACATTGATCCCAAGCAAGATAATGGAGCAGGTGATACAGGACTCGATTAATAAAGAACTAAAGGAGGGTAATGTAATTACAAATCAACATGGGTTTATAGAAAATATATAATCAAATCTGATATCTTTTTTTGATGAGATCACAAATGTAGTTGATAAAGGTAATAGTGTTGTTATAATATACTTAGACTTTTGTAAGGCATTTGACTTGGTACAACATGACGTTTTAATTAAAAAATGAGAATGATACAAAATCAGCAGGCCACACATTAAATGGATTAAAAACTGGCTAAATGATAGGTCTCAAAATGTAACTGCAAATGGGGATTCATCATCGAGTGGGTCTGTTTTCAGTGGGGTCCTGCAGGGATCGGTTCTTGGCCCTGTGCTATTTTAACATCTCTATTAATGAGCTGGAAGAACACATAAAATCATCCCTGATAAAGTTTGCAGATGACACAAAAATTGGGGAAATGGTAAATCATGAAGAGAACAGGTCACTGATTCAGAGCAATCTAGATAGCTTGGTAAACTGGGCGCAGGCAAACTATGTGTTTTAATACAGCTAAAAGTATACATTTGGGAACAAAGAATGTAGGCCATACTTATAAGATGGGGGACTCTATCCTGGGAAGCAGTGACTCTGAAAGAGATATTGGGGTTATGGCAGATAATAAGCTAAACATGACCTTCCAGTCTGAGGCTGTGGCCAAAAAAGCTAATGTGATCCTAGGATTGATAAACAGGGGAATCTCAAGAAGGAAGGTAGAGGTTATTTTACTTCTGTATTTTGTACTGGTGTGAGCTTTTCTGGAATACTGTATCCAGTTCTGGTGCCCACAATTCAAAAACTTTGTTGATACATTGGAGAAGGTTTAGAGAAGATCCATGAAAATGATTAAAGCCATGAAAATGATTAGAAAACATGCCTTACAGTGATAGACTCAAGGAGCTCAATCTATTTATCTTAACAAAGAGAAGGTTAAGGAGTCACTTGATTACAGTCTATAAATACCTACATAGGAAAACAAATATTTAATAATGGACTCTTCAGTCTAGCAGAGAAGGTTATAACATGATCCAGTGGTTCGAAGTTGAAGCTAGACAATTTCAAACTGGAAATAAAGTGTTAATTTTTAACAGTGAGTATAATTAACCATAGAACAATTTACTAAGGGTCATGGTGGATTCTCCATCACTGACAATTTTTAAGTCAAAATTTAATGTCTTTCTAAAAGATCTGCTCTAGGAATTATTTTGGGAAGTTCTATGACCTGTGTTATACAAGAGGTCAGACTAGGTGAACACAATGATCCCTTCTATGAATTTTCAGCATTCTTGTCCATTCCCAGGACAGTTCCTTATGGTATGGCTACAGCCACATTTCTATTCTTAGTTGCCTCTAACTGCTCTTTTTTCACTTCTCTTGATTGCAAGCTTTTATTAGCAGCAGGATACCCTCCAGTCCATGTCTGCATGTCTGGGTAGTTACTAAAGGCGGATTTATCCTGCAATGTGTGCACGTGTTCTTTTGGTGCACCCTGCCCTTTCAGTTGCTTTGCAGTCATTTCATCTGCACAACCTAAGTCCACAGCACGTTCACTGGCTAAATTACTCTCCCTCAACAACCAAGCTCGCACTGAGTCTGACACAATACCACACATGATGCGGTCTTTAATGAGTGATTCAAACACTTCTCCAAATTTGCATTGTGCTGCCAGTTTTAAATCAGTCATGTATTGGTCTATAATTTCCACATCTGTCTGACTTCTGGTGAAAAATGTGTGCCTCTGATATGTTTCATAATAGTAGTCGTGGTAGTCTGTATCCGAAAAAATGAGGCGTCCTTGTGGCACCTTAGAGCCTAAGAAATGTATTTGGGCTTAAGCTTTTGTGGGCTATGCCTCAAACTTATTCTTTAAGACCGTTTTTTTTTTCTTTAGCTGTACATCATCAAAATGAAAAGTGGTAAATACTTCTCTTGCTTCTTCACCTGCCACAGGAAGAAATAATACTATTTTCATCCCTTCATCTTTTTTGACTCCGCCACTTAAAGTGCGGTCCAGCTCAGACCCTTGCAACCTTGCTTCAATTTTCTCCAATTTTTTGCTGCATTTCCTTCAAACACTAACTTTCTTGGAGGCTTTAGTTGGTCCATTTTTTTTCAGGTTTGTTCTACTCTTTTCTTACATTTAGGGTTTTTTCTGACACCATGTAATAGCTGTTACCAATTTGCTATTATAACTTAAGAAAAAATACTGGAGACTTTTTAAATAACAGTAAACACTTTACTTAACTTGTTGCTGAGAACTGTACAGATAGGTTATGCTGGCTTGCCTGCCTGGCTCCCAGTGCAAGCAATGATGTGCTTCTACTGATAAGACTAATTCCCCCTCCAGCATACAACAGTATGCATAACTTTAGTTCCTACTCCAAAGTTCCTACTGTTATTACAAATGGCAAGCAATTGAGCCAGTTTAACTAGCAATACAAATCCTTACGTAACCATAGCTATGATTCATCTTGTCATAGCATGAAGAAATCAAGACACTCAGGAGAGAGTTGACAAAGACAAAAGAGAGAAGTGGAAGGATTTAAAAATGTTCCTACATAAATAGAAGAGAGAAAAAAATGCAGAACATGAGACTGAAGAATAGAATCAATGGTTTGAAAGTGACTTTGATGTCAATGAGTAAAAATTAGAAAAATAACACTGTAGGTTCATCCTGGACACAATGTGTCAATACAGTAGGACCCTTCCAGTGACAGGAGTGGTCTCTAGAATCTCAGATCCGTTGTGACAAATGCAGTCTGCCTTCTGGCTAATTTTCTCCTTGCCAAATCATGCAGCAGCTTCATCTTCCAAATACAACACAGCTGGGGCTGTCTGTCTGGGGTAATACCACAATTAATATCGCTAACTACTTCTGCGTGTCACGACCACCCACTGTGCTGCCAATAAGGGACTATCACCAAAAAAAATCCTCTTTGCCTGTGATAAGCCCGGATACAACATGAGGGGAGCATGTGCAGAAAGGAAAGTAATTTCCTCTTCAGATCTATTTTATGAGTACCAGGGATAAGTCATCTCTGGCAGGGATGATTTAGCAGCAATCTAGAGAGCTCCATCCCAGCCAGTATTATCTCATTCCTTTTTTCAGTTTGGTGGTAGAATTTTAACAAGGGGTTCCTGAGGAGATCCCTCAAAACACATCACTGTATATAAATCATTACTTCCATCACACCTGATGTCTTGGATTTTCTGGATAGGGTATATTTCCCTAAAATGACTGTAAAAACCAGAGGCCATACTTGATCTCATAACACCTGAGGATGTCCAGATGGCTATTCTAAAAATGTAGTCATGAAAGGTCCCTGGCCCTGATGACTTGTAAGCTGATTTTAATAAAAATTAGGAAATATTTTATCTCCCACACTGACTGTTATTTCAATAGCAAAAAAAAAAAAAATCTATCTGTTATCCAGTTTCACTTTGTTTATGCCACAAACCATTTGGAATCCATCTCCTATAGTAAACAATACAAAGTGCCTCTGATAGTCCAGCTTCTACCTGATTTCTTTTATCTAACTTATTTCTACTTGGTCCTTTTTATCTGCATCAGTACCGGGTTTACATGGCACTGGGCCCATACTCAGAAGGCACGCTGGTGCCTGGACCATGGCCCCTGTCCTCCTCGCTCCCCCTACTCTGTCTGTGCTCTGCCCCAAGGCCCCACCCACAGCTTGTTCTTTTTCGCCCCCTCTTCCCCCCAACCCCTAGGCATGGGGCCAGTGGGTGCAGCTGGGCTGGGCAGGCTCTCGGGGATCATGTCTCAGGGGTCTGCCCTGCTCTCTAGTGCAGCTCTGGCTCCCGGCGGTTTCTGATGCCTGCCACCTGCGGGCCCCCGCTCACCTCCCCAGGGCTGAGCCTCCTGGGGCCGGTGCAGGGGCCAGGGTAGACCGGTCTCAGCCAGAGGGAGGGGGGTCAACACGGGGCGCTTGGCCGGGCCCCACCAGGCAAGTGGGTCCTGAGGGAGCCTGGCCCGGGTAGGCCCCACTCCCGCTCTAGCCTGGCTGATTGTGCCGCTCCCAAAGAGCCAAAGCAATCCCCAACCAGTCCCAGTTGTGCTGCCGGCTCAGCCTAGTGGACACAGTCACCTCCCAGGGGGGCTGGTAAGTGTGGCTGAAGGGCAGGGCATGGAGGAATGGGTCTCTGGGGGATCTATGGGGGGTGCTGGACAGTGTGGGGTTGGGGCCGCTGGGCAGTGGAGGGTGGTCTGTGTGTGTTGGGATGCTGGGCAGGGGTGGTCTATGTGAGGTACTCCTGGGGGAATGAAAACAGGTCACCCCGCAGATTTCTTTGCTTCCCACTCTGCAGAAAGTGACGGAGAAGCAAAGGGAAGCCAGAGGGAGGGGGTCTGCGTATTGGGATGGTGCCAAATTATTATTATGAATTACTGTAATTGATATAAATGAATGTGGTGAACATGAGTTTGGTATGGCTTGGTAAGTCTAAATATGCTAGAGGATTCAGGGAGCAGGGTTCTTTTAGCATCAGTTGGTATGGAAATTTACTGAGAGTGTTTATACGCTCTATCTGCGTGTGTGTTTCAGCACAGAACTTTGGTCATACCAGCCAGGGTCCAGCTCACCAAGTAAAGAAAACTCAAAAACACGCCACCAGTGAGCTTGGCACAGGCTGACCCGGGTCAAAATGACCCTTCTGGATGACACCACTCTAAGAACTTAAGTGAATGACTGAGAGGGTAAACGTCAACTGATCTTTGGTTTGTGTCTGTTTCCAGCCCCCTTCTAAAATATTAATTAAAAAAACAGTAATGAAACGCCCACAGGGCATATTTTTGGGACACGTGACTCCTTTGAAAACAAGAGGTATAAATGCTAAGCAGAGTGAGTTAGTTACTTCCCCAATTAATATTTGAAGAGGTCTGTGATGCTGTGAGATAGAGGGTCTCAGGGTAACCAAGACACTGCTACAAGGGACTTTTGAACTAGAGGGCCTCGGGGTAACCAAGACTCTTCTTCGGGGGACATTTGACAGACGAAGTACTTGAGAGGGGAAAAGAAGAGAAGAAAAGAAGTCTCCATCTAGGACTGGTAGCTATACCTGCTTTGTTTGCCAATCAGGACACTGTGTAAGCCCAACATAGTTATGGAGGGCTTATGCTTGGGGAATTGAGGCTTATTAGGGAGACATATTATATAACCTTTTACTGCTTGTGTGATTCTTTCTCAAATAATTGCTGTGCATTGAGCAAATTGAATCTGAATTTTCACTGGTACCGGTAACAATCTGCCCAGCTATGGGCCATTAAAGATCCGTTTCAACACTGGGGACACCCATAGGTGTAGTTTGGGGGAGTGGCATTGCCCACCAAACAGAGGTGAGGCGTGGGGAGGGCAGACAGGTTCACATGCCACTGCCCCCCCCCCCATTTCTGCAAGCACAGACCTGCCTCACTGAAAGAGGGTGCTGTTCAGCTCCACTGACTTTGAGCCAGATGCCAACTTCTGGGTCCTAGTGCTCCTCCTGTATGCTGAGAGCCACTGTTTTCTGTACAATAGCAAGTGCCTGTGGCAGGGCAGGGGGTGGGTTGCGGCTGGCGGAAAGAGACAGCGGAGAAGGAAGGGGGTGGGATAGGGCAGTGGGGAAGGGGCACGGGATGGGGAAGAGAAGGAGCTATGGGAAGCGGAGCCCAGCACGCAGCATCCCCTTGGCAGCAGCTGGGGGCCCATCGAACCCCGACCCTGACAAGCCCCATCTCCCCTGCACCTGGCCCCCTCCGACGAGCCCCCTAGACCCCCACCCCATTGAGCCCCAACCAGCTTCACCAGGACCCCCACCCCAATGAACCCCACCTCCCTTGCACCTGGACCCCACCACTGAGATCTTCACACTTATACACCCCCTGCTGAGCCCCAATCACCTTCACCTGGACCCCCTGTGGAGTCCCATTGCCCCTACACCTGGAATCTCCAAATGAGCCCCTGTGCATCCAGATTCCCCCCCCCCCGCCCCACTGAGCTGCCCACACCCAGACTGCCCCACACAGAACCCTCTTATCCCCACCTGGATCCCCCCACACTAAGTCCCTCTGCACTTGGAGATTGTTGCTGGGCTGAGCCTGCCTGCCCGCACCTGGTGTGCCTGGCATAGAGGCAGGGCCGTCCCTAGCCATTTTGGTGCCCTACGCAGCCCCCCACGGGGAGGGGGCTGCATTTAGGGTGACCAGATGTCCCAATTGTATAGGTTTTTGGGTCTTTTTCTTGTATAGGCTCCTATTACCCCCCCCCGTCCTGATTTTTCACATTTGCTGTCTGGTCATCCTAGCTGTGTGGGGCCCCAGGCCCCTGCGGGGGCTGGCTTGGGGGTCAGGGGGGAACCGCCCCCCAGCACGAGCCGGCGGAGCGGGCTGGGGCCGGGGCGCTCCGCTTCCTGATACCCGATGAGTGCAGGGCAGGCCCGAGCCCGCACTCACAGGGCGGCGGGAAGTGGCGCGACCCGGCCCCAGCCCGCTCCGCTCCCCTGGCTCCCAGCCTTGCGGGGCAGGGGGGAACCGCCCCGCAGCACTCACCAGGGGCGCGGCTGGGAGCCGGCTGCACGGAGCGGGCTGGGGCCGGGTCGCTGCACTTACCGCGGCCGGTGAGTGCAGCGCGCCCGACCCCTGCCGCAGTCCTCGGGGAAGGGGCGGAGTGGGGCGGAGCAGGGGTGGGAAGAGGCGGGACGGGGCGGGGCAGGGCAGGGGGCCACGGGGAAGAGGCGGAGCAGGGGCTGGGGCAGCATGGAGCTGCCTAGGGCACCAGGAAATGGGGTGCCCTACCGCAGCTGCGTCCTTTGCCTACGGGTAGGGACGGCCCTGCCTAGAGGGACAGGGGCCCAGGGTGTTTCTGAAGCTTGCCTGGCCCTTGTGCTGGGTCAGGTGCACCCTCACTACCGCGTCCCTGTCCCGGGGCGGGGGGAGAGGCTGCAGGGTGGCCGGTGGCCCGTGCTCCCCACTGCCATGCCAGAGATTTCACATCTATTTTTTTTTGACAAATAAAATGTGCAGGATTTTGAAGTATGGTGTGCAGAATTTTTATTTTTTTTTATGCAGAATTGCCTCAGGAATATGGGGCACTGTGCAGTTGTGCTGGTGGTGGGGCTGTGAGGGGGCACTGGGCGGGGGGGGGCGGTCTGGGAGGGGTTCTGGGTGGGGGTGTAGTGTGCCGGGCACTAGGCAGTTGTGGTGGGAGGCCAGCGTAGGGTCTCTGGTCGGGGGGGTGCTGCGCATTGGGGTCAGTTGAGGTCTCAGCGAAGGGGCGCTGGGCATAGGGATCTATGAGGGAGGTCTCTGGGCGAGGGGGCACTGGGCATGGGGGGATCTGGGCATAAGGGGGTGGGGGGGCACTGGGCAGGGGGGAGGTGTGGTGTGGAGCGGGCCCGCTCCTGAGGGGAAGGGGCAAGCTGGCAGCACAGAGCTGGGTGGGCCAGTGTGCGTCTGGTGGCTGTGAGATTGTAAACAATGCCCTTGTGCTGGGCTGCATGAAGCAGGGCCACCCCTGCCTCACCGTGTCCCATGGCCCCAGCCGGCCCCTTGCTCTGGGGACTGACTCCCCCCCCCCCGTCCCTCTAAGCCATGCCCCAATGGGGCCCACAAATATGTTTGGTGCCAAGCCCACAAAAGGTTAGTTCTGCCCTGATCTGTATAAGTGGTATTGTTGATAAGGGGGAGTAGATAGAACTATAATTTGGGAAATCAATGACTGATAATCAAGACTTCCTGAAGATGTAATTTCTGAAGCCTTAAAAATACAAAGAGTGGCTGATGTTTGTTTAGATTCTTACATGATGTTTGTACTGTCACACAGTAGTGTCCAACCACTTCTAATGGACATGAATGTGAGACCTGGAGGACAGTAGGTAACAGGAATTGACATACGTTTTGAAAAATGGTTATCCTCAGAAAGTATCTTCAGAAGTTCATGCCTGCTTAGGCCAGGAAGAAACACTGGGAGTAAAAAGTAATGTCTTTCATAATGTATAGTTAACCTGTGGAACCCACTGTCATAAGTTACTGAGGTCAAGAGTTTAGTTGCATTAAAAATAACATTTATATGGGTAATGTTACATTAAATAGGATGGAAAAAAGGTTATAGAAGCAATATAAATCCTTCTGCTACCGGGCACAAAGTAATCCCTAATTAATAAGGAATTAGGAAGAAACTTTCCCTAGAGCAGGTTATCATATACTTGTTCACTATTAGAAAAGGAGTACTTGTGGCACCTTAGAGACTAACCAATTTATTTGAGCATAAGCTTTTGTGAGCTACAGCTCACTTCATCGGATGCATACTGTGGAAAGTGTAGAAGATCTTTTTATACACATAAAGCATGAAAAAATACCTCCTCCCACCCACTCTCCTGCTGGTAATAGCTTATCTAAAGTGATCACTCTCCTTACAATGTGTATGATAATCAAGTTGGGCCATTTCCAGCACAAATCCAGGTTTTCTCACACCCCCCCACACACAAACCCACTCTCCTGCTGGTAATAGCTTATCTAAAGTGACCACTCTCCTTACAATGTGTATGATAATCAAGGTGGGCCATTTCCAGCACAAATCCAGGGTTTAACAAGAACGTCTGGGGGGGAGGGGGGAGGAAAAAACAAGGGGAAATAGGTTACCTTGCATAATGACTTAGCCACTCCCAGTCTCTATTCAAGCCTAAGTTAATTGTATCCAATTTGCAAATGAATTCCAATTCAACAGTTTCTCGCTGGAGTCTGGATTTGAAGTTTTCTTGTTGTAATATAGCAACTTTCATGTCTGTAATCGCATGACCAGAGAGATTGAAGTGTTCTCCGACTGGTTTATGAATGTTATAATTCTTGACATCTGATTTGTGTCCATTTATTCTTTTACGTAGAGACTGTCCAGTTTGACCAATGTACATGGCAGAGGGGCATTGCTGGCACATGATGGCATATATCACATTGGTGGATGTGCAGGTGAACAAGCCTCTGATAGTGTGGCTGATGTTATTAGGCCCTGTGATGGTGTCCCCTGAATAGATATGTGGCCACAGTTGGCAACGGGCTTTGTTGCAAGGATAGGTTCCTGGGTTAGTGGTTCTGTTGTGTGGTATGTGGTTGCTGGTGAGTATTTGCTTCAGGTTGGGGGGCTGTCTGTAGGCAAGGACTGGCCTGTCTCCCAAGATTTGTGAGAGTGTTGGGTCATCCTTCAGGATAGGTTGTAGATCCTTCATAATGCGTTGGAGGGGTTTTAGTTGGGGGCTGAAGGTGACGGCTAGTGGCGTTCTGTTATTTTCTTTGTTAGGCCTGTCCTGTAGTAGGTGACTTCTGGGAACTCTTCTGGCTCTATCAATCTGTTTCTTCACTTCCGCAGGTGGGTACTGTAGTTGTAAGAATGCTTGATAGAGATCTTGTAGGTGTTTGTCTCTGTCTGAGGGGTTGGAGTAAATGCGGTTGTATCGCAGAGCTTGGCTGTAGATGATGGATCGTGTGGTGTGGTCAGGGTGAAAGCTGGAGGCATGTAGGTAGGAATAGTGGTCAGTAGGTTTCCGGTATAGGGTGGTGTTTATGTGACCATCATTTATTAGCACTGTAGTGTCCAGGAAGTGGATCTCTTGTGTGGACTGGACCAGGCTGAGGTTGATGGTGGGATGGAAATTGTTGAAATCATGGTGGAATTCCTCAAGGGCTTCTTTTCCATGGGTCCAGATGATGAAGATGTCATCAATATAGCGCACGTAGAGTAGGGGCATTAGGGGACGAGAGCTGAGGAAGCGTTGTTCTAAGTCAGCCATAAAAATGTTGGCATACTGTGGGGATATGCGGGTACCCATAGCAGTGCCGCTGATCTGAAGGTATACATTGTCCCCAAATGTAAAATAGTTATGGGTAAGGACAAAGTCACAAAGTTCAGCCACCAGGTTAGCCGTGACATTATCGGGGATAGTGTTCTTGACGGCTTGTAGTCCATCTTTGTGTGGAATGTTGGTGTAGAGGGCTTCTACATCCATAGTGGCCAGGATGGTGTTATCAGGAAGATCACCGATGGATTGTAGTTTCCTCAGGAAGTCAGTGGTGTCTCGAAGGTAGCTGGGAGTGCTGGTAGTGTAGGGCCTGAGGAGGGAGTCTACATAGCCAGACAATCCTGCTGTCAGGGTGCCAATGCCTGAGATGATGGGGCGCCCAGGATTTCCAGGTTTATGGATCTTGGGTAGTAGATAGAATATCCCAGGTCGGGGTTCCAGGGGTATGTCTGTGCGGATTTGATCTTGTGCTTTTTCAGGGAGTTTCTTGAGCAAATGCTGTAGTTTATTTTGGTAACTCTCAGTGGGATCAGAGGGTAATGGCTTGTAGAAAGTGATGTTGGAGAGCTGCCAAGCGGCCTCTTGTTCATATTCCGACCTATTCACGATGACAACAGCACCTCCTTTGTCAGCCTTTTTGATTATGATGTCAGAGTTGTTTCTGAGGCTGTGGATGGCATTGTGTTCCGCACGGCTGAGGTTATGGGGCAAGTGATGCTGCTTTTCCACAATTTCAGCCCGTGCATGTCGGTGGAAGCACTCTATGTAGAAGTCCAGTCTGCTGTTTCGACCTTCAGGAGGAGTCCACCTAGAATCCTTCTTTTTGTAGTGTTGGTAGGGAGGTCTCTGTGGATTAGTATGTTGTTCAGAGGTATGTTGGAAATATTCCTTGAGTCGGAGACGTCGAAAATAGGATTCTAGGTCACCACAGAACTGTATCATGTTCGTGGGGGTGGAGGGACAGAAGGAGAGGCCCCAAGATAGGACAGCTGCTTCTGCTGGGCTGAGAGTATAGTTGGATAGGTTAACAATATTGCTGGGTGGGTTGAGGGAACCATTGCTGTGGCCCCTTGTGGCATGTAGTAGTTTAGAAAGTTTAGTGTCCTTTTTCTTTTGTAGAGAAGCTGGACTTCTACATAGAGTGCTTCCGCCGACGTGCACGGGCTGAAATCCGGGACACTACAGTGCTAATAAACGATGGTCACATAAACACCACCCTATACCGGAAACCTACTGACCGCTATTCCTACCTACATGCCTCCAGCTTTCACCCTGACCACACCACATGATCCATCATCTACAGCCAAGCTCTGCGATACAACTGCATTTACTCCAACCCCTCAGACAGAGACAAACACCTACAAGATCTCTATCAAGCATTCTTACAACTACAGTACCCACCTGCGGAAGTGAAGAAACAGATTGATAGAGCCAGAAGAGTTCCCAGAAGTCACCTACTACAGGACAGGCCTAACAAAGAAAATAACAGAACGCCACTAGCCGTCACCTTCAGCCCCCAACTAAAACCCCTCCAACGCATTATGAAGGATCTACAACCTATCCTGAAGGATGACCCAACACTCTCACAAATCTTGGGAGACAGGCCAGTCCTTGCCTACAGACAGCCCCCCAACCTGAAGCAAATACTCACCAGCAACCACATACCACACAACAGAACCACTAACCCAGGAACCTATCCTTGCAACAAAGCCCGTTGCCAACTGTGGCCACATATCTATTCAGGGGACACCATCACAGGGCCTAATAACATCAGCCACACTATCAGAGGCTTGTTCACCTGCACATCCACCAATGTGATATATGCCATCATGTGCCAGCAATGCCCCTCTGCCATGTACATTGGTCAAACTGGACAGTCTCTACGTAAAAGAATAAATGGACACAAATCAGATGTCAAGAATTATAACATTCATAAACCAGTCGGAGAACACTTCAATCTCTCTGGTCATGCGATTACAGACATGAAAGTTGCTATATTACAACAAGAAAACTTCAAATCCAGACTCCAGCGAGAAACTGTTGAATTGGAATTCATTTGCAAATTGGATACAATTAACTTAGGCTTGAATAGAGACTGGGAGTGGCTAAGTCATTATGCAAGGTAACCTATTTCCCCTTGTTTTTTCCTCCCCCCTCCCCCCCAGACGTTCTTGTTAAACCCTGGATTTGTGCTGGAAATGGCCCACCTTGATTATCATACACATTGTAAGGAGAGTGGTCACTTTAGATAAACTATTACCAGCAGGAGAGTGGGGTGGGAGGAGGTATTTTTTCATGCTTTATGTGTATAAAAAGTTCTTCTACACTTTCCACAGTATGCATCCGATGAAGTGAGCTGTAGCTCACGAAAGCTTATGCTCAAATAAATTGGTTAGTCTCTAACGTGCCACAAATACTCCTTTTCTTTTTGCGAATACAGAATAACACGGCTGTTACTCTGAAACTTGTTCACTATTGGGTTTCTTGCAGCTTCTACTGAAATACCTGGTATTGGCCACTGACTGGCTATTAGACTAGATAAACAATTGCTTTGACCCAGTTTGGCAATTCCTATGATCTGGAGTACCTATGGGGGATATTACCCTAAAGAAATACCCATCTGGTGTAAAAGGCAGGCAATCTGTACATGACAAAAGACATGTCTTAAACACGAATAGCTGGGAATTTAACACTCATTCTCAAGGAGCACATTTTCTCTGAGAGGCTGTCACATGTCTCTTACAAGGGTCAGTGAAGAGACAAACTAATACTATGCTGAAAATCCTGGTAATGTTTCAATACTATGTAATTACTTTTATGTCTAATTTAGTGATGATGTCTGTACTATTTGCATGAACATCTATATTTAGCTACGGAACTTATCTAAATCCCATTGAACTCTGTGGGAAAATACTCATTGACTACAGTGAAATTTGGATGCAGTATAAGGTCACCAGCAGAGAAACGTTTATGGCTAGAGATAGTAAAAAAAAAAAAAAATTCACAGAAAATGAAAAAAACATATTTTTAGAAATTTCCCATTAAAAAATTCCGATTGTTTTTCGAGGGAAAAACAATGATCAGACAGCAACATTTTTTTTCTGTTTTAAAAAAGGGATGGCTAAAAAGTCAGTCTTAGAAAATCAAAATTTTATCAAAAACTGAATTTTTTAAAACAAAATCAGAACTGAAAATGAAAACAATTTTTCCTCAAAAAATTCTAATGAAAATGTTTCAAATGGCTCTAACTGGCTTTCCATCCCACTCAGAGGCACTGAGGGAAAAGGGAGGACCACTGTGAAAACAGGGAAAGTAAATGTCCTGAAGGGAGAATGCCCAGTTACACAGATCAAAAGCCTGGTCTCACTTAGAATCATATGGTAGACAGAACTACAAGGGTCAGCTAGTCTAACACCCTGCCAAGATACAGGATTTGTTGGGTCTAAACCATCCAAGACAGATGGCTCTCCAGCCTCCTTTTGAAAACCGCCAGTGAAGGAGCTTCCATCACTTTTCTATGCAGTCTGTTCCATTGTCCTGCTGTTCTTACAATTAGGAAGTTTTTCCTGAGATTTAATCTAAACATCCTATGCTGTAGCTTGAACCTATTGCCTCTCATCCTGCCATCTGTGGCAAGAGAGAACAACATTTCTCCATCTTTTTTATGGCAGCCTTTCAAATATTTGAATACCGCTATCATGTCCCCCTTAATGTACTCTTTTCTAATCTAAACATACCTAGTTCCTGGCTTCAGCCTTTGCTTGTATGGCTTGCATTCCATCCCTTTGATCATCTTTGTGGCTTGCCTTTAGATCCTTTCCAGTTTCTTTACATCCTTCCTATACACTGGTGACTAAAATTGGACACAGGACTCTTGCTGAGGCCTAACCAGCACTGAGTAGAGCGGTACCATCACCTCCCGTGACTTGCATGCTATGCCTCTGTTAATGCAACCTAAAATTGCATTTGCTTTTTTTGCAACAGCATCACATTGCTGAATCGTGGTGAGGTGTGATCCACCACAACTCCCAGATCCTTCTCAGCAGTGTTGCTGCTAAGCCAGTTATCCCCCATTCTGTACATGTGCATTTCGTTTTTCTTCCTTAAGTGTAGCACCTTACATTTTTCTTTTTTTAATTTCATTTTGTTGTCTATACCAATTTATCACGATCCCTCTGAATTTTATCTCTATCCTACAAAATGTTGGCAACCCCATCCTCTCAGCTTTGTGTCATCTGCAAATTTGATCCGTATGCTCTCTATTCCTACATGCAAGTCATTTAATAAAGGTGTGAAACAACGCTGGACCTAGAACAGATCCCTGTGGAACCCCACTTGAGACCTTCTTCCAGTCTGACATAATTCCATTAATAGTTACTTTGTTTGCGTTGGTCTAACCAATTATGTATTCACTTAATGGTAGTTCCTCCAAGCCCACATTTCTCCATACTTATACCTGTATGACTCTACTGATGCCATATAACAATTATTAATCCTTGCCAATGCTCAGGATTCTAATACTCCTGGTTCTAATTAATCTTAGCCCTCATGTCATATTTCTCATATAAAATCAAAAGATAACAGGTTTATAACAGATCAAAGGGATTTTTTTTAACATGAGGCTTATTTGTGGAACTTTCTGCAAGATGAAATTGAAGTAAAGAGCTTAGTAAATTTCCAAAAAGGATTAGAAACTTTTAGTGTACACGTGAATAAAAATAGTATCAGCTGTTAAAATCGCAAGGATGAAATTACAGAGGCAACAAAACATCATGCTTCGGGGCATCAAATTGATCACCAGCTGGGGTTTGGAAGAAATCCTGCCCCCCTACCTCTACCACCCAATATCATAGAATTGCACAATTAAAATAGGTGCATGACAAAGGAGATTGCATTTCTCTCTGAAGCTCCTGGTATTGGATAGGATAGGATACTGGGGGGATGGACCACTGGTCTATTGTAATACAGCAATTCCATTGGTAGTTAGCCAAACAGTAACATTTCATTTAAATTCAAGTGAATTAGGGCAGTTATTTGGGATAAAAGGAATAAACTGGTAGAAGGAATAAAACAGTAAGAATTTAACTGCCAGTTGCAAGGAGTGCTGGATCTCTGGGGGACCTGATGATCTTATAAAGAGGAACTGTAAATATTTGGTCTCTCAATGAGACTTTAGTTCTGCAAATGGAAACATGAGTGTGGCTAAACTTCAAATATAAATGCTCTCCTGTGAATCCCAAGAGGCCTAGTCCTGCAGTTCTTCCTCAGGCAAAACTGCCACTGCAGTTCTTAGGCTAAACCAGGGTTGGGCAAACTTTTTGGCCTGAGAGCCACATCCGGGTATGGAAATTGTATGGCAGGCCATGAATGCTCACAAAATTGGGGGTTGGGGTGTGGGAACCATGGCCAATGGGAGCTGTGGGGGCAGCGCTTGGGGCGAGGGCAGTATGTGAAGTCCTCTGGCTGCCCCAAGTACGTAGGAGCCAGAGTGGGGGTATGCCACTGCTTCCAGGAGCTGTGTGGAGCCACGACACACACAGAGCGGGGCAAACCCCAGACCCCACTCCCTGGTGGGAGCTCAAGGACCAGATTAAAACATCTGATGGGCCAGACACAGCCCATGAGCCGTAATTTGCCCACCCCTGGGTTAAACTGTGGCTGTAAGCACAGTCTGCAGTATGGGGTGGGGCAGAGGAATGTATCTCCCATAGGCACTGCGAGCCTGGCCTCTGCTATATACTCTTGTTGTGAGGTCGCGTGGCCTCCCAGAGAGCCAAAGGGGGAGGGACCATTCTCTGATCCCTGGTGGACAGAGCCAGGCCAGGCTCGCCCCTCCCGCCGGAAGCTAAAAGACGGGACAGGAAGTACAAAAGACGGAGCCTCTGACTTAGTTGCGTCTGAGCCAGGGAAGGGAGCAGACGTCTCCAGGCCGCTGCAAATACCCAGATCTGAACCTGTGCTGTGCCATGGCCTGCCCCTGGAGGAGACTGGTCCAGGAGAAGAGCACCAGGATTGCCACTTGCCATGTACCCAAAGAGACAGAGCCTACTGTCTGAACATCATTCAGTGTGTTTCGGGCGGATCCCCGCTGACCCTGTGGCGAAACACTCTGCCACTGTTAGGGCCCTGGGTTGGGACCCAGTGGAGGAGTATGGGTCCGGGTCCTCAGAACCCCTGCTGCCAACCCACCCCTGGGGTGGCAGCCTCCCCTACCTTAGGCCAAGAGGCTTGTGTTTCTCTGCCATCTGCCAGAGGCAGGACGTCATACCATCTGCTTATTTGCTCTACCTTGCCTGGGGCCTGAACTCCTAGACCAGCAGTTTCATAGAATCATAGAATATCAGGGTTGGAAGGGACCTCAGGAGGTCATCTAGTCCAAACCCCTGCTCAAAGCAGGACCAATCCCCCAATTTTTGCCCCAGATCCCTAAATAGCCCCCTCAAGGATTGAACTCACAACCGTGGGTTTAGCAGTTCTCAAACTGTCGGTCAGAACTCCAAAGGGGGTCGCAACCCTGTTTTGATGGGGTCACCAGGACTGACTTAGACTTGCTGGGGCCTGGGGCCAAAGCTCGAGCCCCACTGCCCTGGGGCCGAAGCCCAAGCCTGAGGGCTTCAGCCCTGGGTGGCATGGCTCAGGTTACAGGCCCCCTGCCTGAGGTTGAAGCCCTTGGGCTTCAGCTTTGAGCCCCCCACCCAGAGTGGTGCGGTCAGGCTTTGGGTTTGGCTCCTCTACCCAGGGTGGCGGGAGTTGGGTGGGCTCAGGCTTCAGTGCCCCCTCCTGGGGTCGTGTAGTAATTTTTGTTGTCAGAAGGGGATCACGGTGCAATGAAGTTTGAGAACCCCTGTCCTAGACTATTTGGGGCTCTGCCCTGCCTCATGGCCAGAGCCTTAAGACCGTTTTCTGTTCCGCCCTGTCTGCACGCCTGGGCTCCTTAAAACTGTTAGACTGTGCTATCCTGTATAGGGTCTGTGGCTTTAATCCCCGATAGGGAGTGGCACCCCATAGATATAGTGAGGCAAAGTAGCCTCTCCTTGAGCTGGTGGGGGAGAGATCCCCACTAACCCACTACAACTCTGTTATAAAGAGGAGTCCTCTCCCTCTCATCCCCCTACACAGAGAGGCTATGTTCCTATCTCCCTTTCCCCATCTGCCACAGCACAACATTCAGATTGTGAGCAGGAAAAATTTCTTATATTCCTTCCCCACTCTCTGCACAGGTGCAGTGACAGCCTAGCTCAGGCCTGCAGGGGTGGCTTGCTTAAGGACTAAGCATTGCAGGATTTGACCCAAAGATCTGATTATTTAAAGTAACATCCTAAAAAGGGTTAATAAACAAATTGAAATTCATGCATCAAAGACATATGGCTATATGCCTGAAATAATACAGTGGAAAAATGAAAGAACACTATTTTCAGGTGGTATTGCTCCTTTCTATTTAAGTTCTCTGACCTTCAGGGAATCAAGTTAGTTCTAGCTTTTAGTTTATAGATTTTGTGTTCGGTATTCAAGGTTAACTTCTTGCTTGATTAGACAGGAGCAAATGTTAGCAGCTGCAAGTACCACTGTGGAAATGAAATATTGTACTGTGTTTGGTCAGAAATGTCAAGAACCCGGTAGTTAACTAAAAAGATATCAATTTGTCTTCTATTAGCAGCTCTAAAGTAAATTAAATAGTCTTTCCTTTTTATGTCGCAAAACATAAAGATGTCATAATCTGGAATATGTACAATAATTTGAAGATAAATACCCTCATTTTATGCAGGGAGTGGTGTTCTCCCTTTAATTCATTACCAATATTATCACAGAACCAACAGATGGAAGTTCAAGAAGTTAGGAAACATTTGTATGCGAATGGGAAAGGAATACGAAAAGGAATTTTTAGTCATGTGCATTGTCTTAGTAATGAAATATAAGTGTGTTAAAAATCACTAAAATAGGGTACTATACTTTTTGAATACCCGTGTACTATTGGTATTATGTAGCATAACACTCCCTCTGCCTTTTTGTAAATAGTTTTCTGGGTACATTTTTTATGTAGTAGCATTGTATGCATGTGGGATTCACCCCTGCGGCGCCTCCCACTGGTGTCCTGGGAATTAGCTCTACTTCCAGCCTTGGAGCACCCTCTGCAGGCCGGTGTCCTGCTTACGCCAGGCCCCCGTGTCCCTCCCGGACCCGGTGCCCCTTGTACGCCAGGGTGCTGCCCCCTGGCAGTAACCCCTCACTTGCAGGGTCTCCCCTCCCCAGGGAACCCCCACCCCCTATCCCTACCTCGCCTCAGTCGTAGGCTACTGCCAGTCACCAGCTAGCCCCCACGCCTTGGGGCAGACTGCAGTATAAGCCACTCATCACAAGCAAGGTTGGGTTTGGACCTGCTGCCTCTGTCTAACCTTGGGCTGTCCCCTGCAACCGCAGTACCGGTTGGGCCTAATGCTAGGCCGCAGCCTGGGGCTTTCCTGGCTGGAGCTCCTCAGGCCCTTCCCCAGCCCTGCTCCAATCTAGTTACTCTGCTTAGGTCCCTGCAGCCAGGTCCCTCCCTCTCAGAAGCTAGAGAGAGTCTTCTGAGCTTCAGCCCAGCAGCCCCTTTATACGGTCAGCTGAGTCTGTTTGGGGCGTAGCCACAGCTGAGGCTGTCTCCCAATCAGCCCAGCCTAAGGCTCCCAGCCCCGGCCGTCTCCAAGGGCTGGCTTTTAACCCCTTTGGGCCTGGAGCGGGTGACCACCCCACTACAAGCATCCTGTGAAGATATATAGGGCAAGATCCTAAGCTGGTATAAATTGGTGTAGCTTCATTGACTTCAACAGAGCTACACTGATTTTCAGTGCTGGCCCCTAATTGCCAAAGAGCTACATAGAATCTAGCAGGGATGAGCAACCTTTGGCACGCAGCTCGTCAGGGAAATCCGCTGGCAGGTCCGCAGGTTCGGTCAATCGCAGCTCCCACTGGCCACGGTTTGCCGTTCCAGGCCAATGGGGGCTGCAGGAAGCGGCGTGGGCCGAGGGATGTGGTTGCCGATCCCTGGAATATAGCCACATAATGCCCAGTAGGTTTTATTTGATATAACCACCTGCATTATTTTAGATGTTTCCGTTACAAAAATCAAGCCAGGTGAATTACATATACTGTGCCCCACTGGTGGGGCATAAAAACTGAAATTGTCACAAAACAGACAAAAATTGCTTCTAATTTTTGGGTGCTATGTATAGATCCTGGTTTTTAGAGGTGCTGAACTCCTATTGATTACCCCTGCTGTGAGTGCTCCTGGCGTCTGAAAATCAGGCCGTAAGTGTCTCAACTTGGGCTCTCCAAAAATAAATAAATAAATGGAGGCACCAAAAATTAGATGCCACTTTTGAATATATTGGCCTAAAATGTTGTATCACTCTGTGGTATACTCAGGTATCACAGGGTGAGCGCAGCAAAAGAACTTAGATACAGAGGCAGATAACCAAGGGAGCCCAGATCGGATGCCAACAACTTCCCCTCTCTCCTCGTGCTTCTGTCCAGGGCCAAGTACAGCCTCACCCTTGCACCTCCGGCACCCAACAACCAAGGGAAGTCCTGCATAAACAGCAGTTCTGGGATCCCCATATTTGGAGGAGCGTAACTGGTCTACTCATCTGCTCTCTATATCGGCCAGTAGTGCTGGGCTGCCAATGAAGAGAGACCACACTGTGGCTTGGAAGAGGGTTGGGCAGAGACTGCTCAGACCCCATACCCATAGACACTTGGACGCAAGGACTCTGAGAGGACCTACTGGTGTGCAACCACTCCCAGCCCCACCATGAATGTTGGCTTAGAGCCAGAGTCTTTCCCTATGGTTTTTAGTGTACAGATATTATTGACAGGTTTCAGAGTAACAGCCATGTTAGTCTGTATTCGCAAAAAGAAAAGGAGTACTTGTGGCACCTTAGAGACTAACCCATTTATTTGAGCATAAGCTTTCGTGAGCTACAGCTCACTTCATCGGATGAAGTGAGCTGTAGCTCACGAAAGCTTATGCTCAAATAAATGGGTTAGTCTCTAAGGTGCCACAAGTACTTCTTTTCTTTTTGCAGATACTATTGAGTTCACTACCTTTGAGCCTTTGGCTTTAAGAGACATGAGCTAAATTTGAAATCAAAGGAGACATCTTTGAAGTAACCTTGGTGGAACAAGTGTTTGTTATGTGTCAGCCTAGAGTAAACTCAACAAAGAGAATACACACTGGCTGCCTTGTTTAATGCATATTTCAAGTGCAGACTTGAGAGTAGTGGCTGGAAATGTTCAGGCAGATCACTGGAAGCATGTTTTCAGGTACAGCTTCCTCCTTCACCTCTTTTTTTCCTTCCTTCAATGTCATTTCCTTCCCAGAAATTTCTGCAAGGCATCAGCAACAGTAGCTGCCATATGGTCAAGTTACTTTTGTTTGGAGACTTCACAGGTAAAACAGGAAAATGAGTCTATAGAGTTTTGCTGAAAAAAAGAATAACATTTGTTTTCACATAGTAATCCAGGATTCGTTTCAGCATTCTTCCAAGTGGGATGGTGGTCTTTTAACACTGAGCAAGGGAAATTGGAATGGAGAACGATGAATTCATGGCCAAAAATGGACATATACATTTTGAAAAGAGCATCCACCAGCTCCCAGTTAAGCACCTGAATGGCTGATTTTTCAAAAGATGTCAGCTCCCAATGCGGCGCCTAACACCCTGATCATTCAGTGGCACAATTCAGTGGAATGACTTAAGCACATGCATAAATCTTTGTAGAATCAGAGCCTAAATGAGTCACCAGATTTTCGACATCTGGCACCGAGTTTCCAAGGGTTTGTTTGAGCAGCCAGTGACTGTGGAAACTCAAGGGCTCTTCAGACATGCCCTCATTCCCCACACCATGACCTCTTCTCAAAGAAAGGAGTAATACCGTAGTCTCTTGAGGGTCTCCTTTTTCCGAGTTACCTAGATGCGTGGGTTGGTATTACGCCATATCAAAACCAATGGAGAAAGAGTGAGTTGAATTTTAAATTTAATATGTGTTTGAGTCAGAGAGGACAGGGGAGAGAGCAGGTTTGTGGAAAGGAGATCTATAGGTAAATTATGCCTTCTCCCATATGAGCACAGTAGGGGTGAAGGGAGGACTAGACTCCTGCTTAGTGTGTCTGTTCTGAATAACTTCATAACTTGGCTGCACTCTATTGACTCTAGAGGAGAGGGTTTCTGTCCAAGGTCATAGCCTTGCTGCTAAAAGAAAAGGAGTACTAGTGGCACCTTAGAGACTAACCAATTTACTTGAGCATAAGCTTTCATGAGCTACAGCTCACTTCATCGGATGCATAAAGTGGAAAATACAGTGAGGAGATTTACATACACACAGAACATGAAAAAATGGGTGTTATCATACACACTGTAAGGAGAGTGATCACACAGCAGGAGAGCGGGGGAGGGGGGAAGTAAACCTTTTGTAGTGATAATCAAGGTGGGCCATTTCCAGCAGTTAACAGGAACGTCTGAGGAGCAGTGGGGGGGTTTCGGGGGGGGACATAAACATGGGGAAATAGTTTTACTTTGTGCAATGACACATCCACTCCCAATCTCTATTCAAGCCTAAGTTAATTGCATCCAGTTTGCAAATTAATTCCAACTCAGCAGTCTCTCCTTGGAGTCTGTTTTTGAAGTCTTTTTGTTGTAATATTGCGACCTTTGGGTCTGTAATGGAGTGACCAGAGAGATTGAAGAGTTCTCCGACTGGTTTATGAATGTTATAATTCTTGACATCTGATTTGTGTCCATTTATTCTTTTACGTAGAGACTGTCCAGTTTGACCAATGTACATGGCAGAGGGGCATTGCTGGCACATGATGGCATATACCACATTGGTAGATGTGCAGGTGAACGAGCCTCTGATAGTGTGGCTGATGTGATTAGGCCCTGTGATGGTGTCCCCTGAATAGATATGTGGCAACAGTTGGCAACGGGCTTTGTTGCAAGGATAGGTTCCTGGGTTAGTGGTTCTGTTGTGTGGTGTGTGGTTGCTGGTGAGTATTTGCTTCAGGTTGGGGGGCTGTCTGTAGGTAAGGACTGGCCTGTCTCCCAAGATTTGTGAGAGTGATGGGTCGTCCTTCAGGATAGGCTGTAGATCCTTGATGATGCGTTGGAGAGGTTTTATTTGGGGGCTGAAGGTGATGGCTAGTGGCATTCTGTTATTATCTTTGTTGGGCCTGTCCTGTAGTAGGTGACTTCTGGGTACTCTTCTGGCTTTGTCAATTTGTTTCTTCACTTCAGCAGGTGGGTATTGTAGTTGTAAGAATGCTTGATAGAGATCTTGTAGGTGAACACTAGCATGGCAGTGCTGGGGGGAGGGCAGCTTACGATACACCCTTTGAAAGGTGAAGCAAGACTGGTTCCCCCATTGCCTATAGAGATATCCAGACACCACAGCTCACACAGTGCACCTCCTTCCCCTCCCCAGTTTGCCACTGCCTCTGAAGAGGCTTCATTTGAATTTTAATATGTTTGGGGCTTTTTGTACCAGAGCATCCCCAGCTCTGTGTATCTGGGCTCTGCCATCTCTGCAGGAGCCCCAGGACCAGGGGATGTTCTGGGGCAGGAGGGTGTGTGGCTGGGGTGGATCTGCATCCCAGTAATATTGCATCCTTGCAATAGCCCATCATAGGCATGAGGGGAGGGCTGCTCTAACCTTCCCTAGGGACTCTGAACAAAGGACTGAATGACCCATCCCAGCTGTGGATGTACTCCGGAGACTTGAATTGAACCTGCAGTTTATTCTATCACTGCTATAAGCCTGAACCAAGAACTTTGCCATTACTGTCGGTAACTGATTCCATTTAACCAATTCTAGCTCTCATCTACATTTATTTCTTTTTATGAATAAACCTTTATATTTTAGATTCTAAAGAATTGGCAACAGCATGATTTGTGGGTAAGATCTGATTTGTATATTGACCTGGGTCTGGGGCTTGGTCCTTTGGGATCGGGAGAACCTTTTTTCTTTTATTGGGGTGTTGGTTTTCATAACCATTCATCCCTATAATGAGTGTCACTGCTGGTGATACTGGGAAACTGGAGCATCTAAGGGAATTGCTTGTATGACTTATGGTTAGCCAGTGTGGTAAAACCGAAGTCTTCTCTGTTTGGCTGGTTTGGTTTGCCTTGATGTGCAAAGGGACCCCAGCCTTGGGCTGTAACTGCCCTGCTATAATCAATTTGTCCTTAATTGGTACTCTCAGTTGGGTCCCACCAAGGGCAGCATCGTTAAACATGTACCTCTCTAGAACCATGTGATTATGGGGTGACTAGTATACACTTTTTTATTATTATTAATATAAGGGTAATGGTTCTCTTCTTCTCTCCAAAGGACTGTAAAGTACATCACAGACACTAATTTTTATGTCTTGGAAACCAAAGCTGGAGAAAACTGTCAATAAGACTTACATACATGACTAATAATTTTTCTTGAGAAGAACTTAAACTCTTAAAAATCAGCCAGCTGGCACTTTTAAAGTCTATCTGTAAATATTAAAATCCTTCACTTGAAAAGAATCATGAAATATTATCAATATCCCCGGTGTGTAATTCAAATAAAAATGAAGTCAACCAAAAATGTTACCACAAACCTTTTATGGTACTGATATCAACTAAAAGGAGAACTTCATTATGTCACAAGGTATGTCTACAGAGAAAAAGATGCACACAGGCTAGCCTACCCAAGCTAGCCTGAATCCAGCTAGTGCAGGTAACTATAGCAGTGAAGACAGCGCAGGCACAGTGGAAGTTAGAAAGCTGAGTACGTACCCAGGGTCTATGCTGGGCTTGTACAACCAGTGTGCTGCTGTCTTCACTTCTATTGTTACCTGCACTAGCTGGATTCAGGCTCGCTCAGGTAGGCGAGCCCATGCTGGGTAAACGTAACCTAACTGCTTGTACAATTGGGTTTGTTTCATGGTAATTCTCCTTTATATACATGAAGAATTTTATTGAGATTGTGAATTCTTATACATTTTCATACTTGCTATTTATTTTCACCTGTTGTATTGAGGTAGTGGAACCCACAGTGCCCAGTTTACACAGGATATGAGTCCATTATAGCTGTAGATTGAGAGCTTTAGCTCAAGCTGCAGTTGTGCATGCTTTCTAGCTCTGGAATTTCAATCTTGGTGTGTCTGCCAAGATGGTGAACCTCTCATTAGCATGTAGAGGCCGCAATCATACATCAGGATCCCATTTGTGATAGACACTATAATGCTATGTCTTTGCATATAATACTGGCCATATTTCCAGTAATTATGGGCATTCTGCTACGTAAGTATATTCAAACATGATGGGCCTCAGTCCTGCTACTCGATCTGCACAGCAGACCCATTTGAAGACCTGTGGATATCAGTGGAGCTCTGCCTGCCTGTGTAGATCCAATTGCAGAATTTAGGGATTCATACAGCATAAGGAACCTTGCAAAAATAATGGTAATTCTCTACTTCTGAATGATCAAAAATAAAGCCTGTGATGCAGAAGAAGTAACAGTCCCAGGCAAAATTACTATTTAGATTAAAAAATAAGGGTTGTTGCAAATTAAAGGAATACAGTTCAATCAGTTCAAGCACAGACTTTGCCAAGTCTGAGTCCTACTGTACACAATATAAATTGGTTATTCAGAAAGACAAAATGGGCATTATGCGGTCAGGGGTTTTTTTTTAAAGAAAACCATCAAAACTAATGAATGAGCATGAAAATGTGGGTGCAACTGTTTCTGTAAACCAGTAATGTGAGAGACGATCAAATATTTAGGTTACATAATAGAACCCTCTCATTATGTTTTGTTTTTGGAAACCAAAAAAATGCATGGGCTTCTCTGAAATGAGCATTTAGTAACGTAATCACAAATGTGAAACGACGTTAACAAAACAAACAACACCCATCAGATTGTGGGGTCAGTGGAATGGTCCGGAGTGTTTCTCCCAGTGTAGTACATGCTGTCTGAAAACAGTCATTACAGAGGGGTGTGAGCTACTGCCATGGTCAGGTGGAGAGTGTTTCCCAAATCTCACCTGCACTCCTGTGAGTTGGGAAGGTTTTTATTAATGGGGAGTGAGATTTTTAGATAGCTAATTTAAAAAGCAACTGATGAGTTGCTAGTGTTGTGCCAGAATGTTCTATGATGTAGTAAGAGAGGCAAGGAAGAAGATGGCCATAGCTCAGATACATAGGAGAGGTCCACACTCTACATAAGATCCATGGCAAACTGACAGTCTTTGTCTTTGCTGAGGCACAGGTAATCTGGAGGTACACACTTACCCTGAAAGCCATTGTGCACTTCCGTGGTTAGCCAAAGAGAGCCCTGGAGAGGGGTGACCAACAGGAGCTATGCCCTCAATCCCAGTCAGGCTCACCATTGCCCTGAGTACACTAAGCTACCGAGTCTTTTGAAAAAGTCTACTGCTTAGAGGACACCACCAAAATAAACCGGTCTGCTGCCTCTAACTGCATTGAGGACTTGCCATGATAAAGAAAGCATACCAGTAAGTCTCCTTGTAGGTCACATGTGGTCCTGATAAGTTACACATACTCTGCTATGAATGTGATGCATGAATGACTCCAATATAGTATTTGTCTGTGGTAGCAAGGTTCCCCAGAGCTTGCTCAGGCCCGTATAACCTTAACAAGTCTATTGCATCAGAACAGAGTCATTGTACCTGGGTTTGTGTCTAGAGCAAATAGGGAGCCCAAATGCTATGCACACCATAGTGCCTCACTCAAAGAACACTCACACTCTTGACACTGGTGCATGGCAGGAGACAAAGTGCCGTCTTAAATCCTGGCTCTTCACCCCTGTTCTTTACCCTCTGAAGGCAGAAAAGATACAGCGGTGCCTTTAAATGCACCGCAATGATCTCTGCGGGTATTGAGCCTTTTCAAAATGCATTTCAGGTGTGTGCATCAGACTGGTGTCACAAAAAGCCCCGAGGAAGCTAAACATTATATTCCTAATATACTGCTGCCCATCAGATGAAGAACTCCCTTGGCTGAGTGGGAAGATTTTAATGATCTTATAATAAATCCTGCAAATAAGGGAGACAAGGATGAGCAGGCTGTGGAAGTACTATAGGAAGCAGGAGTACTGGATTGGGAAGGTGGTGGCAAAATAAAGGAGCTCATATATTAAGAAGTTAGCCTGAACCCCTAGGCTGTAAGACTGATAGCCAGCAACTATGCTGGTGAGCTATAAAGGAAGAATAAATACAGGCAAAGAACACACTCAGAGCTATGAAGGGGTGGGGGTGTTACTGTGCTTATTTATTAGTCATGAGATCAAAGCAAATATAGGCTGACTGCATGATAAGTATACGTTCCTACATAGAGGGAGAGGAAGGGGTGCTGTTTGTCTTCATTAAAGTTTGCTGCTTCCTGTTTTTTTGCCCCTGTTGTAACAGTTGCTTCCTTTGAGAATATAAGGAAGGCCATACTGAGTCAGACCAATAGTCCATGTAACTCAGTAGCCTCTCTTCTGACAGTGGCCAATGCCAGATGCTTCAGAGGGAATGAACAGAATAGGGCAATTACTGAGTGATCCATCAACTGTCATCCAGTCCCAGCTTCTTGCAGCTTTAGGGACACCCAGAACATGGGGTTGTGTTCCTGACCATCTTGGCTAATAGCCATTAATGGACCTGTCCTCCATGAACTTACCTAATTCTTCTTTGAACCCAGTTATACCTTTGGCCTTCACAACATCCCTTGGCAATGGGTACCACCAGGTTGTCTGTCTGTTATGTTAGTTTTAAACCTGCTACCTTTTTATTTCATCAAGTGATCCCTGGTTCTTGTGTTATGTGAAGGGATAAACAACACTTCCCTATTCATTTTCTTCATACCCTTCATGACTTTATAGACCTCTATCATATCCCCCCTTAGATGTCTCTTTTCTAAGATAAACTCTTTTCACTCTCTCACTATATGGAACTGTTCCATACCCCTAATAATTTTTGTTGCCCTTTTCTGTACCTTTTCTATTTCTAATATACCTTTTTTGAGATGGGGCAACCAGAACTGCATGCATTATGCAAGGTGCCATGGATTTATATGGTGGCTTTATGATATTTTCTGTCTTTTTAGCTGTTCCTTTCCTAATGGTTCCTAACATTCTGTTTATGTTTTTGACTGCTGCTGCAGATTGAGCAGATGTTTTCAGAGAACTATCCACAATGACTCCAAAATCTCTTTCTTGAGTGGAAACAGCTAATGTACAACCCATCATTATGTATGTATAAAGAAAAGGAGTACTTGTGGCATCTTAGAGACTAACCAATTTATTTGAGCATAAGCTTTCATGAGCTACAGCTCACTTCATCGGATGAATACTGTGGAAAGTGTAGAAGATCTTTTTATACACACAAAGCATGAAAAAATGGGTGTTTACCACTACAAAAGGTTTTCTCTCCCTCCACCCAACTCTCCTGCTGGTAATAGCTTATCTAAAGTGATCACTCTCCTTACAATGTGTATGATAATCAAGGTGGGCCATTTCCAGCACAAATCCAGGGTTTAACAAGAACGTCTGTGGGGGAGGGGGTAGGAAAAAACAAGGGAAAATAGGTTACCTTGCATAATGACTTAGTCACTCCCAGTCTCTATTCAAGTCTAAGTTAATTGTATCCAATTTGCAAATGAATTCCAATTCAACAGTCTCTCGCTGGAGTCTGGTTTTGAAGTTTTTTCCTATCCCCCTCCCCCAGACGTTCTTGTTAAACCCTGGATTTGTGCTGGAAATGGCCCAACTTGATTATCAATACACATTGTAAAGAGAGTGATCACTTTAGATAAGCTATTACCAGCAGGAGAGTGGGGTGGGGGGAGAGAAAACCTTTTGTAGTGGTAAACACCCATTTTTTCATGCTTTGTGTGTATAAAAAGATCTTCTACACTTTCCACAGTATGCATCCGATGAAGTGAGCTGTAGCTCACGAAAGCTTATGCTCAAATAAATTGGTTAGTCGCTAAGGTGCCACAAGTACTCCTTTTCTTTTTGCGAATACAGACTAGCACGGCTGTTACTCTGAAACCTATGTATGTATAATTTGGGATTATGTTTTCCAATGTGCATTATTTTGCATTTATCTATATTGAATGTCATTTGCTATTTTGTTGCCCAGTCACCCAGTTTTATGAGATCTCTTTGAAATTCTTCAGAGTCAGCTATATTCATCTCTTGGACCAGATTCTGTGCTCCACTTAGGACTAAATCAAAAATTGTCTCTCCTCTCATGTGTTCCAGAACTAGCTGCTCCATAAAGCAGTAATTAATGGTGTCTAGGAAGTTCATCTGCATTCCTTCCTGAGGTGATACATGTCCAGTTAATGTGAGGATAGTTGAAATTACCCATTATTATTCTGCTTTGTAGCCTCTCAGTTCTCCCAGAACATTTCACAATCACTGTCACCATCTTTGTCAGGTTGTCGGTAGTGTATTCCTACTGCTATATTCTTATTATTCAAGCATGGAATTTCTATCCATAGAGAATCTGTGGTACAGTTTGATTCTTTTAAAATTTGCTATATTTGCCTCTATGCCTTTTTTCACGCAGAGTGACCCTTCCCCACCAGCACGCACTACTCTGTCATTCCTATTCATTTTGTACCTGGTATTACTGTGTCTCATTGATTTTCATCGTTCCACCAAGTTTCTGTCATGCCTATTGTATCAATAACCTCATTTAATAACAGACACTCAAGTTCACTGTGGGTTCCCCCAGGGTGCCACCTGGAACTAGGGTACCATTGAGCCCCCCGACCCACCATCCTGGGCTCCCTTTACACTGTACTGCTGTGACAAGCTAACAAGCCCTCTCCAGGCTTCAGCCTGCACTTTCACCAGCACACAGGTAGGGACACACCAAGCTGCAGTTACATACCGATACTGTGACCAGCCCCTACATGGGAAGGCCCCAGTTACGGAACTTCCCAGCTACTCAGGCAAGCACCACCTCTGGAGTGTAAACCCAAAATTATACCGTCTTGCACTGCACAGGGAACCGTACAGTGTAAGCTCATGAAATTTGCCTCTTCCCTGAATGTGGATTGGAATACACCACAGCTTTCTGCCTCGAGTTATGACTCCCACACACTGGTTTTAGATAAAGCAAAAATGAGTTTATTCACTACAAAAGATAGATATTAAGTGATTATAAGGATAACAAACAGATCAAAGCAGTTTACCACGCAAATAAACAAAAATGCAAACTAAGCTTACTATACTAAATAGATTGGATATGAACAGCAGATCCTCACCCTAAGTGATGATACAAGTAGGCTGCAGGTTCTTAAGGGGCAAGCTGCACTTGCTTACAGATTAGAATTCCCAGGTGTTCCATTCACAGGCTAAAAATCCCTTTAGCCTGGGTCCAGCACTTCCCCCAGGTCAGTCTTTGTTCCTTAGGTGTTTCCAGGAATCTCTTTGGGTGGGGAGTCAGTGAAGAACCTCAGTGATGTCACTCCCCCTCCTTATATAGCTTTCGCGTATGGTGGGAACCCTTTGTTTCAAAGCTTGGTTCCCAAACCAGTCAGTGGAAAAATACTGATATCCCCAGATGGAGTCCAGCACCAGGTGACGGGGTCACATGTCCCTATAGTGTGACAACAGCTATTACTGGGAGGCTGTTTGTAGCATTCTCAGGAAGGCTTCTCAGGTGGGAGATAAGCTTCTCCTAAGGCCTACTGTTTTCCTAATGGCCTTTTAACTTAATTGGGCCCTTCCCAGCCAGCCAGCTAGACTCAGAGCCTTTTGCCCAGTGGGCATTCCCAGGTGTAAACACATTTGAAATACAGATACATAGTTAATATTCCTAATTTCAGAAACAAAAATATGTGCATACAAATGGGATAATCATATTCAGAAAACCATAACCTTTTCAATAATATCTTACGTGATCTATCTTGCATAAAATACATCATAATTATACCATACTCATTTCATAATAATATCACTATGAAGAATATGGGGTGCAGTGTCACAGACTCATCTTAATATTTAGACTTCTATCATTTGTAAACAAGTACTTATAAAATTTATCAATATGTAGTTGTCTGCCTTCGTGTGATGTAATTGAATGGGACTGTTTTTTGTTTGATTGTTTCTTTTCACCTCGGACCTGTATTTCATCAACTTCTAGCCTCTTCTCTTTGCTAGGATACAGAGTATCCTCTTTAATAAATCTTCACCTAAGGGATGTCTCTGTTTGCTGTTCCACACCTGTCAAGGCTGATTCCCCACTCTGGCACTTTGAGTGCAGAAGGTGGAGGCCAGCAAGTATTCTAAAAATTAATACTGGCCACGCCAGGCTTATATTAAACTTCCAAGGTTACAGCTTTTCTCTGACCTTGGATGTGTAGATGCTGCCACCACCCAAGTGCAAAACCAATTTGAGGACCCAAGAAGGCGCACTTGGGAATTCCTTCCTGTGGAGTACCCTCAAGCCCTTTCACCCTTTTTACTGGGGAAGAGCGAAGAAAGAAAAACAAAGAAAATCAGCTGTTGCCACCAGCTAATTAAGAACATTTGCACAAACCCCTTAGGACACAAAAACTCAATCCCATTCTTTAAAAAAAATGTATTAAAAACAAAAAGAAAGAAAATACATCTGGGAATTTAGGCTATTGCTAGATTTAAGAAAAACCACTTACAAGGATTAATCATTAAGAATAATTTTCTTGAGGTCCATCTTAAAGGTTACAAGCAAAACAAAAGCATTTGGGGTTAGCAAAGAGGAGTCCACAAGCCATAAAGAAATAAAAAGAGATAAACCTAATAGTGTCTTCCTAGACATTTCCTGATCTACTAACATATCTAGGATTTCAAATGAGTAGTTTCTAGGTATGCTACCGATGATTGTTTATACCTGGCCCAAAGCTTCTTACAGCATAACTGCAGCCCTGTCTGCCTTTTCCTGAGAACAACAACAGACAGACAAAAGGGGAGTCTTGTTTCAATTTTTAAAGTTCAAGCCTTCCCATTGGCTCTTTTGGCCAGGTGCCCACTCACTTCTTTTAACCCTTTTCCGGTAGAGCAATTAGACAACAGCTACTATGAGGGATTTTATAGCTACTGGCTGGCTGGGTGTCCATAAATGAGAGATACCCCCCTCCTTTCATTTATCACAACACCTATTGGCTTTCCCCCAACCCTTATTTTAAAAACTCCTCTACAACCTTTATATTTTTACATGCCAGTAATCTGGTTCTGTTTTGGTTTAAGTGGAGCCCATTCTTCCTGTATAAGGTCCTCCTTTTCCAATAGATTCCCCAGCTCCTAATAAACCTAAATCCCTCCTCTGAACACTGTCATCTCATCCACACATTGAGACTCTGCAGCTCTGCCAGTCTAACGGGCCCTGTGTATGGAACTGGACGCATTTCAGAGATGCTACCATGGAGGTCCTGGACTCTTACCTAGCAGCCAAAATTTAGCCTCAGAGACCTTTCTCCTACCTTTCCCTGTGTCATTGTTACCTACATGTACCATGACCATGGGCTCCTCCCTAGCACTGCACATAATTCTGTCTATATATCACAAGACGTCCACAACCTTCTCACCTCACGATTCATTGTGCAGTTCCCAACTATCTATATTTATTTCTAATAATCAAATCCCTCAAACTATTATCTGTCTCTTCCTAAAATCAGGGGTCCTGTCCCGTGGAGAGGTATTCTCAGTGCTAGAGGATACCATGACATCATCTGGAAGGAAGGTCCCAAGTATGGGATTATTTCCCTCTCTCCAGTTTGATTTTCTCCTTCTCCAATATTTTCATCCTCCTTGTTAGGGGGCTTATTCCTTCACCCACTTACTTCCCTGGTTCTTCTCGCATGAACAGAGATCAACAATACCCGAAGTCCAAAGGTGCAAACAATTCGATGTTTATTGGGGTGAACTTCCAGCAAGCATGATTCCAGTTTCCTTCCTTAGTATCCTCCTTCCCAGCTCTGACACCACAGAGCCTTACACCTGTGTCCCTGTTCCCATTTCTCCCTTTAACCAAACAGGATTCCAGTTTCCTTACTCCCATTCCCTGTTCCCATTTCCCCCTTTAGCAAAACATGGTTCCAATTTCCTTACCCTCATTCCCTGTTCCCATTTCCCCCTTTAGCAAAACATGGTTCCAATTTCTCCACCCCCTTACCCTGTTCCCATCTCTCCCTCACACACACCCACCCCCTCCCACCAAGGCCCCCTCACTTCCTCATTGACTACAGATTATATAGTAAAACTTCAGTTCTGCTTAGCTATACCTTAACCAATCATTTTCCTGAAATTTAACTAACCAATCCTAACATATTGTAACATGATTATGTAACCAATTATATCCCACCACCTTAATTAGTTTACACCCAGCAAAATTAATTATACAGCAGACAGGAACAATCACAGAACCAGACAGAGATTATACAGACAAACAATAGCAAAGTGGGAACTATAATGACAAAACAATACAGAAGTGAGGATTTCACATCCCAGTATTGATAAGTGAGTTCTTGCCAGACAGGATGCTGTTTCCTTTTACATTTTCTAGGCACTTCCCTTTCTCTGGAGGTGATAGGCATTGTCAGGACAGGATTGTATTCCTAACAGCCCAATAGCACCTTATTTCAATGTGACTAGTTTGGAATGTGAGGATGTGACCGTTCGCTTCCTAGCTTATGGCTGCCTCTGCTGCTTAGCCAAAGGCCTTAGCCTAAGAACAGGGCCTCAAACTGTCACAGTAAGAGAAGGCCCTTACACCAGCAGACAGTGATTTTGATTCTTTCTTTTATACTTCTAGAACTAGCCAAGTGATAAGAATACACCTAAATTCTTAGAGTACAGGCCTTTACAGACAGGCCTGAATATCTATATCCTAACACTCCTCAACAGCAGAAGCTATCAGAGTACGGGGGTGGGACTGCTCTACCGTGTCCCAAAATGTCTCCTCTGTGTACCTCTCTGTCTTCCTTAGCTCCTCCAGTTCAGCCACTCTGCTCTCAAGAGCCTGTACTTATTCTCTGAGGATCATGAGTTGCTTGCACCGAATGCACATATATGCCACTTGCCCAGCATGCAGGTAAGCATACACGCTGCATTCGCTACAATACATTGTATAGTCCCCAGTCTGTTGCTGGATTTTTGCCTGCATGATTTTTACTCTTGCAGGAGTGTTTGTTCATTCTGTAGGGGGTTATGTGTGTGGGGGTGTTTATTGGACTAAATTTAGAGCATGTTAGGTGTATCTGACTCTCACACTCCATCTTTAAACTGCCTCGAAAACTCCCCTGTTGGCTGCTCCTGTTCACTAGCTTTGAAGGCTCCTTACACTGGGCACTGTGCCTTGACAAAATGGCCATGGTACATGCAAAGCAGCTAGGTTGCTTATCCTCTCCTGCTGAGGACACCAAATTGTTCTGTACGGGGTGCCAGATTCTAGATGGTTGCTGTTAGGGTCAGAGCAGAGAAGGGGTTATGTGCAACTACGCTTGGGGTGGGTTTAAAAAATAAGGGTTCATCTTAGGTCTCTGCCTCATTCATTTGTGGAAATAGTAGCCCTGGAGTTGCTGCAGTAGTCCACGTGCCAGTCTTCTGTTAGCACAGCAAGGGGGTGGGAGTGGGGGTGAGTGACTGGGGAGGAAGAGTTATTGCTGGGTCTGGCATAGCATCTGCTTGTCAGTGTCTGGAAAGGATGCTGCAGATCCTGTGTTCATTCTTTGAAACGCTGCCACAGAACAAATGTACAGTGTAACCCTCTCAGGACCACTTTGTCCCACACTACTCAGCCAGCCAAACAAGCCAATGCCAAGTTAGAGTGGGACAGTGCTAGATTTTCCTGAGCTCATTAAGAATGATGGTCTCTGACTTGTTAGAGTCTGCTGAGTATTCTTATAATTCTCTATGAGATGAGCCCCTCCTTCAGTAAATTCATGAAGAGGAGGCTTGTCTGTTGCTGCCCCTGGGAACTGGCAGATGGAGATTGTGCTGCAGAACACATGTGCATAGTTCTAACAAGGAGAAGAAATTAACCGCTTTGCTGCTGGAAGCTCCTTTGCCCAAAATACCAGCAGTTCCACTGAAGCTGTCATATGAGCATCCTGACTCTGGCAGTGGGCTATGCCAGATGCTTCACAGGAAAGCAAAACAAAATGTAATTACACTGGGTTTGGCCAGTTAAGAAATACTGTTACAGGAAGGAGATTCTTCCTGACCCTCAGGGTGCCACAAATCATATGTGACGATTCCAAAACTGAAAAGGCATGTACACGTGAGAAAGGTGAATGTAGATGCCTTGTAGAAAAAGAGATTGTCAGATGGTGAAATCTAATTCCACCCCTACAATGTAAAGACCATCCGGCATGTGTGAGGCTATGGCAATGTGGATATCTCACAGTGAATTCAACATTTGGAAAACATTTAGGAATTTTGGTTCTGATTCCAAAAGCAGCTCCAATTCTTTGACGTTGAAAATGCAGAAGAGGAATGGCAGATTTGCACACCAACAACCCAATGCACATGCACACTGTGTGAGGAAAACCTAACTTTGCAGAATACATTTTGTGAAGAGGACCCCTCAGTCTAGCTTCTGCTTCTTGAAAATCTAAATGCCCAGATGTCTTACTTCTCTCTTCTCCTTTGTGCCCATTATTTCCCATTTAAAGCATTCATCTGTTTTAGTTGGAAAGTGTTGAGTGTCTGTACTCCTAGTATAAGCCATATTGCCACTGCATTAACTTAGCCTTAAAACAATTAAAACTTTAAGACACTTGTCTTATGGCATGCAAGTCCCTACATCAAATAAAAAATGTTCTTCATTGCTTCAAACTCAATAGTAATTTCTTCAAAAGTCCACGTTCTCCATCAGTCCAATCTACACAAGCTCACACTAATTAACTGCATAGCTTCTTTTAAATTTACAAAAGCAATCATTCTTTGTGATAGCTTTATACCTAGTTCCAGCGATCTCTGAATAGACTTTAATGACACAGTAGCCATGGTTACAGTATATAAAATATGCAGCCATGAAATGTGGAAATGTAAGTGTAATGTAATCTCTGGAAAATAAGGGACTTTTTTGGCATATACACATTAATTAGGACATCACATTAAATATTTCTCATGTCTGCATTCTTGATAAAAATAAAATCCTTAACGGCTAAAATGACTTTCACATTCAATCCACTAGGAAATGGTTCCACTAGGAAAGGCATTTTCTCTGATGAAATATTTTGCCAGGCCAACCAAAGTGCCATTCTGGTAGCTCTGTACTACAGTATGTTGGAAAGAATCCCTGGGATACATTCCCATTGGACTAGCTGTATGTCACAGAGCTGATTAGAAGGAAGTGGCAAGCTCTCACAGGTAGAACTGGGGAGATAATGAGGAAAAGTTTTGAACCTTTGTGACATTCTGTTCAGGACACCCAGAACTGTGAGTCGCTGTGTTACCCCTCTGCCTTAGCAAGAGTGAGCTTTACAGGAGGTCAGACTGTGTGCCAACTCTTAGCCACACCAGTTTGCCCACCTCACCAGCAAACTCCTCCAGATTCTGCCAGTCTTTACCTTGCATTGCAGGTAACAATCAGTGAACCCCATTTCTTGAGTTCCCCAAAATGTCTCTTTGTGGTGTCCGGTCCATCTCACTGCACACTCACCGTTCACTGTCTACAAAGAGACAGCGCATACATGTGGCTGTTAGGTGAGCGGAGGACTCACTTTATACTTCACTATCACAGCACTGAGACAGCTTATAGTAAAACTAAGCCCTGGTCTATACTGGCGGGGGGAGGGGAAATCGATCTAAGTTACGCAACTTCAGCTACATAAATAACATAGCTGAAGTCGACATACTTAGATCGACTTACCGTGGTGTCTTCACCGCGGTGAGTCGACTGCTGCTGCTCCCCCATCAACTCCGCCTGTGCCTCTCACCGCAGTGGAGTACAGGAGTAGACGGGAGAGCGCTCGGGATCAATTTATCGAGTCTAGACTAGACACGATAAATCAATCCCCTCTGGATCAATCACTGCCCGCTGATCCAGCGGGTAGTGTAGACATACCCTAAGAATAAGTTTATTAAAGAACAGAGATTTAAGTGATATTAAGCATAATAAAAAGAGACAGGTATGCTTACAAACAACAAAGTAAAACACACTTTCTAGTGTCTAAAGCTTAACAGATTACAGTCTTGGTCTTAGGCAATTTCTCACCTATAGGCAGTTCCCAGTTCAACCTTAGTGTTGAAGGATCCACCTTTCACAGAATCCAAGAGCTCTGGCCTCTTTTGCCCCTTAAGTGATAGATAACTACATCTTATATTTTTCAAAGTGCATTATCTTTGTCTCAAGAGCCAAGAAGGCTTCCTGGGGGTGCAGATTCGGACCCTTGGTGAGCTCATGAAGGTCCTTCCTCCTTGCTTGTTAGCTTGATTGTTTTGTTTGTCTTATACTGAATTGTACTTTCATTATCCTTTGCCTGTAATCAAGCTACGCAGAAAAGTGAATTCACATTCCTTTGTCTAAGTCAGGCTGGGTTTATGCACTGCCTCTCAAACACATTTTAAGAACATATCTCTACCACATGCGTATATAACTCTTTGTACACAACCCATACATACATTGTGCAATGATTTTCAGAACCAGCCTGTCACCAGTTTACATATGATACCTTACATATGACTCCTTTTAGATGCACATTATGACAACAGTGTGTTGTGGGTAGTGAGTGTGTCAGGCCTGGTACAAGTTACAGTATAGTGGGCCCTCTGCCAGTGGGCACTGAGGGGCTCTTAGGGTCACAACCTTTCAGCAGAGTACAAACCAAGTTTCAATGCACCATGTTTGCACCGCTTTTGTTTTCCCCTTTCACAAACATGCTTGTGAACGAAGCTTTGTTCAACAAGTGTTCAAGGAAAAAGAGTGTTGGACCTGCAGTCAGATCTCATTTCTTGATGAAACAAAACTTGTTTTGGGTGATAATGGAAAGCAGTTGATTTCCTGTTTTCCTAGTCAGTTTGTCCAAAGAGTTCTCCATAACAGATTGTCAGGTTCTGTCTATCTAAGGTTTTTCTATGGCCCCCATTGTTGTAGCACTTGAGTTCTTCATAATGTTTATTGTATTTATCCCCACAACGCCTCTGGGAGGAAGGGAACTACTATTATACCCATTTTACGGATGGAGAACTGATGCTAAGTGACTTTGCCAGGGTCACACTGGAAGCAAGTTTGACTTGAGCTGATTGAGTCAGCTTGAACCCAAGTGCCCTAACCATCTGCCCTCTTTAGGTTGGCCTGAGATGCAGGCATTGGCCAGAATATCCAAGTGTTGAGGACAAAACTGGGGATTCCTATAATGAGTTGTTCCAAAGTGCTCTGCTCACCTCCTCCTGGCCGCTGGAGATTAGCTCTGCCAGGTTGATGCCCCTTCCTGCAGTTGCATGCTGTCACTTTCTCAGTCTTGCTCTCTTGGGACTCAGCTGCTCCTGCTTCATGGCTTGGCCCTCCAGCCAGGTCACAGTGGCTTTTCCCTTCTGGGGAAATCATGTGTATCAAAGTCTTTCTGGATCCACTCTCCGATACAGTCTTCTCTTTCACTGTCTTCTCTTCCACTTCCCCAGAGGCTGGTAGGGGAACCCAGGCCCACCCTCTACACTGGGTTCCAGCCCAGGGACCCTACAATAAGCCATTGAGGTCTGCACAGTCCTATCCCTTACTGCTGTATCCCTGGGCTACTTCCTACCTTGGCCTCTCACCTAACAGAAACTCCCCTTGTAGAGCCCCTTCTACTCTCTGCTACTGGGTTTTATACAGGCCCCTCCTGTTCCTGTCCAGCTGAGCCTCATCTCTAATTATTCCTTGCTCCCTGATTCCTCCTTCAGATGCAGCCTAGGCAGCTAATTGGCCACCTGGCCACTTTAACCCCGTTAGGCCTTGTGTGGAGTGGATCCCCCCCCCCACCATTACAAAGGCTTTGCTAACTTTTCTTGCAGCGATATGACCAACTGCAGTAATAGCATGATAAGCAGTGACACATATCCACAGTGAATGCAGTTCTCAAGCGACACATAGGTTGAAACTTTTTTCCTCAGGAAATATTTGATATGTAACTTTTAAGAGAAAACTTATTTGTAAAAATCAGCCTGTTTGTGATCAGTATGTGCAAAGAAAAGGTGAAATTGACTGACAAATATTCATTATAAATATTTCATCCTGCAAACCCTAGTCAGTTGGGTATTCAAAGATGCTCTAGAGCCTCAAATTTCTGCCTCTCACCATCCCAGACACAGCCTAGCGAGGGCATCACAAAGAGGCTGCTGCTAAGGAGGGAAGATTAACCTTATAGGATAAAAAGGATGAATGTGCTGGAGAAATCCTATTTGAATCAAGCTAGCTTTCTACAAGTCATCAGCATCTCTGAAAGCAAGAATTCCCATTAGATAATTGCAGTAAGAGTTCTGGATCTGCAACCTGGTCCTTGTGTCTCCTTCATCCTCATTGCAAAAAGAGAAGTGAAGGATACACCTATTTTTATTCCAAATACAAGCCTACAATAAGATTGTAACTCAAGAAAATGTACTGAATTTCTTTTTTGGATTATGATTATTTTCTTTGGAATAAAGAAAAGATTCACAGGTTCCAGGCCAGAAGGGACCCTTATGTTAATATAGTCTGACCTCCTATATGACACAGGCCATAGAACTTCCCCTGAATAATTCCTAGAGTATGAACATTTTTAGAAAATCCAGTCTTGGTTTTAAAATTGCCAGTGATAGTGAATCCACCATGACCATTGGTAAATTTTTCCAGTATTTAATTACCATCACTGTTAAAAATCTACACTTTATTTCCCATCTGAATTTTAACTTTCAGCCATTGATTGTGTTATACCTTTCTCCGCTAGATTCAAGAGCCAGCTATTAAATACTTGTTCTCCATATAGCTACTCAGAGACTGTAATCAAATCACTGTTTAACTTTCTCTTTGTCAAGTGAAATAGATTGAGTTCCTTGAATCTATCACACTAAGGCATGTTTTCTAATCCTTTAGTCATTATCGTAGCTTTTCTCTGAACCTTCTCCAGTATCCTTTTTGAACTGTGGACACCAGAACCGGACACAGGATTCCAGCAGTGGTCACATACCAGTGCCACATACAGAGGTAAAATAACCGCTCTACTCCTATTCAAGATTCCCTTTTTTAAATGTCCATGGATTGCATTAGCTCTTTCGGCCACAACATTGCTCTGGGAGTTCATGTTCAGCTGATCATCCACCAAATCTTTTTCAGAGTCACTGTTTCCCAGGTTAGAGTCCCCCATCCTATAACTATGGCCTACATTCTTTGTTCCTCAATGTATACATTTACATTTAGCCATATTAAAATGCATGTTGTTTGCTTGCATCCAACTTACTAAGTGATCCAGATCGCTCTAAATCAGTAACCTGTCCTCTGCATCATTTACCACTCCCCCAGTTTTTGTGTCATCTGCAGAATTTATCAGGGATGATGTTATATTTTCTTCCAGGTCATTAATAAAAATGTTAAATAGCACAGGACCAAGAACTGCTCCCTGTGGGACTCTACTAGAAACACACCCATTTGGTGATGATTGCCCATTTATAGTTACATTTTAAGACCTATCAATTAGCCAGTTTTTAAACCATTTAATGTATGCTAAGTTAATTTTATATCATTCCAGTTTTTTAATCAAAATGTCTTGCAGTGCCAAGTCAAATACCTAACAGAAATCTAAGTATATTACATCAACATTTCTACTTTTATCAACCAAATTTGTAATCTCATCAAAAAAGGTATGTAGTTTGACATGATCTATTTACCATTAACCCATGTTGATTGTTATTAATTATACTATCCTTCCTTTAATTCTTCATTAATTGAGTGGGAGAATGCAGCTGCATACATCCTGTGATAGTCTATAGAAAAGCCTTACAGACACAGGTATCTTAGTGAGTGTTCTAGCCAACTGCAGGATGTGAACCATCCATTGAGCTGTTATGAAGAAACAACAGGTGTGTGTTTGTTTTGGTAGAAAGAGACTATGGTGCCTATTTTAAGTGGGGATGGAATGTTCACTGCACACTGTATTGACCACTAACGAGAAACTCCTACTAATGAGAGTTTGCAAACTCAAATGATGTGCTAAATATATGTATGCAGTACTACTCTTCTCTTGAGCTGCTAAACCACATCTGTCTATAATGGGAAACTCAAAAGCCTCTTAGCTGGATCCCTTTTCCCACACAGAGGAGTTTTGCTGTGACAGCTGAAATGAAGAGACCCATCTCTACCTCTCCCACTGTGTTCTATTCAAGCCAGTTAGCATCTGAAACAGTGCCACAGGATCTGGGTGCCCTGAGATTTTTCAGGCAGTCTTGGGAAATCTGGCCAAAGCCTGCATCTCAGGCCAAAATTCTGAGACCAATTATCCTGTCAATAGGATCTGCATGTGTGTAACTGACAAGCTAATTGGGACCTGCTGAGTGTATGATGATTATGATGAGTGGATGAATGGATTATAAGGTGGATAGAAAGCTGGCTAGATTGTCGGGCTCAATGGGTAGTGATCAATGGCTCCATGTCTAGTTGGCAGCCAGTATCAAGTGGAGTGCCCCAAGGATCAGTCCTGGGGCCGGTTTTGTTCAATATCTTCATAAATGATCTGGAGGATGGTGTGGATTGCACCCTCAGCAAGTTTGCAGATGACACTAAACTGGGAGGAGAGGTAGATACGCTGGAGGGTAGGGATAGGATACAGAGGGACCTAGACAAATTGGAGGATTGGGCCAAAAGAAATCTGATGAGGTTCAACAAGGACAAGTGCAGAGTCCTGCACTGAGGATGGAAGAATCCAATGCACTGCTACAGACTAGGGACCAAATGGCTAGGCAGCAGTTCTGCAGAAAAGGACCTAGGGGTTACAGTGGACGAGAAGCTGGATATGAGTCAACAGTGTGCCCTTGTTGCCAAGAAGGCCAATGGCATTTTGGGATGTATAAGTAGGGGCTTGCCAGCAGATCGAGGGACGTGATCGTTCCCCTCTATTCGACACTGGTGAGGCCTCATCTGGAGTACTGTGTCCAGTTTTGGGCCCCACACTACAAGAAGGATGTGGAAAAATTGGAAAGAGTCCAACGGAGGGCAACAAAAATGATTAGGGGACTGGAACACATGAGTTTTGAGGAGAGGCTGAGGGAACTGGGGATGTTTAGTCTACGGAAGAGAAGAATGAGGGGGGATTTGATAGCTGCTTTCAACTACCTGAAAGGGGGTTCCAAAGAGGATGGCTCTAGACTGTTCTCAGTGGTAGCAGATGACAGAACAAGGAGTAATGGTCTCAAGTTGCAGTGGGGGAGATTTAGGTTGGATATTAGGAAAAACTTTTTCACTAGAAGGGTGGTGAAACACTGGAATGCGTTACCTAGGGAGGTGGTGGAATCTCCTTCCTTAGAAGTTTTTAAGGTCAGGCTTGACAAAGCCCTGGCTGGGATGATTTAATTGGGGATCGGCCCTGCTTTGAGCAGCGGGTTGGATTAGATGACCTCCTGAGGTCCCTTCCAACCCTGATATTCTATGATTCTATGATTTGGTCTTAGTTTCTATCTCAGCCTTTCTATCTGCTTCATGTCAATCTGTCAATTTGCTCAGATTTTCCTCAAATGTGATTGTATCATCTCGTGCACAGGCTGCAGGCTGCAAATCTTACCATCCCAAAAGTCTGAGTTATACCCCAAACGACTACCAGGCACTGGGAGAGAGCATAACATGGCACATGAAGTTTGTCCAACTTCTGACGCATATTGTAGAAAAAGTGCAAGGCCTTCCTACTTGGACGCATGGTCAGTCAGGCCCAAATTTTTACCTGAGCATGATGCCTTCTAAGAGCAATGTAAAAAAGGAGCACTCTCACTGACCGACACAATCCCATGTATCCGATGAAGTGAGCTGTAGCTCACGAAAGCTCATGCTCAAATAAACTGGTTAGTCTCTAAGGTGCCACAAGTACTCCTTTTCTTTTTTCTTTTTACGAATACAGACTAACACGGCTGTTACTCTGAATCCCATGTTGGTTATCAGGATACTTTTGCGGAGATCAAATACTGTTGTTCTTAAGCTTTTCCTACTGCTGACGTATGGTTGCATGGGAGGCAGAATGAGAGGCAGAACAGACAAAGAAGGAAAAGAGACTATAACAAAGCAGACAAAAGGGATCGAGAGCAGAAAAATATAAGAGGCCAAAATGAATTAAAAATAGAAGAAAAAGAAACCCAAAACAAAGTAGGAAGTGAACAAGTACAGAATGTAAAAAATGTAGCTGGAATAATATCAGATCATCATTATTATAGACAGGTATCTTCTGTTTGTCACAGGAACAGAGAATCTTCACTTTTGAAATTGACTGAGCTCACTTTAATTGTACATTAAGCTACTGACAAGGTGACCCAAGTGGAAACAGAATACACAATTATTTTTCATTTTTTCTTAATTAATGTAAAATGACATTCCATTTATATTCTGTTTTTCCCCCCATTAACACTTAAGAAAAAAATTGTCTAAATGAATGGAGCTTTTTGTCCCTGACTGGATCGTCCCTTCCATAATAAGGTAACTTGCCCTTCAGAGGTTTAATTGCTGATTAATTAGGAGCCCCAGGTGTGGAAGTGTGTACAACCCTCATTAGTAGAATCTGGACTGAGGAGTTTAGTGCTGGTTCACCTGAAATGGGCTGTGCTAGCAAGTTCTGCATTGTCTGTAATAGGAATGCTGCATTTTTAGTTAATGGGTAGCACTGGCAATTTCTTGATTCAGATATTAATACCTTATATTCCCATGAGGCCGCTCTGCCCTCATGGTCCTGATGGACTATAGGGATTTGCCCCCAAGTTCCTTGTGCACCTAAAGCTCCCACTGAATCAGCTGGCCTCCTCATTAAGCAAGGCTTCTAGGAATGGGACCGAAGATGGGAGAGGGGTTTTTTAGAGTGTAAATCTTTTGGACTCTCTTACCATATGCATGTATGGTGCTCAGCACACTGGGACCCCAGTCCTTATCTGCGGCTTCTGTGCATTACCATGGTACAAATAATGAATGAATTAATAAATAAAAATAAGCCATACACCAGCGGTTCTCAAATTGTGGGTTGGGACCCCAAAGTAGGCCACGACCCTGTTTTAATGGGGTCACCAGGGCTGGCGTTAAACTTGCTGTGACTGGGGCTCAGGCTCAGGCTTCAGCCCCCCATCCTGGGGTCATGTAATAATTTTTTTTGTCAGGAGGGGGTTGTGATGCAATGAAGTTTGAGAATCCCTGGCATAGACTGACCCTTGCATATTTTCTCACGAAAAAATATTGTCTTTATTTTCTGCTTGCTGGTTGCGTTCCTAACTCTCTTATTTTTTCTGACTAGATGTGTGTAAGCAGAGTCAGGATGGGCTCCACCCTGACATCTGGTGGTGAGGTGTGGCAAGTAGTGGAAAAGAACTTCAGAGGCTGATCTCAATTTGCATAGGCACACCCACCCCACCTAGAATGAGGCCATAACTGCCCAAATGGTCACTTTGGCTGTTGTGGGATCCCCAGTGTCTTTGTTATTGGGGCGGGAAGAGTAAATTGTTATTACCCTGATTATGGGAACTGTGCTTGGAACTGTACTTGGCCTTTTGTTATGATGGAGGGACTCACCATCAACTGAGTAGCACTCGCTAGGCAAGGGACATGGGTTCCAAAACTCTGTGAAGGGAGAGAGACTTGAGACAGGTATTAGTACCTGGTGGTGTGGGCCCCTTTGTGAGGGCCTGAAGCACCAATTGCACCTCTGTCTCTCTCCACTGTGGAATGTCAGAGCTAATGTTGGGTCTATTAAGAGTCTTGCTACAGGTACTGTGCTGCATTCACTTTGGCCTTATGGTGCACCAGCACTAAGGCCCCCACTACTATGAGCTGAAATCACTGAGAGCTGAAATCACTAAGAGCTGAAATCACTGAGCACTGTGTCAAGTAGTGGGGAGCCGGAAGATCTAGAGTGCAGTGGTGCTGTTCGTGAGACGGCGAGCTGTGCAGAGCGGAGCCGTTCGCGAGACAGCTAGCTGAGCAGAGCTGTTCGTGGGACAGCGGTGTGTTCGCGAGACGCCGAGCTGAGCAGAGCTGTTCGTGGGACGGCGAGCTGTGCAGAGTGGAGCCGTTCGTGAGACAGCGGTGTGATCGTGAGACGGCGAGCTGAGCCGAGCTGTTCGTGAGACGGCGAGCTGTGCAGAGGGAGCCGGTCGTGGTGGAGCGGAGCCGTTCGTGAGACAGCGGTGTGTTCGTGAGACGGCGAGCTGAGCCGAGCTGTTCGTGAGACAGCGAGCTGTGCCGAGCGGAGCCGGTCGTGGTGGAGCGGAGCCGTTCGTGAGACGGCAAGCTGAGCAGAGCTGTTCGTGAGACGGCGAGCTGTGCAGAGTGGAGCCGGTCGTGGTGGAGCGGAGCCGTTCGTGAGACAGCGTAGCAGAGCAGAGCCCTGTGGGGCAGTCAGCTTCAGGACACGTAAGGTACCCCTTACCTCTTTCCCCCCACACACAGGCACATTTTAGCCAGACTGGGGAGTAACACTCTGCAGATGAACTTTTGAACTCTGGGGCTGGACCTTTTGGATTTTGGGTGATTTGAGGATTGCTGGACTCAAGAGACATTTGGGTTCTGGGACTCAAGAACCCGAGGGAAAGGATGTGGCCCAATTTTCTGGGGTGGGTCTTTGCTCATGGTTTGGTTAATGAACACTAGTTGTGGTGTTTTCCCAATTTAATGCTGATGTCGTTTACCTCATGTTATTAAAGATTCTCTACTACACCGAGACTCCGTGCTTGCGAGAGGGGAAGTATTGCCTCTTCGAGGCGCCCAGGGGGTGTGTAAGATTTTCCCAGGTCACTGGGTGGGGGCTCGAGCCAGTTTTGTATTTGCTTTGATGAGAGGGAACCCCTGTGTACTGAACCCGGCCCTTGCTGCTATCAACTTGGCCTGGCAGAAGGGTTACATGTGTTTATTTGAGACAGTTCTAGTGGACCAATTGCTCTTGTTATGCCACAGGTATAATAGATACTACCAAGATTATAGAACATGGACACCCAAAATCCATATCTAGGCTCCTAAGTCAGACCCTGATTCTGCAGTTGCCTTCATGTGAGTGGGCCCCTGCACAGAACTCCATCCACTTAAGTGACGGCAGGGGTCTGCTTGACAACAGGTGGCAGGACCATGGCTTAAGAAACCTTGTTTTCAAAAGTGCTGAGCACCCAGCAGCTACTGAGGACTTTAATGAGAGCTGCTGCGTACTCAGCATGCTTGACAATCAGGCTGCTTTTCAGGGGACCTAAATATGGACTTGGGGGCCTATAGTTAGGCTTCCATTTTTGAAAATCTTGACCACTGCGTGTTAAGGTTAATGACTGCAAGGTTTTCCTTTACCTAGCCCCTTTGCATTCACAATGCAGTGGATAATTCCTCCGAAGAAATGTGTGATATGGAATGGAATGACAGAAGAATGAGCAGTTTGGGTGCGAGGAGCTCAGGAAAGCATTGTGGCACAGTATTGAACAATCCCATCCAACTTGAACAAGCTAAGTTCTTCTAGCACAAGATGCCTAATTTAGAAACAATCATTTGTGATGTAGATTGTTTGCATAGCTATGATCAAAGGAAGTAAATATTGCAAATAAAAAAGAAGGTAACTGAAATTCTATAGGGCTAATAGAAAATATTCCGAAAGCATATTAACAATTGATGGAGGACAATCAAAACAATTTGCATACTGAAAAAGGGTTTCCATTTTATTAAATAGGACTAGCAGTGGATTTTCAAATAATATGCCAACAAAGAGGACTTAATATTGACTTTAACGTGTAATATTCAACAGTGTCTGCTTTCAGTGGAAAATTTTAACTTTTCATCTAAAACCCTAACACCCAATACCTGAAATATTTAGATTCAGAAATGCCAGCACAGTGGCTCATGGGAGTTACAATTTTGGGTGCCTGTTCTCCTCCATGGGCTGTTTCCCAGCCTGACTGATGCACTATGCCCAGGGTCTCCCATGATGCTGAGCCACCCCAGTGGAAGAGGGAAGACTGTGGTGCTTAAGGGATATATAATCCAGCCAAGGAACCTGGCCCATACGGGGGAATAGGAGTATAAAGCACCTGAACTAAGGCTGATATAAGTCAACAGGATGGTATTTCGGAATCAAAATTTCTTAGCTTTAAACTGAAATGTGGGGGCTGAAAATTTTTAGGCCAAAATTTTTCAGATATCGGTTTTTGGTTTTGCTTTTGCAAAAAAAAATTCCCCAAACCATTTTTGACTAGCTCTAATTAGAAGAAATATTTATTCTGAGTTAAACGGAAGGTCTATTGATACAGTTAGAGAAGCTTGAGATCTTGACATGCCCACATTATGAGGCATGTTCAGTATTGCCAACTCTTGTGAATTTGTCAAGTACAATATGAATTTTTGATCCCTGCCAGATATAGTCTCATCACAGCGAGAGACACTCCAGCCTTCCTGTAATTTTTTTCAGATTGCCCAGAGGAAAATCCCTCTCATTGGCTGCCTTCCCCACTTCCCTACCTCTCTGGGAAAAAGAGCCAAACACAGCTGCTGCAGGAGGGAGGCAGCATTCTCTCTTCTCCCTCCCTCTTCTTTCTTTAAAGAATTTTTTGGATGGGGCAGGGAGAAGGAGCAGAAACAGCCCACAGCTCAGAAACAGCCCTTTGCTGCCTCTTTCCCTCTTGTGAAAAATGGGTCAACTCCTCCCTGCTCCTCACTCATGTGGCAACACCAGGCCTGAGGGGAGAGGTGGCCAGGGATGTAAAGATCCTGTGGAACTACACTCCCTCCAGGCCAGGAAAATGGTGAAGAACCTCCAAAGCTACAGGAGGAGCAGAGGAGTGCTGGGGGGAAGGGGCAGATGTGGGGCTCGGAGGGAAATTGTTGTGTGTCTGGGTAGGTGGTATTGATATAGGACTGGGGCAGATGTGAGGGTCACAAAGCTAATTGATGTAGGGATGTGGTGGCCTAAATCACATATCTCACTGTAAATTGGCAACACTGATTATCAAACTCAGACTGATGGGCAGGCAGAGGGAGTTCAAAACCCAAAGAGAGCTCAAAACATGACTTATTTAACAATTTTTTTTTTACAATTCTCATGATTATGGGACATATCATAATTTGTGGGGGGAGGTCTGATTCAAGATTTTTGAACTCTTGGGTTTGAATGTACAACATCACACAAATGTAGTTTACACTGATGAAGAAAATAGTACCTGACATGATCAGAAAGGGCAATTAAAGATAAGACTACATGTCTCAGGCCTTTCACCAATAGGTGCCAGATCTTCAAGAGTTCAGCCTCCAACAGCCCCCATTGGGCGCTGCTGAGTGTCACAGTTTTCTCCTCAAAGACTATGAACAGTGTAATTAGCAAAAGTTACAAGTACCACACAGCTCTTTCTAAGCAAGCACATTTATTCTTAATGTGAAAGCATTAGACAGAAAACATATTAAAACAATAAAAGAAACTACACATATGCTAATAACTTTACCAGAGACAATCATAGAATCATAGAATATTAGGTCTGGAAGAGACCTCAGCAGGTCATCTAGTCCAATCCCCTGCTCAAAGCAGGACCAATCCCCAGCTAAATCATCCCAGCCAGGGCTTTGTCAAGCCGGGCCTTAACAACCTCTAAGGATGGAGATTCCACCACCTCCCTAGGTAACCCATTCCAGTGCTTCACCACCCTCCTAGTGAAATAGTGTTTCCTAATATCCAACCTAGACCTCCCCCACTGCAACTTGAGACCACTGCTTCTTGTTCAATCATCTGCCACCACTAAGAACAGCTGAGCTCCATCCTCTTTGGAACACCCCCCTTCAGGTAGTTGAAGGCTGCTATCAAATCCCCCCTCACTCTTCTCTTCTGCAGACTAAATAACCCCTGTTCCTCTCCTCAAAAGTCATGTGCCCCACTCACTTTCATTACCCTCCGCTGGACTCTCTCCAATTTGTCCCCATCCCTTCTGTAGTGGGGAACCGAAAACTGGACACAATACGCCAGATGTGGCCTCACCAGTGCTGAATAGAGGGGATAGAGGGGAATCCCCCAATCAAACAAGGGCTCTGGTAGGAGTCAGTCCTTCAAACCCCACCAAGGACTGTTCCTGTGGTTACAAATTCATAACAGCCTTAACTCAGAACTAGCACACCCATGAATAGGACAGTCTTTCTTTTATACAGGTTGGGCCTTTGATCTTCAGATTCCAGGAAGGGAATCAGAAGACATTGATTACCTTCTCAGGGTGAAGGTTGGGTATTTTTGAGTGTATCTAAGGTAGGGAATTTGCATTCTCCTCCTCCAAGGGATTCCCCAGGCAAACCACTTGACATGGTTTGTCCCAAATGTCTATTCTTGCCTGGCACATTGTTCAGTGTAGTCCTTGGAAGTTCATAACACTTCCCAAGGTTCACATCCCATTTCCCCCCTAGGGAGATGTTACATACAGTCCTGGCCAATGATAATACATAAAACAATCATTTAATAGAAAGATACTTAAACTTAATTCAATAAGGTCTCCCAAGGATGTTGCAGGAAATTGCCATATCTGTCACACTGAGTACTTCTGAAAATGTAACTCTTTCAATGTGTTGCCTGTATGGGAGCTGATTTCTTTGGAAAACCTGATCCCAAATACCTAGCTCCAATATGGTTTGGATTGGAAAATGACTGAAAGTCATTACCACATGATGACTGGTACCTGAATTATGTGAAAAAAATTTGGTAGTTTCAGGCCATTTTCTAGTGGATGAATGTCCATAACACAAAAATCACTGTCAAAGTTGGTCCTGAGGTTTGCTCAGGACTACATGGGCAAATGTATATTATATATATAAAATCCCATTTCACTAGAGAATTTTTTGCCCAAATAGTTTATATTCAAGTATAAGAAAGACTAGAGACTTAGTAGGAATTAAAGCTCAATTTATTTTCCTGATTTGGATGACAAAATATTAACAAAGTGTTGTTGTAGCCATGTTGGTCCCAGGATATGAGAGAGACAAGGTGAGTGAGGTAATAGCTGTTATTGAACCAACTTCTGTTGATGAGAGAGACAAGCTTTCAAGGTTATACAGACCTAAAGAAGAGCTCTGTGTAAGCTCAAAGGCTTGTCTCTCTTACCAACAGAAGTTGGTCCAATAAAAGATATTACCTCACCCACCTTGTCTCTCTAAAATATTAATGATACATTTAGCTAATAAATGGAATATACAGTATTGTCTAATTTAGTGCTATATGCAGGCCAAATTTGCCTTTGCAGCTGCTGGCCCAGAGAAGATCTGCAACTTCCATGGCCACACAGCTGTGGAGACAGCTATCTATTGTAAGGGCAGGCAGGAGTTTCCACCTCAGAAGTTGCTTTAGCATTGCTTTCCATAGAGGACGATCTTCTTCCTAGGATTCAAAGCTATATGGGAATTACATCAGGGATGCATTGAACAGATGTCTTAAACCAGGGATCTCAAACTCAGATCACCACGAGGGCCACATGTGGACTAGTACATTGGCCTGAGGGCCGCATCGCTGAAACTTTTTCATACAACTATACAAAAGTATAGTAAAAAATGAAGAGTAATATAGTATGCTATTAAAAGTCAATGTATTAACTTTTTAAAAACTGTAATGTGAAGAGGGGTTTTAATAAAATATAAACACCTGTAACTATTCCTTATGTGGTCAGAGGGAAGCTTGGCTCCTATGGTGGGCCACGTGTTTGAGACCCTTGTCTTAAACTCAGTGTGTTCTTCCCAGGCTGACTGATCTCACAAAATCAAGGAAGAGATTTTTTTAAAGATGGGTCCATCAAGTCAAAGATTCCCCAAAAAGAGTAGTAAAGGGAATGTTTGGAGGAGTGCTTTGGCCGGGGTAGATTCCCACTAAAGTTAAGTATGTTCCAAAAGACAGGATGGAAGCCCTTTCTCTTCCTTGGTGATGTCACCTCCAACCCCATCTAACTTATCCAGATAACACAGTAAGTAAAGATGTCATCAGAACATGTGTGTTTAGGGACAGGGAAGTTAGTGGGGATGAAACAAGCAGAGGCTGGGGGTGGGGAGGGAAGCAGTTGAGACATTAGATACAGTTTTTGACGTTTCTTTATGCATGGGAATGTTGGGCTGCACCACTAAAATTGCCATTCTGTTTTAATTTTTAAACCTCAGTCTCTCTACTCCATCCCATGAGGACTTGCAGGAAGAGAGGGTTGTAATCCGAGCTGTAGTAACTCCTGTGCTCCACTTGATCCCATCAAGGGGAAACAAACCAACGGAGTAGGTAGTATGGTACCTGAGCTCTCCCTTTCTGCTTAAGCGACTTACTGGAGTGCAGGTTTATTGTTTAGGGAAAGAAAGTTTAACAGCAGGCTGACTCATCTCCTACAATCCTGAAGCCAGTATGTGCAGCATTCTGCATCTTGGATGTCCTGGAAGGCTGCTACTGGGACTGCAGGACTGAGAGAGCACCTTAATTGATACAAACCAAGTCTACTTCATGCTACAAAGGCAAGTGAAGAATAGTCCAAGATAGTGTAACAGTTGGGTGCTTGTTGGAAGTGGTGCCTTGTGGTTAGAGCGTGGTAGGGGAGCCTGGAACTTCCCATCTCCACTGGGCCCTCTTATGGTAGCCAAGGTCAGACACGGAGGAGCACCTTAAGACAATCCTCCCTGGGCCACCTCCTACCCCTCCACTCTCCAGTTCAATATTTTCCAATCTGTAACCAAGGTAACACAGAACAACCACAGGGCCTTTAGTCTGTCTGGGCCCAAGTGTGTCGGTTCCTCTCTTCTCAGAGGAGTAACTTGCATGTCTTTCCCGAGGTACTCCCAAGGCCAGGTCCTTCTCCCTACCTGGTCAGCCCCCTTCTGAGGTGTCTGGCACCGTTAAGCCCCCAGCACTACCTGGAGCATGCTCTGCAGGGGAGACTGGGTGGGATTGTCTGGGCCCAGAATTGTTCCTTAACCCTTTCGCTCCCCATGCGGCGTTTATACACCCCATCACAGATGGTTATAGCACATCACGTGGAATCCCAAGACCAATTAGAGAGTGACAGTTGGTTCTGTCTTACTTTGTTTTCATATTCACTGAATTTGGTTTTGATCCCAAACTCTGCAATTATCACAATGATTGATGTGAACCCCACAGTAGTGTTCCAGATGGAAGAAGGTCAGATTTTTATCTGTTACCCTGAAGGATGCACAAGACTGCCTAATTATTATTGGACTCTGTAGTAAGTGAGCCATTTGCTGCCATGGTTAGAAAAAAACAGATATTAAAAGGGAAACTGTACTTGTATGATAAATTGTTATTAAAGGGATAGATGTCTCAGTCCCAGCTACTTTCAAAGTTATTAATACATGTTGGCAATGTTTCAGGATAGAGAACCTAATAGAGCAAAAATACTGGATTTTGTCTATCTAAAGTCAGTTACTCCACTCTTTCCTACAGTAAACGAAGACTTAAAGGAATTTCTAAAAACCTAGGTTCCGAATGCATGTGTATCTGCAGGGCAGAGGGGATTCTCCAATGGTAGATTACCACTGCCCACATCGAAGAAGATATGTGGGTTGCCAGCTTTACAGAAACCCATGCATCTCACTCCAGAGAACTCCACAACATAGATGCTAGATGGATCTGGGCCGGACATAGTCTCTTCCCCACTCTGTAGACTCCACGTCCAACTAAATCCATGACCCCAAAGGGAAAGATGTACAGAGAAGTCTATGAAATCAACTTTACAGCATTTGCCTGGTTCTGTAGCCCTCTCCCATTACTTCTGCAGGCATAGGCCAATCTGGCCCACAGTTAAACGAAATAAGGGTCTTAATAGCATAGTGAAATATATTCAGAATCTTATGGTGCAAAATACATTAGATTATTTCAAAGATAGGACAATCTGATTCTCTGGGGAAGAGCAAATGTAATTAAAATTATTTCTACTCCAAAAATTCACTTCTCATTACAAATATTGCCACTGAGTATTCCCAGTGCAATTTTTATTCAAAGTTAGAGAAAGAGTTATCAGGCTTCCTGAAACTGTTATCTTGAATAAAATACTGTATGCACTGCCTTGAGTAAAGGGGGATTGAAAATTAGACGTTAGATTGGGTCAGATGACTTTCAATCTTTCTCATATTTATACACTTTGGGTGGTAAATCTTGATCAGTGCTAAGGCAGAGATGGAAAAATTTGATCACATGTGACTTTGGAGCCTAATTACAGGATTTTAAATCCTGTTATTAGACACTTGTGGAAAATACAAAATAGTCTCTCGGATGCAAAGCATTTTAGATACTAATATGATGGGCACTACAGGAAATTCTCAGGATTGAAATGGGAATACAGAGTTGTACAGAATCATATAAATTAGAGGAAAGAGATTTATCGGCTCATCTTGTCCATTCTCTTTATAATGTATTCTCCATTGCTTTGCTTCACACATCTACATCTGATTATTCTTTCATTTAAATATGATTTAACATTAAAACTAAACTACATAAATTGGATTCACAGGGAGTATCATATATCCTGACACCAGGCATACATTTTTCATTGAGTTACAACAAATGGTAAAGTTCGTTCAGAAACAAACATTGGAATGCCTTCTACCAGGACAATGCATGCAGCTCTCTGAAAGTAATATAGTTTTACAAGTGCATAATTTTACTCCACACCAAGCTATCTGGAGGATTTCTGTTTGTTTTCTGCGAGGTACTAGGAATAATGTTTTGACTTATTTAAAACAGACTGGAAAAAAAGAGGTCGGGACAGACTGCACCGAGGCACAGGGAAAAAGCTGTAAGGCACTAATTATAGAACAGCTGAAGATACAAAACTATAATTGAAATAGTTAAAAATACTTCGCCTGTGTGTACTCTGGAAATGCGTAAGGTAGTCAGTCAGACCGCTCACTTTAAAAAAATCTGTCACGTATAGCCAGGCTTACACCAGGCTTCGATTGCTAATGTGTAATTGAAAGGGAGGTTCTTCTCCATGTTATAAATACATTGCATGTCTATGCACACCGAAGCCCTATAAAGTTTCTGGATGGTGGCTTCCAGAGGGCCTAAAGATGTTTTGGCAATAAAAAATAAAACGTTGATGTTTGAGTAGCGTCTAGAGGCCCCAGTGAAAATTAGGAAAACTGGAGCCTCATTATACAAGGCACTGTGTAGAGGAATAACAAGAGACAGTCCCTGCCCCGAAGAGTTTGCAATCTAAATACACAGAAAATGGGAAGAGGGAGAAGATAAACAGAGCCACAGAGAGATGAAGTAACTTACCGAAGGTCACACAGCAGGTCAGTGGCAGAACTGGGAACAGAATTCATGTTTTTGATCACCCAGTCCATTACGCTAACCAGTAGCTCACACTTCCTCTCAGGTCACCAATTATTCTAGCCTTGTGTGTCCTGAGTGATATCATGCATGCACTAAACTGTGAGTAGACAGTTTCTGTACCCTGCTATGCTAATGGCCCATGCTAACTGCAGTGAGTCAAAACTTATCCCTTTTCTGGTTATCTCTTTTCCCTCTTGCCTCCTCCTAGTGGCAACAGCACAAAGGAAGGGACATTCCATCACCCCCATGCAAAGGAAAGCCGCCTACGGCAGCCATAGGAGTGCTTAAGGGCTCTGCAGTTTCATTTTTCTTCTTCCCTTCTTCCTTGAAGGAAGAGCGCAAATGTGAAGAATGCAGCAAGAGACAGATGACAGCTACAATTCTTTAAAATATCCAGCCTCCAGCAGTGAGAAGCATTCCCTGGACAGAGGGATAGGCAGTAAATATGCCTCAATTCTGCAAGCTCTTGTCTGCAGAGACTGATGGGTCCCCTTCACACAGCAGCTTACAGGATCCAGGTCCATGGTATCTCACATTGCTGTATGTAAGTGCTCCATTTATAATGGCAGTCACTGTATGTGCAAGTTGGAAAATACCCCCGCAGTTCCGTAGCATGCAGTGGAAGATGTTCACCTTGATTCCCTTGAAAAGCTGCAAGAGCAGACTTTGTGCTGCAGAGAAAATTGAGGGGATAAAGCTGAGGTGCAGAAATGGTCTGCATATTTAGGAGTGTTGTCACCTCAACCTGTCATGGCCCTACACACAGCTCCTCACATAATATATCCATGATCCTGAATGCAATAGATGGTGCAGTTGAGGTTCACATAGGGTGAAATTCACCCTGAGGAGAGGGTCAGTACAAACCCTCTGCAATATTTACACCCTCTTTTGAGGTCTTAAGTAGATGTACAGCCCTTGTGGTGGCTCCTCTGCACAAAGGTGCATTTCATATTACAGTATATGTCTCTGTTTGTGAGATGGCTTCTGACGTTTTCCCCACACTTGGCCTGTACTACTTTGTCTTTCTGGTGCTGAAATGATATTGTGTGATCAGACAATGAATTCTACTGTAATACGTACAGACAAATGGGCAACATTAAAGTTGTGGTGGGAAGCTTAATTCTAAATTTCCCAATTTTTGTTGGCAATTAAAATCTCTGCTTTAAAGACATATTATTATGGATTTTGGAGCAGTCAGTGCTGAAATATAAAATAAAGGATTTATATCAAAAATGTAGAAGAATCTTAAGAATTCACTCAGAGTAGAGATAGCAGCAGAAGAGGAGGAGGAGCAATTCTGAGCAAAAAAAGAAAAATGAGGCAGTCTTATGGGAGAATGAACTGAAGGAGGCAGATGGCAATTAGGTGTCAGTAGGTTCTTCTGAAAAGCAGATGGGTTCTGGGCACAATTAAAAGAAATCTCTTTTAGAAGGCTGTTTTTGGAGGTGTTAGAGAAAGGGAGTCAGAAGCATCAAAGCCTAACACAGCCCAAGTGGGTAGACACAATATCCCCCCCCCCCCCCCGCAATGTTTGGAAAGAAAGAAAAAGGGGAAGAAGGGGGAAAAAGTTGGATTCTGAATCTATGGTTCACTAACTTACATAAAAACTAAAAATCCACCCAGCCTTTTATCACACAGACTTGCAAGGGAGTTGTGCTGGGATCTGGAGGGGAAAGAGGAGTGCAAAAAAAAGTGAAAACAATAATCATTGTACTGTATGTTCTTGCAGTTTGTTAAAAATAATAACAGGTTTCAGAGTAACAGCCGTGTTAGTCTGTATTTGCAAAAAGAAAAGGAGTACTTGTGGCACCTTAGAGACTAACCAATTTATTTGAGCATAAGCTTTCGTGAGCTACAGCTCACTTCATCGGATGCATACTGTGGAAAATACAGAAGATGTTTTTATACACACAAACCATGGAAAAAATGGGTGTTTATCACTACAAAAGGTGGTGGGGAGAAAACCTGGATTTGTGCCGGAAATGGCCCACCTTGATTATCATACACATTGTAAGGAGAGTGATCACTTTACATAAGCTATTACCAGCAGGAGAGTGGGGTGGGGGGAGAGAAAACCTTTTGTAGTGGTAAACACCCATTTTTTCATGCTTTGTGTGTATAAAAAGATCTTGTATACTTTCCACAGTATGCATCCGATGAAGTGAGCTGTAGCTCACGAAAGCTTATGCTCAAATAAATTGGTTAGTCTCTAAGGTGCCACAAGTACTCCTTTTCTTTTTAAAAATAATAAGCTCTTTATGGCCACATATAAAAAGAAAAAGTACAGTAGAAGCCTGAAAAGGCACAGCTTTCAGATGTATTGTGGGCATATGTCAGACACATCCAGTTAAATGGTTTTTGTAAACTATAATGATACTATTGCCTTTTGTCTTGTAGAAATATTAATGCCAAAGCACTTGGTCTCAGGACAGCTCTGATGTTTTCTAAGGCGCTGCTTGCAACCACTGAGGGCCTTCTCAGTTGTTGCAGAATAAACCTAGAGTTAGGAGAAAGCCACTGTTAATTGTTGTCCCTGCTATTGCAGTAGCACCTAAAGAATCTCAGAGGAAGTAAGGGCTTGATCTTAAAGTCTATTAATTATAACTGCAAAGCTTCCATTGACTTTAATAAGAACCTAAGAGAACATAAGAACGGCCATACTGGGTCAGACCAAAGGTCCACCTAGCCCAGTACCCTGTCTGCCAATAGTGGCCAGTTGGGGCGGTGAGTTACATGGGCTCACGGTGCCCGGGCTCCACCAATATTCAGGGCCCAGGGGCCCGGCTATACCAATGTTTGGGGCCGGGTCTCTCCCCTGTCCCCGCTTGCTGCCCCCACGCGCCTCCCCCGGCCCCCACTTGCTGCCCCCGCTCACCTCCCCCGGAACTCACACTGACTCTGCTCTGCTGGCTCCCCGCATCAACTGCTGCTGCAGGGCCCTAGTGCCCCCCTCCACTAGGGCCAGGGCAGGCTGCCCTTACCCTGCCCTTCCGCCCGAGCCCTGAGCCTCAATGTACTCAATGTACTCAATGCTTTTTTTGCCTCTGTTTTCACTAACAAGGTCAGCTCCCAGACTGCTGCGCTGGGCATCACAGAATGGGGAAGAGATGGCCAGCCCTCTGTGGAGATAGAGGTGGTTAGGGACTATTTAGAAAAGCTGGACGTGCACAAGTCCATGGGGCCGGACGAGTTGCATCCGAGAGTGCTGAAGGAATTGGCGGCTGTGATTGCAGAGCCCTTGGCCATTATCTTTGAAAACTCGTGGTGAACGGGGGAAGTCCCGGATGACTAGAAAAAGGCTAATGTAGTGCCCATCTTTAAAAAAGGGAAGAAGGAGGATCTTGGGAACTACAGGCCAGTCAGCCTCACCTCAGTCCCTGGAAAAATCATGGAGCAGGTCCTCAAAGAATCAATCCTGAAGCACTTACATGAGAGGAAAGTGATCAGGAACAGTCAGCATGGATTCACCAAGGGAAGGTCATGCCTGACTAATCTAATCGCCTTTTATGATGAGATTACTGGTTCTGTGGATGAAGGGAAAGCAGTGGATGTATTGTTTCTTGACTTTAGCAAAGCTTTTGACACGGTCTCCCACAGTATTCTTGTCAGCAAGTTAAGGAAGTATGGGCTGGATGAATGCACTATAAGGTGGGTAGAAAGCTGGCTAGATTGTCGGGCTCAACGGGTAGTGATCAATGGCTCCATGTCTAGTTGGCAGCCGGTGTCAAGTGGAGTGCCCCAGGGGTCGGTCCTGGGGCCGGTTTTGTTCAATATCTTCATAAATGATCTGGAGGATGGTGTGGATTGCACTCTCAGCAAATTTGCGGATGACAATAAACTGGGAGGAGTGGTAGATACGCTGGAGGGGAGGGATAGGATACAGAAGGACCTAGACAAATTGGAGGATTGGGCCAAAAGAAATCTGATGAGGTTCAATAAGGATAAGTGCAGGGTCCTGCACTTAGGATGGAAGAATCCAATGCACCGCTACAGACTAGGGACCGAATGGCTAGGCAGCAGTTCTGCAGAGAAGGACCTAGGGGTGACAGTGGACGAGAAGCTGGATATGAGTCAACAGTGTGCCCTTGTTGCCAAGAAGGCCAATGGCATATTGGGATGTATAAGTAGGGGCATAGCAAGCAGATCGAGGGACGTGATCGTTCCCCTCTATTCGACACTGGTGAGGCCTCATCTGGAGTACTGTGTCCAGTTTTGGGCCCCACACTACAAGAAGGATGTGGATAAATTGGAGAGAGTCCAGCGAAGGGCAACAAAAATGATTAGGGGTCTAGAGCACATGACTTATGAGGAGAGGCTGAGGGAGCTGGGATTGTTTAGTCTGCAGAAGAGAAGAATGAGGGGGGATTTGATAGCTGCTTTCAACTACCTGAAAGGGGGTTCCAAAGAGGATGGCTCTAGACTGTTCTCAATGGTAGCAGATGACAGAACGAGGAGTAATGGTCTCAAGTTGCAATGGGGGAGGTTTAGATTGGATATTAGGAAAAACTTTTTCACTAAGAGGGTGGTGAAACACTGGAATGCGTTACCTAGGGAGGTGGTAGAATCTCCTTCCTTAGAGGTTTTTAAGGTCAGGCTTGACAAAGCCCTGGCTGGGATGATTTAACTGGGAATTGGTCCTGCTTCGAGCAGGGGGTTGGACTAGATGACCTTCTGGGGTCCCTTCCAACCCTGATATTCTATGATTCTATGATTCTCTCCAACGCCCCAAACCCCTCAACCCCAGCCCCAGACAAAGCCCTCATCCCCCCGCACCCTAATCCTCTGCCCCAGCCTTGAGCCCCTTCCACACCCCAAACCGCTCATCCTCAGCCCCACAGCCCTCACCCCTGCACCCCCTCCTATCCCCAAACTCCCTCCCAGGGCCTGCACCCCCCACCCCTTCCTGCACCTCCACCCCTTGCCCCATCCCAGAGCCTACACCCAAACTCCATCCCAGAACCTGCACCCCTCACCCCCTCCTGCACTCCTACCCCCTGCCCCAGCCCTGAGCCTTCACCCAGCACCCAAACTCCATCCCAGAGCCTGCACTGCAGACCCCCTCCCCCACCCAAACTCCCTCCCAGAGCTTTAGGCAGGTGGGGGGCGGGTTCTGGGCACCACCAAAATTTCTACAAACCTGCCACCCCTGTAGCCAGTGCCAGTCCCCAGAGGGAATGAACGGAATGGGTAATCATCAAGTGACCAATTCCCTGTCGCCCATTCCCAGTTTCTGGCAAGCAGAGGCTAGGGACACCATTCCTGCCCATCCTAGCTAATAGCCATTGATGGACCTATCCTCCATGAATTTATCTAGGGTTTTTTTTGAACCCTGTTATAGTCTTGGCGTTCACAACGTCCTCTGGCAAAGAGCTCCACAGGTTGACTGTGCGTTGTGTGAAGAAACACTTCCTTTTGTTTTAAATCTGCTGCGTATTAATTTCATTTGGTGACCCCTAGTGCTTGTGTTATGAGAAGGAGTAAATTCTTCTTCTTCCTTATTTACTTTCTCCACACTGGGTAATGATTTAACAGACCTCAATCGTATCCCCCCTTAGTTGTCTCTTTTCCAACCTGAAAAGTCCCAGTCTTATTAATCTCTCCTCATACAGAAGCCATTCCATACCCCTAATCATTTTTGTTGCCCTTTTCTGAACCTTTTCCAATTCCAACATATCTTTTTTGAGATGGGGCGACCACATCTGCACGCAGTATTCAAGATGTGGGCGTACCATGGATTTGTATAGAGGCAATCTATCCCTTTCTTAATGATTCCCAACATTCTGTTTGCTTTTTTTGACTGCCGCTGCACATTGAGTGGATGTTTTCAGAGAACTATCCACAGTGACTCCAAGATCTCTCTCTTGAGTGGTAACAGCTAATTTAAACCCCATTTTATATCTATAGTCGGGATTATAATTGGGGCCCCATCATACAAACAAGCTCAGAGACAGTCCCTGCCCCAGCGAACTCACCATCTAAGGGTACACTGCAATCGGAGTTGTGATTACAGCCCATGCTGGGCTCACCACACCCAGCTCCGGACTGCTCCAGCCCCAGCTCCATCACTCTGTCTCAGCACTGCTGCTGCTGCTCTGCCTCCAGCTCCCTGGGCTGCTTCTTTGGCCCCTCTGCCTCTGGTTGCTGCAGCTCTGCTCCCAGGACAGGTCTGCTCTGCAGGCTGCTTCTGTGACTCTGCTCCCAGCACTGACCTGCTTCCTGGGCTGCTTTTCTGGCCCATCTGGCTCTGGTTGCTGCAGCTCTGCTCCCAGGCAAGTCTGCTCTCTCTGGGCTGTGCCTCTGGCTTTGGGGCTGCAGCTCTGCTCCCAGGACAGGGTCTGCTCTCTCTGGGCTACTTTTCTGGTCCCTCTGGATCTGGCACAGCTCTGCTTCCCAGCTTAGCTTGGGCCCCTGCTTTCTCCTTAGCTCAGCCCTACTCTGTCTGACCCAGGCAAATCCAGCTGACACAGAGGACGGGACCTCCCTGGACTCCTGACTCTCTGATTAGCCTGCCCTCCCTGTCATTCAGGCTGACCTGGAGCATTGGCCTCTCCCCATTGTTCCTGGGGGCTGTCAGGCTCAGGGTCCTGATTTCCCATAGACCCTTCCCCTTTTAGTACTGGGAGCTAGCCAACCAAAACACCCCACTGAATGTTAGTAAGGGGGCAACAGTCCCCTTACATGTAGTTGTCTGCCTCGATGAGATGTAAATGAATGGTACTCTTTTTTGTTTGACTATTTCTCTTCATTTCCTACCTCTATTTTATCAGCTTCTATCCTCTTCTCTTTACTATTTCTAGGGTATCCTCTTTAATAAATGGTCCCCTAAGAGATGTCTCTGTCTGCACCATGTGCTTTCCCGCATCTCTCTGCTTTCCCCCAGCCCTTCATTTAAAAACTCCTCTATGACCTTTCTAATTTTACATGCCAGCAATCTGGTTCTGTTTTGGTTTAGGTGGAGCCCATCCTTCCTCTACAGGCTCTTTCTTTCCTGAAAGGTTCCCCCATTCCTAAGAAACCAAAATCCCTCCTCCCAATACCATCATCTCATCCATGCATTGAGCCCCTGCAGTTCTGCCTGTCTAACTGGTGCTGCCATTTCAAGGCCATGTCAAGCTGAGAGTTCAGTAAGTAATAATATGAGTTGCAATTGTTTAAACTCCATTCAATTGTATCCAATAGGTCTGATAGCCATGGGACTGTACCATCAGTCACATATCTGAGAGGCAGCCCAATTGTATGGGGTGCTTAATGGCTCCTGTAAGCTGCTGAGTACTTACAGTCCCATTGAGAATCAACAGAGGGTTATTCTTAAGCAAAGCCTAGGTGTGTTTGCACCTATCCTGGGCCCATTCATGGTTTTCACTCCATATATGTAAACTGATTTAAGGCACGTTTCTGTGCTGGGCCTCAGTTGGGTCTCAGGAGGGTCTGACTGCAGCATATGTGGACATACCTGACCTAGTTTAATCAAGTTCGCTCATGTACTCATTGCAATGAAGCCACAGAAGTACAGGCTTCAGCATAGACTGTACAAAGGGATAGCTCAGTGGTTTGAGCATTGGCCTGCTAAACCCAGGATTGTGAGGGGGCCATTTAGGGATCTGGGCCAAAAATTGGGGATTGGTCCTGCTTTGAGCAGGGGGTTGGAGTAGATGACCTCCTGAGGTCCCTTTCAATCCTGATATTCTATGATTCTATGACTTGGGACAATGGGTAGTTACTCAAAGGGCTAGACCTCGTTAAGTCTGTGCTGTGCAGCTTCATAGCTATCAATACGTGGGCTGGCTAGATTAAAGCGGGCTGAAGTATGTCTACACGTGCTGCAATCACACCCTGATTGCAGTTGAGACAGACCCTTGCATTGTCATATGGAGAAACAGGAGGAAACTCAACATCTTAGTTCTCTAAAGAAGAGGGATTAGGAACCCCATGTTCTGATTAACCACTCCTGAATCCTCACTAGTAGAATCTCAGCTCAGGAGTTTAATGCTAACTCACTTGAAATAGACGAGGCTAGCAAGTTCTCCATTAGTTTTAGTAGGAACCCTCTGCAGTGCTGTTTTTTCATTGATAAGTAACATTTAATGTTGCTGGATGCATACAGTATAATCCTATATTTTCCTGAACCAGCACTGCCATTTGGTCCAACTCATCATAGTCTGGATAGCTAAGGCCAACTCCCACCATCTTTCTGCAGCCAAAACTCCCTTTGAACTCAGCAGGAATTTTGTGTGCATGCGAACGTAGGATCAAGTGGTAAAGTGGGAGAGGGATTATAAAGTATTGACAGACACTTGCATAAATTTCTCAGGGTAATTCTGTTCCTCTCTTCCTTCCCCTCTGCCCTCCCCAACTCCCTCCTTTTCTGCACACTACCGGCTGCTGTCTTCAGTTTTTGATATCTTCTAAAATGGCTGGCTGCTTTAATTGTATAATATCTTCCCTGAGTGCTATATGCAGGACCATACTTGCAATACAAGCAGGTCTTTGACCCATCAGTTTAAACACTACCACTTGAAGAAAAATAATCTTATTCTCAGCATTTGGCACCCTTCAGTTGGCCTGCAGCCTTGATCCTTTTCAAATAAATAAAAAGAACTATACAACAAACTCAAATAATATTGACTTCCTGCCTCTCAAAATGGTATATGATTAATTAAAAAAGAGAAATGTCTAGTTTTCTATCTATACCACTGTAAATACTTCCAATAAGAGAGACTTCAATTATAGTAAAAAGACTTCATTAAATGACTCAAGAGTAATTGGGATATATAAAAGATTTTACATGTATGCAGCAGCAGTTTATGCTACCTGAGAACATGCCACCATATTTTCTTGGCTTCTAACCACATAAACTCCTATGACCAAATTCTGGCTTTGGGCTACTTGTGTGTATGTCCCAAAACACATAGCCCCATGAAGAACTATGCTATGTAGCAGCTGTATCCCTATCTTGGCTTCCCTTAAGAGGTGTAGTCAACATTCCACAGGTCAGCTATTTAGAACCAGGAAGTAGGCAGGTGAAAGGGCATAACAGTGGGTCGGAATTTTCAAGTCAATGAAAATGTGCTCCTAAATCTCCTAGGTACTTTTGAAAATCTTCCTGCACTTCATCATCCTGATTTGCCCTGAGCGCTTTTGTACCCTCTCTTGCAGGTTTTGGCACAAGTGATTTGCATGAGTAGCTCTGTGAGAATTGTCTTGGCACTCTCAGGCTGGCCAAAATACAACACTAATTTGCACCCATTCGGTGGTGTAACAAGCCTGACGTTTTGGCTTGAGGTTGCTTTGCTGGTGCCATGCCTCAGTTTACCCACTTTTCAAGGATTCACTCAATCAAACTCTTAAAACAAACTCTTCTCTAGTTCAGCCACACGGCTTCCTAGGGCTGGATTTATTAACATAACAAAATATTCAATATGAAAGTTCTCAAATCCCCATCAAGTCCATGCTCAGAGGACTATGTGGTCTATGCATTAGATAGACAATACCCATCCTCACTCAAACAAGTTCAGATCCCAAGAGAATCCAGTCCATGCTCCTCATCTTCCTGCTGGGGTTTCCCTGGTCTCCCCTGCCTGGATGGACCCCTTTATTCTGAAAACTCAGCGCTCCTTGCTGGAGTCTAGTTGTTCCCAGGAACTATTCTCTGCTTTGGCAGGCCTCTGCTGAAGTCTCTTACTTCCTGCAGACTCCTCATTCAGTCCAAGCATCCCCCTTTTTCTGCAGCTTCTTGCTGCTCTTATAGGGGAATCACTTGATCCTTGCTCCAGTATGCCTACTTTGTAACTAGGGTTGCTGGCCTGCAGCCCTTAAAGAGGCAGGACACCATGTCACTCTCAGAAAATATGAAGAAATGAAGAATTTGGTCTCTCATATACCTACTGTACAAAGTTGCCAGCTTCTGATAATTGAATAGAACCTGACTCCACAAGTCATCCCATTGAAGTCAATAGGACTATCTGTTGAGTAAATACTATTCAGCATAAATGAGGGGATGAGAATCTGGCCCATAGAGATTTAAACCTTGTTAAAAATGTACAGTAACACTATAGCAATGTAAGAGAACCACAGCTGTGGTTTCGATGTCAGCAATTGTTCCCTACCGCTGTTCTGTGGTAATCTTGCTTAAGGACATTGCTACAAATTTGCTTCAAGCAGCAACCATGTGGCATGCTCCTAAGTTTGCACAAAACCACTGTCTTGCTTACCACAATAATTGATTACTCATTACAAACAACTCTTTCAGATCATTTGAAGATGGCATTTCCATTTATCTGGCAGTATTCAATGGTACACATGCCGCATTGTGTGCATGATTTAATACATTGGATTGTACGGTATCACAGTAGCAATCATCAACTTTATGTAGAAAAGGGATATAAATGTAGTAAGCAGGCACAGTATTGCCAACTGCAAGCATTCAAAAATCATGAGAGAGGCCCCCAAATCATGAGATTGGCATAACAATCATGAAAATTTAAAAGTATAATGTGCGTGTGTCACAACGTGCGTGTCTTTTTATTTGCCTTCTGAGGACTTGAGCCCTTTGTCACATTTTAAAGCTTTTTCTCTGCTTTTCTTGCATGAGGGCAAGAAAGTTACCTGTCTTTAAACTGAAACCTGAGATCCTTATGTAATCAATTGCCTACAGGAGCTGGGAGTATAAAAAAACCCCACCAGATAACACAACAGTCATGATAAAATCCTGAGAGTTGGCTATACAGCATGCCCTTTGGTCATGGAAACAAGAGATCACCTTATAAGACCATTCTACAACTTAAATAGTATTTGAAACATATTTAGCCAATAATTACCATAGGTACAAATAGTTCAGTATAGTATTGAGACATACAATGTATGTTCGCAGAGTGCTAGTGGTTATTATGAAGCAAGATCATTAATCCACTAAAACATGCTTGCTGCTGCCATACTGGTATAATATGACTAATGTTTAAATGATATTAAATATATTTTTGAACCTGTGTTTCTTATTTCAGGAATGATTACAAATTCTTGTATAATGGAATACAGTTCATGCTAGAAGCAAAGGGGGAAATTGTGGAAAGGTAATTAATAAAAAGCTTTTTCCTTTGCCATTTATATCATCCAAGGATCTGGCTCCAAATAGTTATTATTTATATTTTGACATGCAGTAGAGTCTTGCTAGTCTGTAATATTCCAGCTGTGGGATCTGATCCACACAGACAAAAGAGTCTTGCTTGTATGGGTCAGATTGCAGGATTGGGGCCTAAAATACCAGTCTCTCCCCATTTTTCAGCAGAGGTAGGGATATAATAGCAGATGCTTTAGTTAGGTCCCATTACATTAAGAATTTATTACTTTTACAAAATATACCATAACACAGTTACTAATGTACAGTGAGATATTGAAACTGAACTACAATTATGCGTATGTAAAATCAATAAAGAGCATTTTGGTTATATGTGCATATAAGCTGGGGGAATGACCCAGCAGGTCTTTTTCTTAAGGAATGCCATTGATTCTAAGAAATCAGAATAAATTAATATAAGCAAAAACGACGGTATACAAAAACTCCACACCTTCCTCCTCTAACTCTGGATATGGAACCGAGCCTCCCTAAAGGCATTCTTCCCTCTCTTCTGCCCAAGCAGCTCTGAAAGAGGAACAGGGGAGCAGAGCTGGAGTTAAGCCCTTGTTCACCACTTTTACTCCAGTTGGTTGCATTTGTTACTAAAACCTTCCATAATGTGTCTGATTTAAAATATCATGCAAAAGTGTGTGTATGGGGGGGGGGACGGACGATGATGACTCCACTATGTTTTTAATCAATGTCATTTACATATAGTTCTGGGGCCATGACAGTTATCCCACACCATAGAGGATTACCTACCCGGAAGGGTAAATTACATTTAACAATACTGAGTTCCTTTTAAGAAAAATCCACATGCTGATTTTCTGCAGTACACATGGGTATTTTAAGGCTCCAGAGATGTTATGATATCCTGCCATAAGCCTGATGTCATACCAGCGTTTCATGGGAAAGTTAAACATGGCTATAGTATCACTATAAAGATTAAGGTCTATTCAATTAAATAGATCATGACCAAAGTTTGCAAATATATCCAAACCTGAGATCTCAAAAGTGCCTTATTTTTAGTGAGTGGGTGCTCATCACTTTCTGAATCGGGCCCCTTAGGATTTGTCAAGCAGGGCATCAAAAAATGCAAGCATCCATAATCACTAGTCACATTTGAAAATCTTGGCCCATAGCAATGAGCACAGGATGTAACTCTCTGGCACATCATTAAAGAGATCATCAGGTGGAGACAAGCAAGTGCCTGTATCATATCCTCATTGCTTGTATAAAGGGCCACTCAGATCTTAATGAATAAATTGTTGAATTTTTCAGTAAAGTGAAAGTGAAATAGAATACAAGATAGAAACATGGGATAATACTGTGGTAATGTATAAAACACTTCATGCTTGGTCTATAAACTGCATCTATGCTAGGAAGGTTTGCTGGCATAACTATACCAATATAGAGCTATACTGGCAAACCTTTAAAGTGTAGAGGAGATAGATTAGGAGAAAGACAGAAAATAAAAAAGGGAATGAAAGAAAAATAAGATAGAAGGCAAGTGGGAAGAAGAGGCTTTCTTTGGGTCAAGGAAATTCTCTGGGCTTTGTAGGGTATGATTTAAGGTCTTGTGTTAGGTAGAGTGTTAGCTAGCCTAATCTAAGGGTATGTCTACACTACGAAATTAGGTCGAATTTATAGAAGTCGGTTTTGTAGAAAGCGTTTTTATACAGTAGATTGTGTGTTTCCCCACACAAATGCTCTAAGTGCATGTAGTCGGCGGAGTGTATCCACAGTACCGAGGCAACCGTTGACTTCTGGAGCATTGCACTGTGGGTAGCTATCCCACAGTTCCCGCAGTCTCCGCCGCCCATTTGAATTCTAGGTAGAAATCCCAGTGCCTGATAGGGCTAAAACATTGTCGCGGGTGGTTCTGGGTATATATCGTCAGGCCCCCTTTCCCTCCCTCCTTCCATGAAAGCAAGGGCAGACAATCGTTTTGTGCCTTTATTCTTGAGTTACCTGTGCAGACACCATACCATGGCAAGCATGGAGCCCGCTCAGCTCACTGTCACCCTATGTCTCCTGGGTGCTGGCAGACGTGGTACTGCATTGCTACACAGCAGCAGTTTATTGCCTTTTGGCAGCAGACAGTGCAGTATAACTGGTAGCCGTCGTCGACGTAGTCCTGGGTGCTCTTTTAACTGACCTCGATGAGGTCAGGGGCACCTGGGCAAACATGGGAGCGACTCAGCCAGGTCATTTCCCTTTTAAGTTTCGTCTCATGGCGATTCAGTCCTACCGGCAGTGCATTGTCTTTTAATCTGCAGCCAGCAGAAGACGATGGCCAGCAGTCATACTGCACCGTCTTCTGCTGAGCACCTAGGAGATGACGATGGCTAGCAGTCGTACTGCACAGTCTGCTGCCAGCAAGATGTATAAAGATAGATGAAGTAGCTCAAAACAAGAAATAGACCAGATTTGTTTTGTATTCATTTTCTCCTCCCTTCCTCCGTGAAATCAATGGCCTGCTAAACCCAGTTCCGAGTTCTATCCTTGAGGTTTTGAGTTCTATCCTTGAGGGGGCCATTCTGTTTCTCGCAAAGCCACCCCCTTTGTTGATTTTAATTCTCTGTATGCCAACCCTGTAAGCCATGTCGTCAGTCGCCCCTCCCTCCATCAGGGCAGTGGCAGACAATCGTTCCGCGACTTTTTTCTGTGCAGACGCCATACCACAGCAAGCATGGAGCCTGCTCAGATCACTTTGGCAATTAGGAGCACATTAAACACCACACGCATTATCCAGCAGTATATGCAGCACAGGAACCTGGCAAAGCGAAACCGGGTGAATAGGCGACGTCAGCGCGGTGACGAGATTGATGAGGACATGGACACAGACTTCTCTCAAATCATGGGCCCTGGCAATGTGGGCATCTTGGTGCTAATGGGGCAGGTTCATGCGGTGGAACGCAGATTCTGGGCTCGGGAAACAAGCACAGACTGGTGGGACCGCATAGTGTTGCAGGTCTGGGACAATTCCCAGTGGCTGCGAAACTTTCGCATGCGTAAGGGCATTTTCATGGAACTTTGTGACTTGCTTTCCCCTGGCCTCAGGCGCAAGAATACCAAGATGAGAGCAGCCCTCACAGTTGACAAGCGAGTGGCAATAGCCCTCTGGAAGCTTGCAAAGCCAGACAGTTACCGGTCAGTCGGAAATCAATTTGGAGTGGGCAAATCTACTGTGTGGGCTGCTGTGATGCAAGTAGTCAACGCAATCAAAGATCTGCTGATATCAAGGGTAGTGACCCTGGGAAATGTGCAGGTCATAGTGGATGGCTTTGCTGCAATGGGATTCCCTAACTGTGGTGGGGCCATAGACAGAACTCATATCCCTATCTTGGCACTGGAGCACCAAGCCGGCGAGTACATAAACCGCAAGGGATACTTTTCAATAGTGCTGCAAGCACTGGTGGATCACAAGGGACGTTTCACCGACATCAACATGGGATGGCTGGGAAAGGTACATGACGCTCGCATCTTCAGGAACTCTGGTCTGTTTCAAAAGCTGCAGGAAGGGACTTTATTCCCAGACCAGAAAATAACTGTTGGGGATGTTGAAATGCCTATAGTTATCCTTGGGGACCCAGCCTACCCATTAATGCCATGGCTCATTAAGCTGTACACAGGCAGCCTGGACAGTAGTCAGGAGCTGTTCAATTACAGGCTGAGCAAGTGCAGAATGGTGGTAGAATGTGCATTTGGACGTTTAAAAGCGTGCTGGCGCAGTTTACTGACTCGCTTAGACCTCAGTGAAACCAATATTCCCACTGTTATTACTGCTTGCTGTGCGCTCCACAATATCTGTGAGAGTAAGGGGGGAGACGTTTATGGCGGGGTGGGAGGTGGAGGCAAATCACCTGTCTGCTGGTTACACACAGCCAGACACCAGGGTGGTTAGAAGAGCACAGGAGGGCGCGGTGTGCATCAGAGAAGCTTTGAAAACCAGTTTCATGACTGGCCAGGCTACGGTGTGAAAGTTCTGTTTGTTTCTCCTTGATGAAACCCCCCGCCCCTTGGGTCACTCTTCTTCCCTGTAAGCTAATCACCCTCCACTCCTCCCTTCGATCACCGCTTGCAGAGGCAATAAAGTCATTGTTGCTTCACATTCATGCATTCTTTATTCATTCATCACACAAATAGGGGGATAACTACCAAGGTAGCCCAGGAGGGGTGGTGGAGGAGAGAAGCACCAGGAGGGGTGGTGGAGGAGGGAAGGACAAGGCCACACAGCACTTTAAAAGTTTAAAACTTATTGAATGCCAGCCTTCTGTTGCTTGGGCAATCCTCTGGGGTGGAGTGGCTGGGTGGCCGGAGGCCCCCCCACCGTGTTCTTGGGTGTCTGGGTGAGGAAGCTATGGAACTTGGGGAGGAGGGTGGTTGGTTACACAGGGGCTGTAGCGGCAGTCTGTGCTCCTGCTGCCTTTCCTGCAGCTCAACCATACGCTGGAGCATATTAGTTTGATCCTCCAGCAGCCTCAGCATTGAATCCTGCCTCCTCTCATCACGCTGCCGCCACCTTTGAGCTTCAGCCCTCTCTTCAGCCCGCCACCTCTCCTCCTGGTCATTTTGTGCTTTCCTGCACTCTGACATTGTCTGCCTCCACGTATTCGTCTGTGCTCTGTCAGTGTGGGAGGACAGCATGAGCTCAGAGAACATTTCATTGCGAGTGCTTTTTTTTCGCTTTCTAATCTTCGCTAGCGTCTGGGAAGGAGAAGATCCTGTGATCCTTGAAACACATGCGGCTGGTGGAGAAAAAAAAGGGAAAGCGGTATTTAAAAAGACACATTTTATAGAACAATGGGTACACTCTTTCACGGTAAACCTTGCTGTTAACATTACATACATGGCACATGTGCTTTCGTTCCAAGGTCGCATTTTGCCTCCCCCACCGCGTGACTAGCCCCTCCCTACTCCCTGTGGCTAACAGCGGGGAACATTTCTGTTCAGCCACAGGCAAACAGCCCAGCAGGAACGGGCACCTCTGAATGTCCCCTTAAGAAAAGCACCCTATTTCAACCAGATGACCATGAATGATATCACTCTCCGGAGGATTACACAGAGAGATAAAGAACGGATGTTGTTTGAACGCCAGCAAACATACACTGCAATGCTTTGTTCTACAATGATTCCCGAGTACGTGCTACTGGCCTGGAGTGGTAAAGTGTCCTACCATGGTGGATGGAATAAGGCTGCCCTCCCCAGAAACCTTTTGCAGAGGCTTTGGGAGTACATCCAGGAGAGCCGCGAATTCCAGGGCAACTTAATCATTAAACATGCTTGCTTTTAAACCATGTATAGTATTTTAAAAGGTACACTCACCAGAGGTCCCTTCTCTGCCTGGCGGGTCTGGGAGGCAGCCTTGGGTGGGTTCGGGGGGTACTGGCTCCAGGTCCAGGGTGAGAAACAGTTCCTGGCTGTTGGGAAAACCGGTTTCTCCGCTTGCTTGCTGTGAGCTATCTACAACCTCATCATCATCATCATCTTCCTCATCCCCAAAACCTGCTTCTGTGTTGCCTCCATCTCCATTGAAGGAGTCAAACAACACAGCTGGGGTAGTGGTGGCTGAACCCCCTAAAATGGCATGCAGCTCATCATAGAAGCGGCATGTTTTGGTCTCTGATCTGGAGCGGCCATTCACCTCTCTGGTTTTCTGGTAGGCTTGCCTCAGCTCCTTCAGTTTCACGCGGCATTGCTTCGGGTCCCTGTTATGGCCTCTGTCCTTCATGCCCTGGGAGATTTTGACAAATGTTTTGGCATTTCAAAAACTGGAACATAGTTCTGATAGCACGGATTCCTCTCCCCATACAGCGATCAGATCCCGTATCTCCCGTTCAGTCCATGCTGGAGCTCTTTTGCGATTCTGGGACTCCATCATGGTCCCCTCTGCTGACGAGTTCTGCATGGTCACCTGCAGCTTGCCACGCTGGCCAAACAGGAAATTGACATTCAAAAGTTCGCGGGCCTTTTCCTGTCTACCTGGCCAATGCATCTGAGTTGAGAGTGCTGTCCAGAGTGGTCACAGTGGAGCACTCTGGGATAGCTCACGGAGGCCAATACCGTCGAATTGTGTCCACAGTACCCCAAATTCGACCCAGCAAGGCTGATTTCAGTGCTAATCCCCTTGTCGGGGGTGGAGTAAGGAAATTGATTTTAAGAAGCCTTTAAGTCAAAAAAAAGGGCTTCGTTGTGTCGACGGGTGCAGGGTTAAATCGATTTAACGCTGCTAAATTCGACCTCAACTCCTAGTGTAGACCAGGACTAACTAACACCTTCTAAAACTTGAGTTACAGCCTCTGCTCCCTTCTGCATTTCAACTCAACCAGCCTGGTATATGTTAAAATATAATTTGCCTTGTCTTAACTAAAGTTTCGAAGGTTTTAGGTAGTGCAGTCTGTAACACTGCATCTTTAAATCCTTGGTGGCCCCGTTTATCAGATCGCTCTTACAACAGCCACAAAATTATCACTGAAAACCAAAATTCTTTTTCAAAGACTGATTAAAACTGTGGCCACCTATGAATAATCGCAGTTGCCACTGTGCTATACACCATTGCTAGTGAGACCATCACAGCAATAGCAGGGACAGAACTAACAACCTCCTGTTTCAAAATACACCCCCCTACCACTTGAACTAAAGGAAAAATATCTTCATTAGTTTATAGGGTTATAGGGTCTATCTGACTCAGAAGAACAATTCTGATTCTAACTAGTAAAGGGTAATGACATACATACACACCAGCTGGTTAATTATGCTAATTTGCCTTTTAAGATTACCACAAATCATAGTGGGTGGTTCAAATAAACACATAAACTTAATTTCCCTCCCCAAAATAAATAACACTGCTGCTGGACTGCATAAAGGTTGTCAACTGTGCTACAGCAAACTGCCAAAGGTTATTGTTTTTTGTGCTTGGAAGTATCACCAGCTCTTTGCAATCATTATTTTTGGGCATGGCCCAGTGCTTTACAGACCACATAAAAGAGAAGGTTGCTGCTAGGGACCTTGTAACCTGACTCAGACATACACAGTACAAAGGTTTCAGAGTAGCAGCCGTGTTAGTCTGTATCCGCAAAAAGAAAAGGAGTACTTGTGGCACCTTAGAGATTAACAAATTTATTTGAGCATAAGTTTTCGTGAGCTACAGCTCACTTCATCGAAGGCATCCGATGAAGTGAGCTGTAGCTCACGAAAACTTATGCTCAAATAAATTTGTTAGTCTCTAAGGTGCCACAAGTACTCCTTTTCTTTTTACAGTACAAAGGGTGATCGCTCAAATGCATATGGAAGTAATCAGTATAGGTGAGGTAATCACTGTAGGTCAGCACTGGAAGGCTTCATGAAAGGAATGTATTTTAAAGGTGCCCTGTATACGATTTTTTGTGTGTCTTCAGGATATACAATGAAGGCCTGGAAGATTTTTTCCCAGAATCAGTTTTTTTTTATCTTGCTTGTTTTATCACTTTAAACATATCAGGAAAGTCAAAATTCCTGGTTTTCCATCAAGACCTCTTGTGGAATCCCAGTACGTGTGTATTATGAGTTCACACCCTATTTTGAACTAGTGGAACATTTAATATGTAATGAAGAAGTCCTTTCTCCAAAATGTTCACTAGTTTTTAGCACCCATTTAACTCAAATACAAATACAAACAAAAACTATAAAGTTGCAAACAGCCTAACTCCTTGCTTTCTCAGTCACTCAGTTTTTATTCTCTTGAATCTTGTGGTCAGAATTTTATTAGTTCCCCCCAATTGCTATAGACTCTTCCAGAGTAGACAAGTACTAATTTTTCTGTATGTATTTTTTAAAAGGCAGAAAAAATGTTACATTTTTTGGGAAAAATCTTTCAAGTCTTTTTCAAACCTCACAAAGAAGCAGAAAAGGCACAAGCCCACCCACTCCCCTCTTCTCCCATGGCAGGCAAGATTTCAGAACAGCTTTTAAGGATGAGTGGTTGCTTCGAACAAGAGTTGTGGGAGGTTGAAGCAGTGCTCTATGGTTATGTCTACAAAGCAGTTAAACACTTGTGGCTGGCCCAGGTCAGGTGACTCAGGCTCATGGGGCTCAGGCTGTGGGGCTATAAAATTGCTGTGTGGAAGTTTGGACTTAGGCTGGAGCCTAAGTTCTGGGATCCTGTAAGGGGGGTGGGTCTCAGAGCCCAGCCTCCAGCCCGAGCCTTGGCATCTACACTGAAATTTTTAGCCCCCACAGCTTGTGCCTGCCTGGCCTGAGTCAGCTGACTCAAGCCAGCTGCAGCAGTGCCATGGGTCTATATTCCAGTGTAGGCATAGTCTAGGACTGTGTGCCCCTTGCCTCCCAGCACTAGAAGAGGAGTTACTATCATGAAAGCTATGATTGCAAAGGTTCACCTCAATATAAAAGGCTTCAGTCCTATAGCCCTTGCTCACATGGCTAATCTCACTGACTTCATAGGACTACAAGATGATACTATTTATGTCAGAAAGAGCCTATTCTATTCTGGTTCTTAGACCACGCTCATTACCATAGAGACTGAGTGTCTTCCAGCAGTGCACTAAGCAATAAGATTCCAAATCTGTGGTGGCCTAAGGGACAAACTACCAAGAGATGCTTTTGTTTTGACAAAATAACTCTGTGGATGCTGCTTCTCTTCAACTGTTTATTCCCATATGTAACACGGAGACCCCTTGTCAAAGGGTCCCCTGTTCTTTGCAAACCATTCTCATCCCAGACCTGACAAACTCACTACACAGAAGAACAGCCATACTGGGTCAGACCAAAGGTCCATCTAGCCTAGTATCCTGTCTTCCGACAGTGGCCAATGCAGGTGCCCCAGAAGGAATGAATAGAACAGGTAATCATCAAGTGATCCATCCCCTGTCACCCATTTCCAGCCTCTGGCAAACAGAGGTTAGGGACACCTTCCCTGCCCATCCTGGCTAATAGCCATTGATGAACCTATCCTCCATGAATTTATCTAGTTCTTTTTTGAACCCACCAAACACATAACTTGCAAGGTATTTATCTAACATATAAGGTATCTACAGAAAGTTCTTCACTTATCAAGTGTCTTTATCATGAGATATACGTACAGCTAATATTTAAGGAATAAGGTAACTATGTTTCAACTATGTTGAAAGTATACTTTATGGTCTTGGATGTAAAAGTTCTTCACCAGGAAATAATAAGTCTCGGTAATGACTCAGTCAAGCAGGAGGGAGTTGGCACTCCTCCCTGGTTAGCTGGTGATGTAATGCAAATCTCAATTGCCTAACTTTGCGCCATCCCAAAACTATCAGAGGAAAACCATCAGAGACAACTGCAAACAATTGAAATCACTTGGAGGTAAAAAAGAAACATTACAACAGTCAGGGGTTTACTTTGTCTATGAAAGAGATGAAAGACTGTTTCAGTATAACACAGAGTGAGGAGACGTACTCTGTATCCATTCACTGAGGAACCACTTTGTGGCTCGGGGTGTCTTTCATGAAAGTTTGGATCTTGGTCCCTGTGAAGCCAGCCAGCTCTGCAACAGACTGAAGTTTGGGATGAAAACCTAGTTTGTTAGATAGGAAAGGTAACAATTAATAAGTATAGGCACTAGTTTATGTTTTATGATTTTGTTTTGTATTGTAAACATTTGTTTCCATCACTCTCTCCTGTTTCTAGTGGAATATCTATTATTTCTTAAATAAACCTTCTCCTGTTTTATTATAAGTGCTGTGTGTTACCTAGCAGCGGTGGTTTAAGGTAAAACTGGTAAACTGAGGTACACAGGTCCTTTTGGGGGCAGAGGATCTTGGGCTTCTGTGAGAGGCCAGTGTCAGTGGTTGAATACCATAGGGGACCAATTAAAAGGGACTGAGGTGCACCTATTGTTAATCTTTGAAGTGAAGACAGGAAAGGCATAGCTCAAGGAGAGTGCCTGAATGGCTGACAGACGGGTGGTGTTAGGGAGCTAACACCCAGCTACCTTGGGCAAGACTACCTCTCTCTAGAGGTAGAGGGTAACAAGGTGACTCACAGCCCTGAATACCGTGAGAACCATTACACCATATCCTCCAAATTTTAAAATACATTTTAAGGCCCAGTTCCTGCCCTGAGCTCTATGCAAGCAGACCCCTGCATGAACCTACATTGACTCCAACAAGGTTTTGTGCAAAAGCAGAGATCTGCCCATAAACAGCTCCTTGCAGGATCAGGGCCCAAGTTGCTAATGGAGCTCACACCTTGTGACGTTATCCGATTAAAATATGACCATATAGATCATTGTTGCAACCACTGTTATATATTTGCAACAAATCTTGTACAAAATGTGGCATGTAAGATATCTATGAAAAGGTTATGATTTGCTGGTTACAATTATGCTATGTATATGCATGTATCATTTTTGTATTTGAAGTTATGAGTATTGGATCTATACCTAGATTTCAAACGTTTGCTCCTGGGGTAACGCTCACAAAGTAGTTAGCCAGCACATCTTGGAGGGACTATTCAAATTGAGTGGCCCATCAAAAGAACATTTAACTGACAATGGACCATGGGACATGCCTGTCTACACTTAATGGGATTTCTTGCTGTGACTAGGCGAAATGCATGGACATGTGACTTGCCCATGTGACTGCAAACTCCAACTTGTTACTGTAATTTTCCACAGTAAGAACAATGGGATTCCTGCCATATGGCAGAAGCTATAAAGGGCCCTGGAAACACCTCCATTTTTTCTCTTTCCTGCTCAAACCTCTGGAATATGAACTTATACTAATGGGAACATTCTAACCAATGGACTGAAGACCTTCCAATGATTTGGAAGCAGCCAGAGAGTTGACTTAAGCCAGCAGTTTATTCCATCACTGCTACATGCCTGAACCAAGAACTTTGCAATTACTGTATGTATTTGATTCCTTTAACCAATTTTAACTCTCACCTTTCTTTCTTTCTTTTTATGAATAAACCTTTAGATTTTAGATACTAAAGGATTGGCATCAGTATGATTTTTGGGTAAGATCTAGGTTATATATTGACCTGGGTATGTGGCTGGTCCTTTGGGATCAGAAGAACCTTTTATTTGATGAGACTGGTTGTAAAGAACCATTCACCTTTAAACCCCGTATTTTCGGTGGTAATACAAGGACTGGGATGCCCAAGGAAACTGCTTTTGTGACTTCTTGTTAGCCAGTGTGGTGAAACAGAAGTTTACTCTTGTTGCTGGTTTGGTATATCCTATGGGGGATTAGCCACCAGGCTTGGGGGTTTTCTGCCGTATTTCTCAGCAGTTCGTCCTGACTTTGGCATCCTCAGTTGTGACTCACTGAGGCACAGTTACAAACCTGTCATAAACATAAAGGGAAGGGTAAACACCTTTAAAATCCCTCCTGGCCAGAGGAGAAACCTTTTCACCTGTAAAGGGTTAAGAGGCTAGGATAACCTTGCTGGCACCTGACCAAAATGACCAATAAGGAGACAAGATACTTTCAAAGCTGGAGGGGGGAGAAACAAAGGTTCTCTCTGTCTGTGTGATGCTTTTGCCGGGAACAGAAAAGGAATGGAGTCTTAAAACTTAGTAAGTAACCTAGTTAGATATGCGTTAGATTCTGTTTTGTTTAAATGGCTGATAAAGTGAGTTGTGCTGAATGGAATGTATATTCCTGTTTTTGTGTCTTTTTGTAACTTAAGGTTTTGCCTAGAGGGATTCTCTATGTTTTGAATCTGATTACTCTGTAAGGTATTTACCATCCTGATTTTACAGAGGTGATTCTTTTACTTTTTCTTTCATTAAAATTCTTCTTTTAAGAACCTGATTGCTTTTTTCATTGTTCTTAAGATCCAAGGGTTTGGGTCTGTGTTCACCTATGCAAATTGGTGAGGATTTTTATCAAGCCTTCCCCAGGAAAGGGGGTGTAGGGTTTGGGAGGATTTTGCCGGGATTTTGTGTTTCCAAGCGGGCTCTTTCCCTGTTAGATGCTTGGTGGTGGCAGCAATAAAGTCCAAGGGAGAAAGGTAAAATAGTTTGTACCTTGGGGAAGTTTTAATCTAAGCTGGTAAAAATAAGCTTTGGGGGTTTTCATGCAGGTCCCCACATCTGTACCCTAGAGTTCAGAGTGGGGAAGGAACCTTGACAACACTTCTTGTGAGGAGTCAAGGAGGCTTTCTCCTCCCCTCCAGAATGTTTAATTATTCATTTGAGGATGGGCGGTGGGTGTTCGGGATTGGTCTAACTCTGACTTCAGTGGGAGCAATGGGAGTTTTATCATTGACTGCATTTGGAACAGAGTTAGGCCAAAGCTGAGCACTTTTAAAAGTCCCACCCTTCATTTGAAATTGTCTGAAACATTTTGAAATAAACAATAAAAAGAAGTACGTGAGCCTGTAGAGGGCACCGCTGTGGGCCTTGGGAATAGGTACATTTATTAATGTATACAGTAACAAACCTGTGGGGAAACCTGAATTTTTAAAATCAAATAAAGTCCAGTTTTATATTAAGCAACAATACTGTTTTGGTGCTGTACAAAGACGGCCTTGCCCCACAGATTTTACAAAATAAAGCAGATTAGAGGATGTTCATTTATATTTTTTCCATGCTAGCATCTATTGACTTGGTATATGACAGCACTGGAAAGAAAAGAGTTTCTAGATTGCATGAAAGCATTATTACTTATTTAACATTGTCAGTGTTCTCAATGTTATATGAAAAGAGGCCCCATCCCCAAGGAGCTTAGATACTATGGTGATGGACTTAGGATAGACGGAGCTTAGGAAGGCAGTCTAGATAAGAAAATATAAATTCACACTTTATTTTGTCCGTTAGCATGCAATTGCTAAAATGAGTGCTGAAGTCAGATTTAATGCAACCATTTTGCATTTTGACAGCTGTAGAGCAACTGCCTAGAGAACAGATGCTCTTCGCTTTGCAAGATCTCTGGTCACAATCTGCTGTGGCTCCCCCAAATCAAGCCAAGGCATTTTTCACAAATCCAAATCTTCCTCCCCCCACCTTCTGCCCGTACCTGTCTCCTTCCCTAATTTGACAAGGAAGTTCTCAATCAAACAGCCCCACTTCAGCTCTCCAGTAAGCCCGAACTGCTGCATTTCGGGATTTGTAGTTCTCTCCCCTCCCCCGTGTACGCTCTGATCTAAGCAAAACCTGCAGCGCGCTTTCCCACCTCCCTGCGATATTGATCTCTGGGCCGGGCACTATGTGCGACCCTGAAGCGAGGCTCTTCCACCTGGGGCTGTATGGACCCCCGCCGGGGCACAGGTGGTGTGGGGGGACTACATTTCCCAGGCTGCCTCGGGCGCGGGCTTCCCCCTTGTTAGCGTGAGAGCTGCAGGTTGATCGTCTTGGTTGCAGATGAGCAGAGAGAAAACATTGGAGGGGGAGAGAGAGGGAGAAGGGGGGCTAGGAGAAGTGCCTTGGGCAGGCGAATTATGCATGCATTAGGCGAGCGCTGAGAGAATGGCTGTGGAAGGTAAGGGCTCCCCTTCCCCTGCCTTGTCCTTGTGCACGCTGCAGCGCCCGCTGCTTCTGCGGGGGACCCCTCCCCCTGGGCACTCACCTGAGCAGCCGAGGGGCTGGCCCAGGCTTCCAAAGGGGAACGGCAAGCGGGGCTTGGGCCACATGCCTCGGGCTGGCGAGTGCACCCGCTGGGGGCAGCAGATCCAGGTGCCTGAGAAGCGCCCACTCGCCTCTCTCGTACAGCCCACAACCCAGCTCTGCCAGCTCAACCTGCCCTCCTTATCCTGGCTGGGCTGGAGGGGGTCCCTCCCCTAGAGCTCCACCGCGTCTCTTTGCTGTCAACCCCCACCCCCTTTATTCTAGAGGAGCTGGTCGATTATATATCTGATTCATGCCCTCCTCTTCTGTTAGTGCTTGGCTAGGCCAGGGATGGGAATCGTAGCTCCTGAAGTTCACCCCAAGAAGTGCCAGTGTTTTGACTTCTGACATAAGTAGCTGTTTGTGTTTAATTACATTATGGCTGACTTTGAGTGTATAATCAGGTGGCCATGGGAACAAAGAATGGCTCTGAATTGTGTGGGTTTGTTTGTTTCCAGATTAGTAGGGTGCTGCCTATTCCTCTTTGGCCATTATTACCTGGGCTTCCTTGAGGCTTCCTGGGCTCTCTCTATTGTAACTGGTATTTTTTTCAGTTAAATAACTTCAAAACTGGTTCCCAAGGTTCCGATGTTACACACAGGAAAGGCAGTTGAGCAGCACATTCATATCGCACAAAATATCTGGGTTTGTATTTTAGCATGAATTGAGTATTCCATATCACCATTCCTGTCTTGCCCGCCCATATTTTTTAAATGCAGAAGCAGATGCTATAATTATCTCCTGTTACCTTAAATAGCTTCTAAATTTCTGAAGTGTAATATGGTGACACTGTATTATGCTTTCCAATCACAATATAGAAAGTGAATGTAAATCTGGGTTGTATTAGCGTGAGTTTCTAAGATATGGGTGCCAGAGTATGCTGTTGTATCCCACTCTGGCAAGTGGAGAAGAAAAAAATTCAAACATCATAGGCCAGATTTTTACCAAAAAAAAAGCCCAGCTCCCATAGAAACACCTAAATGAAGTGGCAGCTACTGCGTACTTGAGCATTTCTGAAAATCTGGCCACTTTAGGTGGTTAAATAGAAGCCAGACTCTTCTGAAAGACTGACTAAGTGTATGTGGCAGCACTTTTGTTTTACTTCCACTGAGTACTTCAAGGAGGTTTAGGTGAGAGAGAATTTGTGGTTAGGTACACTAGGAAAAATAAACTCTCTTTTTCTGCACTGTTCCTCTCAGAAATTCATGCTGGTTTGAGATGCAGTATATTCTAGTAGACAAAGCATGGGTCCAGGTATCAGGAATTCCTAAAGTCTAATCTCATCCTGGCCACTGCCTTTCTCTGCGGCCTTGGGTCAGTCATGAAGCCCCATGTTTTGAAAAGCATCCTTTAATTGTGGATGTCTCATTTATTGGGTTCCCAAGACAACGCTGAGCTTGATTTTTTTTTTTTTTCCCCAAAGGTGCTAAGTATCAGCCACTCCATTGACAGTCAAAGGGAGCTGCTGGTGCTCTACATCACTGAAAATCAACCCCAAGCTGTCTCAAACTGGACACCCAAAATCAGCTTTGAAAAATGTGGATCCAGGTCCTAATTTTCAGCTACTGCTTGAAGCTATGGTGGCTCGGCACCTCTGAAAATCAGGCCCTGGTTTTCTCTAGGCAGGCACCCAGTGCTAGTGGCTATTTCTGAAAACATGGTTATACGTATCTAAAGCTAGCCTCCCGAAATTAGTCATTTTGAGAATTTGTCCTTAAAACTCGTTATAGGCCAAATTAATTGCTTATCTAAGCAGATGCAACTCCATTATTTTTTTATTTGTAAACCATGATAAATGAAGAGTCTTGGTTTAATTACTGCTGCTTCTGTGGCAAAAAGGGTTAGCAGTGCAAACTGGGTGTGTGTGCTTGGTGCGTAAATAGATGAAACAGACTGCTATTTGGGAGTGTGCCAGTTCACGCACGAGCAGAAACCCCATTATGGGCATTCTATAAACCTTCTTTATTCACTTGATTAGACTCTTCTTATTCTGTCTCCTAAATCCATTCATATCTTTAATAATTCTTGTCATTTCTGCAGTGCCTTCCATCTGAGGAGCTCAAAAAGCTTTACAAATATTAATGAGTTAAAGCGTTGCTAAACCCCTGTGAGGTAGGGGAATATTATCTTCATTTTATATGTGGGGAAACTAAAGCAAAAAGGTTAAGAGGTCTTCCCCCCGGTCACATGGGTAGTCTGTGACAGAAGTGGAAATTGAACCTGGATATCTTACCCACCAAGCGTCTCTTCCTCAACAGGTTCTATCTCACTGGGAGCTATTTGCATTTGCAGGGTAACTGAGGTGAGAGTGGAGTGGATGGAAGCCCCATCAGTATGCAGAAGCCCTCCCCCATTCTTAGGGGAGGATGATAATCCTGTTTCCTTTCCTCCAGCATCTTCTGGGGTCATGTCCCTCTCTCTTTCTTCCTGGGAGGGGAGAGAGAAATGGCATAGAGTGTTTCTCTTGTTCCTGAGGGGATCTGGGGCGTCTCTCCTCTTTATTTCCCCCGGCTGGTGCAAAGAGCTTTTCCCATTGGGCATCCCTATGTTTTTCTCTTCCCATGTAGGCTCTGTTGATTTCTCCAGCTCCTGAAATTGTCCTGTTTCCTTCTTGCTGTATCTCTCTCCAGTTGTGTCCCTGCTCTTCTGTATGTGTCCTCTTTTTGTCTTTCCCTCCGTTTGTGTTCCCTTCTCCTGTGAGACACTCTCCCTTTCTCTCTCTGTGACTGTGTGTGTGTGAGAGAGGAAGGATTGCTGTTCCCACATACTAGCCAGGTAGAATGGCTACCTGTTCTTCAAAGTGTGTGTGTGTGTGTCTCTCGAGGGGGGCTGGGGGGGCGGAATGAACGGATGACAAGGCTTATGTTTTCTTCATGGGATAAAATCATACTTTTACACCGAGGCATATGATTCTTTGTGTGATCAGTGCTTGAAATCATACTTATTGTCTAATCAAATGTTTTAGTCTCTGCATATAGGATATGTGTCATAGGCACCAAATAAGCAATGTCCCTTGCAACAACAGGGCAGGTGCTCTATAGGTGGAAGGAGGTTTTGGAGCCATGTGTCATTCCTACTTCCTGCAGGAAGGCAAGAGAATACTTGTCCCTCACTGCTCCACTCTTAGCCTGTGCATCCCTACCCCGGAAAGAAATAGGAAATTAGTCAGCCGCAGACCTCCTGCCTCGTTTATTTAGTATCCACTACTGGAGGGAAGCCATTCTTTTTTCTTTCATACCTTAAGGCCAGGGGTCCACCTGCATAGCTCTCCTTGCAGGATCAGGGCCTTGCTCAGTCAAGTGTCCAGGAATTTAGCTGGTACAGCAAATACCCAGCACTGGATTAAAAAACCTGGGACTTTTTCCTCCGTGTTGGGGTAGTTGGGCGGGGGTGGCATTGCAATCACAAAAGGTGAGATTTGGTGTAGCTCAATATCCTTTTTGTGTTAGAAAATAAACACCTGAATGGGTAGGGGGAGGGAGACAACTGGCACAACATAGGGCTTAGTTTTAGATCATTATAGTTATCCCAAGAGGTAATATGTGGAATGGCTGGATTAGCGAGTTGCATGGTATCTGTATTTCCTGCTTCACCAGAGAATTGCTTGGGGTGGGGAAAATCCATTTGCAGGCCTTAAAGTGAGCCCATGTAGATGGGAGCACTGCCAAGGTAGGTCTATTTTTAGATCTAACAGTTTTGACAATGCTCCTTTCAGTGTTTGCTTCCCCACAGTAAGAATGAAAGAAGTAGGTCAGAGCTCGTAGAAAAAGCCTTTGGATCTTTGTTACAATGGTTCAAAAAATATTTTTCTTTTAGCTCTTGTGCAGTGGGGAAGGCAGGGGGAGGGGGACTCCAGTACATATTTATTGCTCGTGAAAATGAGTGACTGACTGACAGAACTGGCTAGATAGCACCGGCATACCGCACACAAGCAGCCCCTATGGCTCTGACCTGCAGCACCCTACCCTACCTATTCCTGAGCAAAAATGCTGCTAATTATATTGTATGGTAGTTTTATGACGCATGCTATGGTCTGACTTCTGTCAGTTTGGTTTTAAGCCTGGGTATAGTATGAATAATGCATTGGCTGCTGAACTCCTGACAGTTGACTAAGACTAGGAGCCTAGTTCTTTGTTGCCCTAGGGTCCTCCTAAAATGCTGTGGCAGCGTAAGATAACTTTAAAGGCAGTGGATCTGCACCCTGGGGAATACTGTCACTAAAAGGACTTGCATAGACCTGGTAGGCTCACCTTTGTAAATCCAAGGTAGAAGGCGTTTTGGGGTGTTCTGTGAGCAGGGCTTGGGTTGGAACACTGCTACATTCTAGTTGTGATCAGCCCACAGCCCCTAGGGGGCACAGGTGGTTCAAGTGTAAGTTAGAGCAGTCCTTAGGCTATTCTAACTTATCCAGGGGCCAAGCCACTTTCCTTTCCTCCTCCCTGACACTCCCCTGCTCCTGCACTCACTGAGTACACCTTGGCCATGATAGACAATCAGGCCCTAGGTCTCATTGCTGATTCTTTCAGATCAGCCATCTGCTCTTGACCATGAGGTGTAAAACAGGTAAATCGAATTTTTTCTTGAGAGTCTTACTCCTTTCCTCTGAGAGATCCAGAGTATTGGGCAGTTGCTTTTCTGCCGCAGGCACACTTATGCAGTTTTCCATAGGGCTCCATTCTTTCACCCCTCCTGTTTAACTTGTGTATGAAGCCTTCAAGATTCCCACCATTGTGTGCCACAGACAGTAGCTATGGTGGGAAACTGAGAAAAATGCTAGTGTATATAAGGCCTTGGAGAGTTATTGAGGAAATATAGGTGGCATAGTCTAGTGGATAGGACCTTAAACTGTGAGTTAGAACACTGGGGTTATATTCCTGGCTGGGGGCGGCCAGTTTGTGTAGTTTTTGGTGGTGCCCAGAATGGGTCCAAATCCCGCCATCTCCCCCCTGCCCCGCCCTCCCCCCCCTCCCGCCATGTAAGCCGATATATATTTTTAAAAATAATGTAAAAATGGACTGGAAACAGTAAGCATTTAACAGTTTTCCTATATTACACAATATCACTATCGTAAGAAAAAATTATTTAACTAAGAATATCAACTTTATTAATACTCTTTTGAATATAGAAACAACCAAGCACTCTTGGGTCAATAACCCTCAAAAGCAAATACTTTCTCAAATTAAAACAAAATATAGCCCCTTCTTTTGCAATGCTCTTCAGGAGGCAGCAAACCCTCTTCGTCGTTGTTTGGTGGGGGATGGAGCTGCCCCTTGCCCAGTGTGCAGCAGGAGTGGTGACTGCGGGCGGGGGCGGAGTGGGGGAGGGTGTCACGACATTCACCCAAGCCTCAGCTGCTCAGGTCCAGGAAGCCTCCTCGCCTCCCCTGTGGTGAGTGCCGGGGGCGAGGGGGCTGCTATTACATGTGCACCTCCTCCCCTGCTGCTCCCCCTCACCGTAGCCTCACAGGGGGTGGGGAATGGGGCTGCCCCTTGCCAAGCGTGGGGCAGGAGTGGTGACTGCGGGCTGGTGACTGTGTAGGGGGCGGGGGGAACAGGGTGTCACGAGTCCGACACTCACCCCAGCCCCAGCTGCTCAGGTTCAGACTCCAGGAAGCCCCCTCGGAGATGTCTCCTGGTGGGTGCCAGAGGGGGTGGAGGGACTGTTGTTTAGCTGGCAGCAGCCAGCGAGGGAGTGCAACCCGGAGTGGCAGGGCAGCCGCCCGCTGCCCAGGGCAGGCAGGGATGCTTGGGGGAGGCATGCGAGGGCAGCAGGCGGGGCAAGGGGATGCTCGGGGGAGGCATGTGGTGGCGGCAGGCGGGGCTGGGGCAGAGACCCGGCCCCAAACATTCGTGGAGCTGGGCCCTGGGCCCTGAATATTGCTGGAGCCCAGGCACCACAGGCCCATATAACTCGCCGCCCTGCGGCTGACTCTGCCACTAACCTGTTGTACCTGTTCCCAACCCCCTGTCCGTGTGTCTCGGAGGTGTTTAGATTGTGGGCTTTTTGAGGCAGGGATTCTGAGTCCGTCCATCTCCTGTGAACAGGAGCCATGAGTTGAGGGCTAGTACAAAGCATCTCTTACTTACATTAATGGGCACATATTCATGCAAACAGTAGAATTGACTTCAGCTGGATACTTGTGTGAGTAAGTACTTATCCATGAGACTTCAGGGTTCTACAGCCTAGCCCTCGGTTATTTGCTAAAGGTATGCAGAGAAGAGGCATAGTTATTAAAGGTGCCAAAAGTAGCAGATAGGGGAAGGTGACCAAACTATGGTCTTGGTTACTATTGTTCATTTCCAGAATAACTCCATTCATTTATTTAACCAGAATTATTCTGGATTTGTGTGAGGGCAGCTGGGAGCAGAATTTGGCCAAGGACCACCAAGTAGGAAAGACAAAGTATTTCAGAGAGCTGAACGCTGAATTTTGTAGGCTACTGTAATGGTGCTTTGGGGTTGGCAGATGCCATATAACCATCTGCTGCTTTGGCTAGATTTACGGAGGTGGTAGTAACTGTCGTACTTATAATTTATTTACGTGGAGCTTTACATTTTCAAAGTGCTGTACAAACAGTAACTGGTGAAATACCACAACATCCCTGTCAGGTTATATAAATAAATCGTTGTCTCCATTTTACAAACGGGGATACTGAAAGAGAGAGAAAAGCTGTGATTTGTCCATGATCCCAGAGCACATCTGGAGCCAAGATCAGTTCTCACCAGTTCCTGTGCTCATTCCATTAGAGCTGAACTACCAGAGGTGAAAGGATATTGTAGATAGCACTGAAACTTAGTGCAGTAAACCCTGGAGCACGGCTATGGTGAGGCCAGAAAGTAGGGGTGGGAGTGGAAGAGTAACTTCAATAAGCAGCGTATTCTCCATGCAGCATGAACTAATACTGGCGTAGCATAGAAGAATTAATTAATGCTGCTCTAAACAGCATTACTCCTACATGCTCTGTGACTCCCCTAGAAGGAGTCAGATAGAGCAGTTAATAGGTGCTGGGATTTAGCATGGGCAGGAGCAAGCTGTGTTAGTCCTGCCCATGAGAACCAAAACGTATGCACGAGGAGATACTCATCATGCATCTGGTCAAGAACAGGGGCTGGGGACAGTATTTTGGGTGGATCTCGGGCCTTCTGAATGTTTGTTTATAGAGTTTTGGCTCCTGCCAGCTTGGTATCCTCACTGGCCCTGCAGTTTAGTAACTGCCTTTTTAATCCCATGAGGTTCTGCTACTAATTTGTGTGTGTGTGAATGCTGGGAGGGAAGATAGAGGCCATAAAATTACTCTGTGTGTATTAAATAGTCAAGTTACTGCAAAAGCAAGAAATAGACCCTTTTACTAATTAGTGCTCTTTACAATTCCTCATTCTTCATTTTTTTGGAATTTGTGTAAATGACAGCTTTCTTCTGTATTTTTCTCTAGGAAAGTAATGATACACTTTCAACAAGCAGTGTATTTCTACAAGAGTGGGCTGGGTATCTGAGACAGTAGAATTCAGTGGTATGAGTAAGCAGTAGGAGGTGAGGAATTATATTGTAGGAAGGAAAAAAAAGGAATTTTCAGTCTCCATAGGGAACGGATGGGCTCAAAGAGTGAGAGGTCTGGTAGGAAGAAGCATGTTGTAATAAAATGACGAAAAGCAAGGCTGAAAAACAAAGTCAATTACGAGATTACAAAATAAGTTAAATAGGCTAATGAGAGTTTATAAATATTTTCCATCTTCCTTTGTGTTCATAGCAAATTTAAATGGGGATAAAGCATGGATTCACAGCTGAATCAAAGTCTAATGTATTCCATACACTTACTGGATATATACTTTTATAAACCATATAAGGAAAATGCAAATTTGTGTTCAGTGTATTGAATTCCTTACTGTGACATTTATAACTGTAATAAAAAAGACTTTTCCAAATGTCTGTCAGTCTTCAGGCTTTGTGCGCTAGATAGTCTTTCTTATCTTCAGAAAATATTTCTGATGTTACAGTTGCTATTTACAGAATTGAATGATGGCCTTATTAGGGATCCTTAGAAATATAATTTGTGGTGGAATGTGAATGGCTAATCTCTTAAAGCAGGCTTCTCTAGAAAGATTTTTGTTTTGTAAACTGAGATGACAAAATGCAGTAGAACCCTCTTTAATCTGCACTTCGCTAAACTACACATTTCATAATTCACACCAGAAAACAGGAGTAACTACCCACTTCTCAGCAAATACTTAATAGAATGGTGTCATAAGGCTTCTTGCTAACAAAGGGTGAATTATTTTTACAAAATAAACTACCAAACATTTACTGGCACATTGCAGAATGTGATCTATAGTTCAAATTATACTGCAGTTGCTAAAATTAATTAGCAAAGTACGTTTTGTGATGCACAACCCCTGCTCCTTTTTAATGTATGTTCACCTTGCTTGATTGTGCAATAAGCTAACTGCAGGTAGACCTGCCTCTGTGCACAGCTCATGGCAGGATCAGAGCCTTACTTACAAATTCACAAGATTCAGTCATTTGCAATGAGTCTCCCAGTCATTAGCACGACATTAGAGAGCTACTAATACTGACAAATATTAAAATATAATTATGAATCCTAGATGGAATTGACAAATAACTCTTCAAAAATAATTTGACTTGCATGCTAGTGGTCTTAACTTTCATGATTAAATGCTTCTCTCTTTATGCAAGAAGGAGTTTGCATTTCTAAGGTCACAAGATTATAGAATATAGTAATAAAATACAGCATATTGCGGGAGGAGGGGCACGGAATCTGGATGGCACAAGGAATGGTAATGGATTATCATCTTTTATTCTAGATCATTAGTTAAATTCATCTCAGGTGTGGTAGGAAAGTGACTACTTAGTGACCTATGTAAAATGAGCTAGTGGCCTCTAACTAGTTTCCAGGTATCTGTGTTGCATTAATAAAATTCTTGAATGAGTAAAATTAAGCTTGTGCATAAATGACTTGCAAGATGAGGGCCTAAAATGTTAATTCGGCCTCTGTCCCTCATATATCTGATTTCAAACTGAGCAGGTGTATATTAGATAGGTTTCTGTTCTATAGGAAAGTAAGGGATTTCCTCCATGGCAAAGTAGACCTTTTGTATGGCCATCAGTGGTATTAGAAAGAGGACAGATGATTGGATTGGTTTGACTGCTAAAGAATGAAATTGCCAATTTATCATTATTAGTAATAGTTTCAGCAATATCTGTGCTGCTATATTTTCCACTACGAACTCATGTGTAATTGTTTGACACTGTTGTATCGATGGGCTAGTTTACAGTGATTAATAGTAACAAATGTCTAGACACAGATGTTATTTAATAAAGTAATACCAAACTTTAGCCTTAGAAACTTTTGTTATTATAAACCTACATATAATCTGCATTGAAGTACAAGAAAAAAGATGATTGATGTGGAGCCTGATTGACCAACTGCATGCATTCTACTGACTTTATTGGCCACTGGATTTGTAGATTCATGGAAACGGGATTAGACAAAGTTTGATGCTGCTACCTTTGCATATTACTAGTATTCCAATCATACTTGTTACTCGTCAGCATAGGCAGCATTTTGATTCAGGCTGATCTGTCTATGCCATGGGCTACACCCTGGGCTGGTGTAAATTGGCCAGGTTTGTGGAGCTGTGCTGATCTACACCAGTTGGGGCTCAGGCTCCAGAAGCTGATTTATTCATGTAGTTATAACAATTAGAGGCCAAACAGCCCACTGAAAACTAGAAACAGACTGACTCATTCGAGTCTGAGGGCTTGTCTTCACTGCCGACCAAATCAGCAGCATCAATTTAGTGGGTCTGGTGAAGACGTGGTAAGTTGATGGCAGAGCACTCTTCCGTCGACATCAGTACTCCATCTCCCCCAGAGGAGGAAGGTATGTCGGCGGGAGAGTGTATGTAAATTGAGCTAAGCTAGGTAGTTACATAACCTAGTACTTAACTTAAGTCAACTTAAGTTAACTTATGTAACTTAACTAGCCTACCTTAGATCAACTTACCGCATTAGTGTAGACCAGGCGTGACCGCTTGACAAGTACACACATTGGTTACCTTGACTGGTCTTCCGCTCGGAAAGTTCGCACCTGTAGCTCTAGCCCCAGAGTCAGTTCCTATACAAAGAGCGGCACATTAACTTCTGAAGAGCCGCATGTGGCTCCGGAGCCACAGGTTGGCCACCCCTGCTTTAAATCTTGTTGCATTGGTAGGGATATGGCAAATACTCAGGTCAGACTCAATCTGTAGAATAATCCAGATTCTTGGAGGAAATCCAGAATTTCTCAGGTAGTGGCTTCTGGAAATGTGGGAATCTACTATTGTGTGTGGCCTTTCACAGGTATCTTCCCCCCTAGTTTGGTTGATCTGTCTGGACACCCATCTAAATCAGATGATATGAGACTGCTTTTTTCAGTTGCTAGGGTCGGAATGAGCAAGGAAAGTGAAACACTGTCTGCCAGTGTCTTAATGAATTCTAGGGCTGCTAAAACTGACTGAGAGTTCTTGTCAGGCAGACATCCCTTGAGGGAATGCTGTCTGGCTACTTTATATTAGCTATGAAGAAATAGGTTGAAACCAAGCACCTGTAAACTCACAAATGCTTCATGGAAAGAGTTAATAAGGAGTTTTGAGCCATCCATAAACAAAGAGCCGGATAGGCAGAGATCGATAGAAGAGCCTAGATGAGGCTTTAAAAGGTTGATAAGATTTTGGCAAGATCTTTATTGCCTTGGGGAAATGTTGAATACCTGCTGAATTTTCAGTTGATGTACGTGTGGGTTGCGGGTGACTAATAAGATTGTGGAACCTTTCTGGCTCTCCACCCACTGTGGCTTTGGTTTGTTAACCTTTTCGACACTCAGCAAAGCTGGTCTCCCCTCTTCTTTCCAACCTTTATGGGATTTTGTGGAGGGGACAGCATGTAGGTCGTATGGGGTTATTTCCTGGCATGCGTCAGCTACATTTTTGGGGCTGCCTCCAATTTATGAGTATGGAAGATCTTGCAAGGGATTTAAATAGTTTAATTTTTTTTTAAATTCATGGGGAATTTTAAGTTTTCTGATGGACACTTAGAGGTTAGGACAGGCTCTCCTGGTATTCATTTTTCAAATCTAAATAACAAAAGCAAGCAGATTAGACTGCGATACACACAGAGCAGAACAGATGAGTAAGAAGGTGCTATTTTTACTCAATCGCTTTGCTGAGTAGAGCTATTATTATTGCTAAAGCACTCACCGAATATGCTTTAATGTTGTTTAACTGATCTATTTACCTTTTTAAGCATCAGGCAGTATTTCCACTACAATTAGTAAAATTATGAAATATTTCTTGCCCACTATGCAAGAATGCATAATGCACTGTAGTAGAAAGCGAATGTAGATTTGAATTCAGATTTAGGCCCTGACCTTGCAAGCTGTGTGGTCAAGATCCTACACCCCCATGGAACCCCTTTAGACTTAGTGGAGATTTCTGTGAGCACAGAAGCCTGCCCATATCGATCAGATTGCAGGACAACTAGCTTATACAAATTGAGCAATGAATTGAAAAGAAAAGTAATGGTTTCTGGATCATATGGTTGTGAAGGAAAGCTTGAAAAATGCTGAACAATCCTCACAGGCAAATAAAAAGAACTCCCTTATTATTTCTAAAAATCGTGATTTTAATATTTTGGGGGGACTTGACTCATGATTTCTGAATACTTAAGGCTGACGGTACTGCTCCTGTGGTTCTCCTCTTCCTTCTCAATCATGTGAGTTCAGGGCTTGAAAAGTTCACTTGCCCATGGTTAGAAGGCAGCTTTCCCTGACAGGTGCCATCAGCTGCTGGAGAAACCAAGCTTTTTAATTGAGAAGAACCAGCTAAATCTCACTCTTACTGGAACAGCTCTGCAGAGAAACAGGGACATGGGCAGGAGTTACTCATTGGGAAGGGAAGACTCAAAAACATAGGGAAGGGGTGGGATAGAATAGAGAGACACCTCTTTCGTAGCAAGCTGAGGGGAGAGGCAAATGGTGGAGAAGCAGTGACCCACGTCATGAGTTGAGTTCTATAAAACACCTTGATAATTTTCTTCCCTGTTGAGTTCTACTCAGTTAACTTTGCAGTTCTTGGAGACAAATTCTCCGTTATGCTAAAGCCCTTTTACATGTGTTAGCTACACACTATTTTCCCCCTTGAGTAATAAGCTGCTGTGAGAAGCCTAGCCTTGGCCTTGACCAGCTAAACCAAAGTGAAAGCTATTCCCCTGTGCTGATTGTAGGGAAAAGGTTGAGTTAGCTACCACCAACCTGACCTTAACCTCTTTTCCTATCCTAGACAAATATTGAGAGGGATGGACACTAAAATTAAAAGGGGAGAAAAAAAACCCTAAACTTGTCTGAGTAAATACTGTAGATGGAATTGACTTATATATTCTAAGCTTACTGAGAGTGGGGCAGAAAAAAACAGTCAGTGCAAGCAAACGTTCTTTGTATGTGTGAGAGGGGCGGGCGGGCGTAGGGTTGGATAAATATAAAAGCACTGGGAAGTAGAGGAGTGCTCCCGGAGCAAAATGAATTCAGCTAAATGAGTGCAGTGACCCCCTCCCCCCAATCATGGTGACCCTTTCATGGTGTTTTGAAGGAACAAATTCAGTACAACATTTGCTTACTCTGTTTAGTCTATCCCAACTGTTTAGTCATTTAAATTGATGGTAAAACAAACAAACACAAAAAAACAGGATGGCAAACTTGAAATGTCTTTTTCCTTCCTTCCTCATAATATCAACAATTTTGCAATGGGCTTTTCTTAAACCGCTTGTGTTTGTTTGGAATAAGCCTCCTCTCTCTCCAGTAAAAAGCCATTGGAATCTGAATCCGCCCGTCATATCCTTTTGCTAGCAGTAATTCTTTTACTTTTGTGTCCTGAAGGATCCCACTATGCAACATAACTGAAACAGTACTAATGTTATTTACCTCGAAAGGATGATGGGCTGAGAGTGGGCAATGTGATTTGTTTTTTTATTTAATTACATTTAATTTTAACCCTTTCAAGTGATGTTTATGCTTGCACGGAATCATGAAATATTGGCGCATTTATTCCCCCCAGACATGGCACAGTGAGGGGCAAATCAAAGTGGCCTCACAAGATGTCGTCTTCCCCTCCCCCCTCCCCGCCAAAATGAAAAATAAATTAAAAATCTGCATTGTCTTTGGGCAGTGTGAAAGAAATGGGTAAGAGCAGGGATAGAGCAGAGGAGCTGCAATCCACAGGAGAATCGGAATGTTACCTGAGGCAGCATTAACTTCCACTGTGCGCTTTGTGTCTCTCCCCTTGGGAAAGGTAGAGCACAGATGAGGGTTGGCAGCCAAAGGCTATGAGAAGACTCTTGGTCCTATTGAGCTTCTGTAGCAGAGGCCAGGGCATTTAAACAAGGATGAATAAGAGTACCTCCATGCAAGATCTATAGGGGTGAAGTGCTCAGCTTTCTGTAGATTCCAGGGTTAGTGCTTCCTTATGAATGATCATTTCCTACCCATTCTCTGCCCCACTGCTTGCCTGGACCAGGGTTTGTCATGAGAGACTAGTATACTATATAGATCTATATAGTATACTATCTATAGTATACTATCTATATATACTATATATACTATAGTATACTATCTATATAGTATCTAGTATACTATATAGATTTGTATACTAGTGTCAGCGCTGTTGCAATAATTTGTCCTTCTCTGTGTGCAAGAGGGGAGCATATAGGCATAGCCAGCAGGACAATCTGCCTCTGCCTTGAGGATGGAAAGTCCTGACCCAGTATATTTTCTCTTATCTTTCTATGGTCTGAGGTAGACAGTGCAGGTTTTTCCACATACTCCTTTGTTTCAAGTAGGTAGACCACCTGATGCAGGAAAGATCAGACCCTTTTCCAGTGTCTTATCACCTAATAGTGAATTTATCCATAAACGAATACATTTCTGTAACACCCCTGAAACCTATGATCACAACACTCGAGTTTAGGAGACCGAAAGATTCCCTTGGATTGTGCACTGTAACAGATTGGCAGGTTCTAGGACCATGCACAGAGATGCTAGGCAGCCAGATCAGGTGAGTCCTATTACCTCCAACTCCGGAGCACATCAGAATTTCAGTGTCTCCCTGACATGCAGAGAACTAGAAGGGTCCTGCAAGGAAAAGTTTTAGGAATAGCTAAGATCAAAAGTGGTGCTTATGCTGAGGTTTATTTAAATTATAGTCGTGTAAGGTAACAATAAAGGCAAAATCAAAGAAGGGTTAAAGTTGGACCAGATCCAGAACATTAATTCTGGCATTTCCTTACTTCTGAGTGCTTGACTTTTTGAAACCTTAAAGTTACCCATGCAATCTTAATTTGGCTCCATTGTGCTTATCGTTATGAGATAATCTTTTTAACTATATTATCACAGACTATTTTTTTTTTTAATCCGAGGACTCCTACTCATTGAGTGTATAGGCTGGCCCTACTCTAGGGAAGAATCAGGGTTGTGTAGTGAATAAGTCTCTTGTCCCTAGGACCCTGGCCTCATTTGTTGCAGAAGTTGGAAGCTATGCGGTGAATGAGTCAAGGGGGTGAAGGAAGACAGAGGATGGACTCCTGGTTAAGGTGGTTGAATGTTGCCCTGGAGAACTGGATTCTATCCTTGTCTCTGCCGGGGTTCACCTGTGGTGCAGGGCAAGTCGCTTATCATAGCAAGATGCTGTAGGTTCCTCATTTTCCTGAGTGTTTGACTTGTGTTCCTAGAGTCTAATCTTCAGCTGTGAGCACTCACGTCTGCGACTGAGGTCAATGAGAGTTGTACTTTGAAAATATAAAGTGCAGGTAATGCTCAATACGCGGGGGAGGGGAAGGGGGAAACAGGCTTTGGGTGTGTTAAATTGTACACCCAAAATTAATGGACAGTTTTGACATTAATATCTCTGTGCCTTATTTCCCCTTCTCTAAAATGGGGGTACAATACCCCTGCATCTCACAGGGTTGTTGTGAAGATAGATTAATTTATTTTTGTGAAGCACTCAGATATTATAGTGAAGTGCACCATAAAAGTGCCCATGAAGAAGTTTAATAATTCTGTATTGAGAGCAGGGTTTGAATAAGGCCTCAAGCTGCACATTGAACAATGAGGATTAAACCAAATATTGAATGGTTTGCTCATTAAGTCCATCCTATGCAGTGCTACTCTTCTTCTTGGCCACACTTACTCTTCCCCTTGGGGCTCCCTGGCCAAGTCCCAGTCTGCTTTCCCTCCTGGCCTCCTTATACTAGACTTGTACCCTCAGCTCTCATCTTCTGTTCCAGTCTCCTTGACTAGCCAGTGCTAGTCTCCTTGGCCTACTGGCTCTCAGTCTCCATCCCCCATAGCTTCCATTCTCCTTGGCCAGCTAATCCTAGTCTCTCCCACCCCAGGATTCTTATTCCAATCTAGTCCCTCCACTGCTGCTGTCCCCTGGTTCAGACCTCTGTCCCCCCAAGGCTCATAATCTGGGTGTCTTTCAACAGGAATAGCAAAAGGTCCGTTCCTGACACCAGTGTAACACCACCCCACTCTCTCACTCTCTGGCAGATTTCAAGTCTCTGCATTGAGGCAAAACAAAATAATCTTTCGGTGAATCCAAACCCTCAATTTTTTCAGATGGCTTAATCACGGTAACCACCTGTTCCTCTTCCTCCAAACACTGGCATTTTCATCCTTTCTCTTGTTTGTTTTTACACTGGTCTACACTACACAGTTAGGCCGACCTAATTATATCGGTGTCTACACTACAGCCTTCCTCCTGCCGACTGTAAGTGCGCTATTATACCGACATAATAACTTCACCTACGTGAGAGGTATAGAGCTTACGTTGGTGTAGTTATGGTGACGAAGTGTCTGTGAAGACACTGCCTTACTTACATTGGCTGTTAGCTGTGTTTCCAGTTTCAGGGCAGGAGCCATGAAATTGACAAGAAAGTGAGGCAGCTAGAGCCCAGCTGCCCCCACTCCCCTGGAGAGCTGGGTGGGTGGACATTGCTCCTAGCTGGGAGCCGGGGCAAGAATGGATCCCGCTCCCGCCTGGGAGCCAGGGTGAGAAGCCCTGGGCGGCTGGACCCCCAGTTCATGGCTGGGAGCCAGCAGCCATGTCAATTTCATGGCTTTGTTGCATCTTATCTTTGGTTAGGGTGTAAGCTCTCAGGGAAGACACTGTGCTTTCCTATAAGTTTTTACAATGCCTCACACAATGGGAAATAATCCTAATGGGACCTTTGAGTATCATGCCTACTCTTTATTACCACTGCTACATTTAGCTCCTTATTTTTTCCATTTCAAGAAAACATTTAATCCTGATGGTTTCTATGCAGCACCACAACAAGTCCCTTTCCTTTGTAAAGGGATAAAGGAAAGACTATAATCTACTGTAAGAGAACAGGGTTGCGATTTACAATGATGCTTGGCACTTCTGTAGTGCCTTCAGTCTCATACACTGCCATTGTTAATGAATTTCCCCTAACCAAACCTCCATGACTTCCAATCACTCCATAATCATCCGAGAGCTAACGGGCAGATGGAAGAAATTGTGGCACACTTGTGGATGAAGTAGCTTGTCTTACATCATGTAAGGTGTTTATGGAAGTTCCAGGAGGAAAACCCAGATTTCTTGGCTCCCAGGCTTGTGCTTTAACTTTGTTTCCTAATTGAAGTCTTCTGCTGGACTAAGACTTTGGAATCTCAGTGTACAGATTTTAAAAGGGCATCTGGGATTTAATGAAAGGGCTTTCTAGTAAGAGAGTACCTGCTCACGGGCTCTGGGCTCATGCTGCTTTAGCTTGGTTGTCCACGACAGTTTTTCAAGGCTGATCTAATGGCGGGTAGAAATGAGACCAGTGGGTTAGAGTGAGAGAAGGAAGCAGAACCACCAGTGTGCAGGCAAAGCAAAAACATTTTAATTCTGTATTGTTTTCTTTAGTGGCTCTTCAGTTTCATTCCCCCTAGGAAGAAATATTGAACAAAATTGCCTGCGCTAATCCCTTTTGCAAATAGAGGGAGACTGGACTATTAATTATAAATATGTCTGAAAACAGCACAGTAATCAGAAAGTAAAAGGTAAAAATCTGAGTACTTGTTTACATGAACAGGAAGCAGCCTCAGGATCAGTTTATTTGAAAGTCTATCTGTTTGTATAAAAGGTTGTTAATTCATGAATATGGGAATGTGCAATTACAGAACAAAAAAGCCCAGTTAAAATATCAACACAATTCTAAATTCCATTGCATGTTTCTCTGGGTTTTCCTATTTCTGGCTGTGTGTCTTTAGTATGCATAGGAGTGTGTGTGTTCATAGAGGTGTTAAGTTCCTTTCATTTGTTCATATGGTGGAAATGTTAATTTTCAGTGGTGTGAAGGGCTTAAGGGGAGACAATTAGCTGTGTAAGTCATTATTCTCATTTATTGAAGTAGCCTTTCTGATTTGCTGTGCATGCCCCATGCATGCGTCCCATACTATTTAGGAACTGAAGTACTTTATTAAGCAGATAACTTAATGGAACAAGTAACGTAAGGTTTTACATTTTAAAAAATACAAAAAACTTTCCGTTCCATCCCAGCAATAAATGTACGAGATAAATTTAGTTCATGCTGATAAGACCTATATGATGGCACTTGGACCACAGAGATGCTCAAGTACCTCAGTAGATATGCTACAATAACCTGAATAGAATAGTATTATGCAGTGTTGTTTTCCTTCTGTTTCCTCCTGTCCTATCCTGTCTCAATATCAAGCTACGATATCTTTGACATGATCAGAAGTAACCCTAGATACCTGTGTGACTATCTGTACTCCATAATAAATGTTTCCCATATTAGGCTATTTTTTATTCCTTCCAGTGCAGTGTTCTCTCTAAGCCATATGTGTTGAATTTTCTCTAGCTATCCATTGCAATCTGAATCCCAATGGCATTGATCATCCTGTCCACACAGAAGATATTAACCTGTCACTTGAAGGTGAAGGAGTTGAGTTGCCCTCACGTAAGAATGATAATACTCAAAAGGTGCTTGAGTCGAAAGGGACACCCAAGAGACAACAGGTGGAACCAGAAACATCTAAGGTAGGTAAATTCAGATCACTGCTTATTTTACAGAACCCTGAAGTGTGCCAATATGTCACAGAAGACACAAAGTCATGGACAATGAGAAAAAGCAGCCGCAGAGGGGGGAAAGTGTTGCAGCAATAGAAAAGTATAGCTACACTAGGCACATGCATAACTTGGTGCTTCCACTGTTTTATATCTGTCTATATGAAAAGAATAAAAATAGTTGAATTGCTCTATTGCAGGCATTGCAAAAGAGGTAAGTTTGCAGACTGATTTTAAAACAGGATAGAACGGTGACTGAGTGGACCGGCGTGGATTTGTGCTTTAACATGAGTTTGTGGAGACTGAGGGCTAGTCTAGACTGAGAAGTTCAATTGGCATAGCAACATCAATTCGGGGTGTGAAAAATCCACACGTCTGAGAGACGTAGTTAAGCCAACCTAATCTCTGGTGAAGGCCGTGCTAGGTCGATGCAAGCGTCCTTCCACTGACCTAGCTGCTGCCTCTCAGGGAGGTGGATTACCAACAGCGACTGGAGAACCCCGCTCATCACTGTAATAAGTGTCTACAGCTATAGCGCTGCAGTGTTTCTAGTACAGACATACTGTACCCTGAGTTTAGTATGATGCATAAAGTAATTTGAAGTAGAATGTACCCAGTCAACTTCTTCACATCTGACATCACTGTGAATAGCTATACTTCTGGTGTGAATTTTAAAGACAAATAAATTGTCTGCTTTGATTTATAAATTGACCTGAATTTTTAGTTTCTTATTCACATGCAGTAGAGATACTCATCAAATAAAGGTGAATGCTCCAGTCATTTTTGATATTGGACAATAACCTGTCTCTATGTATGGTCACGGCAGATATGTTTTTAAGTGGAATGAAAAATAGAAGAATTGTAAAATATTTTGGGCCAGATTCTGTAAAAGTTCTGTCAATCTTTTGGACCTTGTAAGCCCTGAAAAACTAGAGTGGGGGGAGAGCGGTGGGGGAGCAGGGAAGAGAGAAGGGTGGAGAGGAACTTCTGCAGAGTGGAAGACTGATTATTTTTACCAAATCTGGTACTTCAGGGGTTACTAGAGCAGATAAAATGAGTAAAAAATGAAAGGTCAACAACAGTATTTTTGAATAACTTTGAACAAATAAGTACATTTCCTGCAGTTGATAACAGTAAATTTAATAATGTATACACAACCATTATGAATTTTACTTTTAGAATCAATTAACATTTGATATTTTGCACAATATCCTGGCTTGCTAACAATAGATGCTTACTGTGAATTCACTATAATAGTGTTTATCTAAGATACCTGCTTATAACCGATGCAATTAAAACTCACATCATCCTTTCTTCAGTAAGTCAATTAACTGAATCCAACCCAGGCTGACAGCAACAAAAAGCAGTTGCAATTTGCAGTCTGTTCAGTGGCCCAGGTCAAGTGAATTGTTGGCTTCACTTAAATCCTTGCTGAACAGGTTTCCACATCAGTCTGAATCTTTTATTTGCAGTCTCAAAGGGTATGTCTACACTGCAATAAAAAACTTGTGGTACTTAGTCTTAGAGCCTGGATCAATTGACTTTTTGGCTCATGGGGCTCGGGCTACAGGGCTAAAAATTGCAGTGTAGATGTTTCGGACTTGGTCTGGAGCCTGGGCTCTGAAACCCTGTGAGGAGGATGAGTCTCAGAGTTCTGGCTCGAGCCTGAGCCCAATTTTTAGCCCTGCAGCCTGAGATCTGAGAGACCAAGTCAGTTAACCCGGGCCAGTCACACCTGTGCCATGGGTCTTTTATTGCAGACACACCCAAAGAGGCCAAATATGAAGTGGATGCTGAAACTAAGCTACACTACTACATAAAAGCACTTTCCTCAAGTCAAAATTGAGATGCTCCGGCAGCACAATATGATGAAACTTCCATTGCTGCTGTCTGTGCTGTATTTGTTCTGTTGATAAGTTGAAAATTTAATTTCCAGGGATGTCCATCAGGAAACCTGGAGGGGAAAAACTGCTTCATTAGTATTGCAAAGTCAGCCATCAGAGTCATATGCACACAACTGTGCTGATCAAAGTAATCTTGTTAAAGAAGCATTTGTTTGTGCCTGATAATATTTGCATTTTCTCTTTTGGATTAAGCTTGTGATAATTGTTGAGTATCAAACTAATAAAGTGGATTGGCTATTATTGGTGAACATGGTTCTGCAGTATTGGGTGATTCTATCCTCTCTCTCTCTCGCTGTTGTATCCACGTAGTATTGTTTCTCATCTGATCTGGATTCAGGTTTTCTATTCTGGAGAGATCTAGATAGATGAATCTTTTCTAATTGTCTGCATCTTGAATTGGAAACATAAAATGCAATTTTTATGGGGGGGTGTGTGTGTATACAAATTGAAGAAAGTAACTATAATTTGTTTCCTTCTGTACAATGAAAGGATGAGAGAGTAGAGGAAAAAATACTGCAAATGAAACACTGTTGGATTATACACTTAATTTACATTTTCCATCATATAGATTTCCCATTTATTTAGCCTCTCTTTTGTCCTTATCTTTTCTTTTCTGGGTCTGTCATTGCTTTTAGTCCCTTTAGTGTTTAAATACTAATGCACACATCTGTAGTTTTGACATTTATATAATAGATAGCAGTGCAATGTGATAAATGCAATTTATGATGTACTTTTGACCACCTTGCATGGCTTTTGCCCAATAATTCATCTCCATTGGAAACACTTCCCACATTTGAAACCCCTGGTAGCCTCAAGCTATTGCCATTAAAATGATAGGTCGGGCAGGCGAGGGGGCCACCAAGGTTGAGGCCCAACCACTTTTTGGCTGGGCCAAAGCTGAGTAGCACTGCAACCCCACTCACTTAAATTTGGAGGGTGTGGTGTAGGGGCTCATGGGCCAGGGGAGTCAAGCTGCTGGAGGCGAGGGTGGGAAGCATGCCTGAGAGGGGAAGAAAGAGGGTCAGGTGGGGGAAGAATCTGTTTCTCTTCCTTCCCTGCCCCGCACATGCTTTGAATGGCGCACTACCCTTCCTCCCACTTCCCCCGCCCTGATTCAAACAAAGAGAATATTCCACCTGCCAGAGTAATATCATCATCTTCTTTCTTACAATGGTTTGAGATGAAGCATGGGTAATATTTCATCATGGACCATTGAGAGATTTAAGGGCCAATTTTTGCGACTCATCAGGGCTATGAAGGGGAACCTTATACTACTGGCAAAGAATGAAATATACAACACTCCTAGGTCTGGAATGTCCTATGAGAGCAGATTTTTGAAGGGGGCAGAAAGGGCCAGGGTGTTACAAAACTTATGTAAGTTTCTAAAATGCTGTTTGTTTTCACAGTAACTAAGGCATCTAATTTTAAAGATGAATTGATATGGAAAAACAGAAGAAACCTTCTATCCCTCTTTTCCTGCAGGACATGTAGCAAACCCCAAATACACATGTGGTATAAAGCCTTTAATGGCATATGTTTGGGTTGATATGGATAAATCAATGAGACTCTACCCAAGTACAGAGACCACACAAATAGATGCAGGATCAGGGTGTGTTTGTGCATACACACGTGTGTGTGCTCTTTTCCTGGTGTGCGATTGCTTTTAATCTTAGAAGTATGTCAAAAGGCAGACTTTAAAATCTACACTGCCGAATGGACCTATACAGAGCTGAAGTCTCTCTTCCTTTTGTTTTTCCACTAATAGCCAAGGATGGTTTTAGAAAGACATTTTTCCTCCAATAGCTTCACTGTTAGTCCCACTCAGTGGTGAGCTGGAGCCAGTTCCCACCGGTTCACTAGAACCGGTTGTTAAATTTAGAAGCCCTTTTAGAACCGGTTGTTCCACGTGGAACAACCGGTTCTAAAAGGGCTTCTAAATTTAACCGGCCAAAAGTGGCGCCTTAGGTGCCGACTCCATGGGTACTCCAGGGCTGGAGCACCCAAGGGGAAAATTTGGTGGGTGCAGAGCACCCACTGGCAGCTCCCGGCCCCAGCTCATCTCTGCTCCGCCCCCTCCCCTGAACACGCCGCCCCGCTCTGCTTCTCTGCCCCCCCCACTCCCCCCAGCTTCCCGCGAATCAGCTGTTCGTGCGGGAAGCTGGGGCAGGCTGAGAAGTGGGCCGCAGCTTCCTGCTCAGGCCCAGGGAGGCGGAGGTGAGCTGGGGTGAGGGGTGGGGGGGCGTGAGGAGGGCCACCCATGCCACAGCAGGTAACCCAGGGAGGGGGTGGTGTGGCGCACAGGGGAACCGCTCACCGTCCCAGCTCACCTCTGCCACCCTCGGCCTGAGCGGGAAGCCACTGCCTGCTTCTCAGCCTGCCCCATCTTCCTGCGCGAACAGCCGATTCGCGGGAAGTCGGGGGGCAGAGAAGCGGAGTGGGGCAGCGTGTTCAGGGGAGGAGGAGGAGCAGCAGCAGAGGTGAGCTGGGGCCAGGCGTGTGGCGGGGAGCTGCTGGTGGGTGCTCTGCACCCACCGAATTTTCCCCCGGTTGCTCCAGCCTTAGGCGTCACTTTTGATGTGATCAGTGGGGGAGCGGCTGCTCCCCCTGCCCCTCCCCAGCTACGCTCCCCTGCCCCTAGGAGCCAGAGGGTCCTGTGGGATGCTTCCTGGGAGCTGCCCCAGGTAAGCACTGCCAGGACTCCCCACCTCTCCCCCTGGCAGGTGCCTCTGGCTCTTAGGGGTGGGGTGGGCACCCACTACGGTGACCCACGAGACCCTCCTGCCCGGTTCTGGGGGCAGTCAGGGGACAGGGGAGGGGGGTGGATGGGGCTGAGGGTGGGCGGGGCTGAGGGTGGGCGTCAAGGAACGCCAGGGGGTTGGATGGGGCAGGAGTCCTGGGGGGCGGGGGTGGGCAATGACCCCCTCATGGAGTGAGGAGGGAACCTGTTAAGATTTTGGCAGCTCATCACTGGTCCCACTGTATGATCTTATATAGTGTTTCCTCAATTTTATCCATTATCCTTAATGTCATTTCTGCTGGCTCCTATGTCCATCTTGATTTTTTTTCCATTTCCTTCCTCTCTAGCCCCAAATTTTCTGATTTCTTGTTCTCATTCACAGCTTTAATTCATGATTTTGAAAGCAGCACTATTCTTTGTGAGCAAGGGTGCTAGAAACTGGCCCTTCATTTATTAAGAAAAAAGTTATTCAGAAAAGTTTGATTCTCATATACGTCATGTCACACATGGTTCTTATTATGTCGTAATTGTTGGCAAATATTGCAGGCTGCCTAATGGTGACCACTAGAGCTACAATTACACTTTTTTTGTTTAGTTGGTAATTGCAGTTTTATATCTGACTCAGAGACAACTTACAGGCATTTCAAATCTGCACAAAAACTGTAAGAAAATAAAATGGTAGATGAAGTGACGTTGCCTTTTGTTGACAAGCGCTTTATAGATATCAGTACGCTGAACACTTTTTCCCCCTTGTTTGTAATGTAGCTTATTAACACCTTGGGGCTCTTTATATTTTTCCATAATTCAGTTATGAAAAAAGAACTCAAACATTAAAGGTCGGAAGTTGAGAATTCTAAACCAACTACTGTTCCCTTATCTCAGCTCATCAGGCCAAATATCACCACTGGAGTAGAGACTAGTTAATTCCATTGACTTCATGGAATTCTGCTTGCTTATGGCAGTAGTTAATGGCCCCGTGCTGCAATACACACTTTAACAGCATACCTTGAAGCATGTCTCTGAGCACAGAGAGACAAGGCAGGTTCTAAGCGGCACTTGTTAGGTTGATATTTATCCAGCTTTGGTGATGTGTAAGGATATTTTATCTTGACGGTGTGTAAAGAATTTTAGCCCTTAGTTTCCATTTTTAATGTCCAGAATAAAGGAAATGAACATCCAGAACAGACAATTCCCCCAAAAGCACAAATTTTGCATTAGTAACTTTTTTATAATTGTCACGTTAAACAGATCCTGTTACAATGGGGCTGTTTAAAAAGTCAACAATTGCTCGTTACCACCCAGTCCCCTCTCTCTCTCTCTCTCTCACACACACACAGAGTTAGGTAAATGAAGACTTTTAATGATGGGGTGGGTTGATTTAAATCAAGGTGTGATGGGTGTCGGTCCTCCGAGCCCCTAGGGGCGATGGAGAGCAGTGGTCTTTGTAGCAGGCCTCGGCCCCACCTCCCGGGCGTTGGGGAATTAGCGGGGAGGTGGGCCGGCACGAGTCAGTAGCGCACCCCTCAGGCAGGGGAGCGCCAGCACGAGTCAGTAGCGCACCCCTCAGGCAGGGGAGTGCCAGCACGAGTCAGTAGCGCGGCCCTCAGGCAGGGGAGCGCCGGGGTAGGGGAACGCAGGCCCACTCAACTCCACTGCGTTCCAGCCCAGGGCCCTGACAGTGGCGGGAGGCGAAGGTCCCGCCGCTGGGTCAGCGGGCAATCCGCACCCGCTGACAAAACACACCCATCTCACGGTGTAGTTGGGCCCCTGGGCTACTTCCTACCCGGTCTCTCTCAGGCGGGTCGCTCCGGTCCCTCCATCTCCTCCGGGTATTCCGCTGCGGGCAGCCCCGGTTCCTCCAGATAACCCGCTGCGGGCAGCCCTGGTTGCCACAGGCCTTCCCCCCGGTAAGGCTCCTCCTTGCCCAGGGGTTCGCCTGGGTCAGCAGCAGGCTTGCGAGGGGGCAGCCTGTGTCTCCCTCCCTCCCTGGTGTTCTCTTCACTGGGCAGAGAGCCCCGCCCTTTGTACTTCCTGTCCCACCCTTCCCCCTCCGGGGATTGGCAGAAGCTCGGCCTGGCCCCGCCCACTCAGACCCAGAGGGTGGCTCCTTACCCTCTGGTTCGGAGGGGAGCCACACTGGCTCCCTACACAAGGTTTCTTGCTTGCTGATTTAAAGCTGTAATTTAAATAGTTGATTTTAATCTTGTTTTGCACGTGTACTTTATTTTCCTAAAGATGCATTGATTCTCATTGGTTGGTAATCACTGAAAAGTTGATTTGCAACTAAATACAGCCCTTATGCTAAATTTGGTCCTTTTTTTTTGTCCTCTTTAACTAGCCAGGAGGATACCCTATATATATCACACATTTATTTGAGCAATTATATAGCTTATTTTACATCTAGTCAGATTCTTAATTTTTGCATTTGTATTAAGATGAGTGATGCATTTCTTATTTACTAGATGATTAATCTTGTACTTGTCATTTGTGTCAAACTCTATTTAGATGGAAATTCAGTTAAATGCATGAAAGCAGTATTTTTTTTTAATTGTTAAATAAAACTACCTTCTGTGCTGGATAAGGAAAAAACTCTGTTTTATCAAAACATGTTCTGCATCTAAAACTGGCTGATTTATTACACCAAAGAAGTAATATCTGGAGTTAACAGATTATTTCTAGTCACCATGTCCTTCACAATTTTAGAATAGGTGTGAGGAGGAGATCTACTTAATTTCTTGTCATAGATTGGAAGAGGAAAACAGGCTTTCCTGCTTTTTCAACTCAAAATTAATTTCTTAACTTTGAATGAAATAGTCATTGAACTGAACCAGTTGAGTAAACTGAAATGGAGAAAATAGTCTCTCTCAGAAGAAGGTACTGCTGTCAAAAACTGGTTTAGCATTTCAACAAACTCTGGTTGCAGGTGCTTAGCCAGTGACTTCCATCAATTCAGTGGTTTGACTGTCTTTAAAACTTCAGCAGCAAATATTTATCACTTAATATTTTTCCAACATTTAATTTAACTGATTATAATAGATTATAGTGAGCAAAGGCTTTAACATAGGTTGTCATAATGTCAATTTAATTTTAAATATATTTAGTTTTAAACATAAACCTGTGTTTAATTCCAATAATGAAGTCTGATTTTTAAATGTTTAAAAATGGGGAATTTTTAGGTTTTTTGTTTGTTTGTTTGTTTACTTTAAATCCTGTTATCTGCCCCATTTAAGGGTGAATTGGCAAGACCTCACATGGCTCTAGACTGGTGGCCAATGTCACTATTCCAAAAAACTCCAAAAGAGTTATTTTTATTTATTGAACAGGACGTTCTTGTTTTAAGCTTTTCCCTTTGAAAAGCGACAGGGAGAAAAAAGGCTAGAGGGGTGGCACCAGGATATCCCTGCAAGCCTGAGGCTGAAACCCAGGCCAGTTGGCTGAGGTTAACAAACATTTCATGATGGGGGGCGGGGGACGGGGAAGGGGTGTTTCACCAGAATCCAAATAGCTCTGTTTCAAATAGCTCATTTCTTAAGATAAAACCCGAGAGGAAGTAAATTTAGTGTAGATTTTTCTTCCTTTATTAATGATAGTTATAGTGACACACAACAGCTCTTCCTGCCCCAGTCTTTGATAGAATTAGTAAGTATAGTTACAGAATCACAGTCTACAGGACCTATTGCTCTGAGTACTGAAATGGTTCCAAAATTTTTTTCAGTTTGGCTTTTTCAGTTTCAGTTTTTCAGTTTCAGTTACATTCAGTTTCAATTGATATAGTTACATTTTAGGGTAATGTGGCTCCCTGGTGTCTCATTTTGTGGTTGTTTTGTAATTTACAGCACTTAGCTGTTCTTGCCTCTGTCTTCATTTTTGATGCTGTGCTTTTCTTTTAACTCTTAGTTAGATGCTTGCATGTCTTCTGCCTTTCAGTGTGTCTAAACTGGAGGGGTGAAATGCTTGATACGAACATCCTCTTTTCTCTTTCAACATTTGCTTGCATCTGCTGGAGCAGTGATGTAACGTTTTTGATTAAATATGGATCAAGGCAGAGAATTTGTTTGGCTTGCCCGGGCAATTTTTTAGATAAGATAAGCCCTCCAAACTGTCCGCAAATAAGTAACACAATTTGTGTGCAAAATAACTGTCAGACTTGTACACAGAAATGCAGCAAATGTCAACAAAAAAAAATGGAAAAAGCTTTCAGCTTTTCAAACTACAGCTTTCTTTACACACACACACACACACACACACACACACACACACACACACACACACACACACACACACACTTTTGCATCTGCAATTCAACAAATGACTATTCACATTATAATATCAAGCTAAAGAGAAGTATAATTGAGATGTTCATGACTATGGCCTGTGTGTGTGTGTGTACATTAGTATGAAAATATAGCATGGACTCGTGTTGTTCTGTTTTGAACAGTGAAATAGAAACATACAATGACCTCTGCCCACATGAAATGAATGGGGTCTTTTCATAATTCAGTGGTTGGTCCAACTGATTAGAATATCTTTATGGGACTTCGTCTGCCATATACAAAATCTCCTCTTAGTTCAGTGTTTCAATGAGAAATAGCTAGCAGAAAAAGAAAGTGTTGTCTCCCTTTTGTTGAGCGGGAGCAGATATCCGGGCCTTGCAGGTAGGTTCTTATTGGAGTAGAAATCCAGTGATGTGACATGGAGTCTAGGTATATTCTTAGTGACATGGGTTTATTTTACACTATGGTTGTCTTTTGCTCTTTACACAACTAACATAATATGAAGAAACCACATGGCACAGTGGGGCCAAATAACTGACAACAGAGAAATCCCGGCAATGAACACACTGCTGAGCTGACAGGTTGTTGGTGTCTTCTGAAACTACGATGACACTGAGGCCCCTTATTTTTGAGCAATATTTTTCTTTAAAGTAATTATTTTACTCTGTGCGTGTGTGTGTGTGCACACATCCAAAGACTCTGCTTGCTGAGCTCTGTCTTGGGACATCTGGACTGGAGAGGCTATGTCCGGCTCTGATTCTCTGGGTGGATCTGTGTCAATATGATTCCCAGGGTAGATGAGAATAGCCTGGGCCTGGTGGGGCTCTTCACAACCCCCAGCTCAGGACTGTGCCTAAGGCCACGTCTACACTACCTGCCGGATCGGCGGGTAGTGATCGATCTATCGGGGATCGATTTATCGCGTCTAATGTAGATGCGATAAATCCCCGATCGCTCTGCCGTTGACTCCGGAACTCCACTATGGCGAGAGGCGGAAGCGGAGTCGACGGGGGAGCGGTGGCCGTCGATCCCGCGCCGCGAGGATGCGAAGTAAGTGATTCTAAGTCGATCTAAGATACGTCGACTTCAGCTACGCTATTCTCGTAGCTGAACTTGCGTATTTTAGATCGATTTCCCACACACACACACACCCCACCCCACCCCCAGTGTAGACCAGGCCTAAGAGACACAAACTAGCCCTGGTTGGTTGGTCTGTATATCTGTTGTTGTTAGCTGCATTTGGAGTAATGCCTAGGAGTCTTTGTCATGGATCAGGACCCCAGCGTGCCAAGTGCTGGACAGGCACAGAACAAAAAGATGGTGCTTGCACTGAAGAGTTCACAATCAAAGTATAAGACAAGAGACAATAGGTGGAGACAAACAGATTGGGGAGCATAAGGAAACAACGAGCCAGTCTATATCTGTGTGGTTTCTATTCTCCTGCCAAGGCAATCAAAAGGAAAGCTTGGTATTTTTATTCTTCCCCATAATACTAATGTGGGTTTGTGCAGGGAGAGGAAGAGCTATTACTGTATACGCTGCAGCAGTGATTAGTAAGCATATAAGCAGTAAACAGCAAAGGTGACAGTACTATGGAAATAAGCTTCAAGCTTTATTCTCTTTGTAATATGCCCACTGTAGACAAATGAAGACATAAACTCACTTTTTAAAGCTGAATTTCCTCTCTGGGAAAAAGAGTACGTAGTTTAAAAGTGATTTTTGTGTGTGGTGGGAGGGAGGAGGGGGGGAATTGGGTCCATAAAGTATGCACATGAATACTGTAGTTATTCTGCTGCTGATGTTTTTCACCTCACCATGAAGCTGCCCAACAAAGCCTTCCAAAAACTGTTTTCTGCTTTGAAGCAGCTCTAAATGGGTTTACAGATATGACTTCGAGAATAAATAAGTATTAATAAATCACAAAAGCTTATGCTTAAATAAATTTGTTAGTCTCTAAGGTGCCACAAGTACTCCTGTTCTTTTTTGCGGATACAGACTAACACGGCTGCTACTCTGAAACCAGTATTTTAATGCTACAATTGCCTGGATGGGGAAGAAACATATAAAAATGCCCTTAAAATATAAAATCTTGATTAAAAGGGATTATGCTTTTACAATCAAGACATAGTAAAGAACCAATTTAATGCTTAAAATAGGAAAGCAGTTTAATGCTTCACTGCTGGCACTCCACCCTCTCCCAGCAGATCACTTCATCTGTATAATAACAATAACTACACTAATCTGCAAAGTTATTTCACTAGGCACCTCCTACAAAACTGATTAGCAGTTTCAATAGCTCTCCTTTTTAAATGCAAAACTTTTTTTATTTCTCTTTTGAAAATGGTTTTGGTTGCTTATTTGTGAAATCCCTCCCAGAGGTAAAAAAGGGGAGCGGGGAATGCCTAGATTCAGTAGCAATGATAGCTATATAAAGGGCATTTTCAGGTAGCTACTGTAACTTTTTGGCCTGGATTTGACCAGCTTGTTAACTTCCATTTTTAGTAATGTGAAGGTCTAAAGCATGAAGTAATCTCATTTTAATATGTCCTGGAATAGGTCATGCAATGTAGGTGCAGTGTTCCATGGCTGAACCGGATAGCCAAAATATAAATTACACTTCCTTTTTAAAAAAAGAAACAAATAAGGGTTTCACTTTCTTAGACTGGTGTTATTACTGAGGCCTGGTCTACAGTACCGTGGTAAATCGATCTAAGCTACGCTACTCCAGTTACATGAATAACTTAACTGAAGTCCACATAGCTAGATCTGCTTACCACAGTGTCTACACCATGCTATCTCCTGTTGATTTACTTTGCGCTTCTTGAGAATGTGGAGTACAGAAATAGATGGGAGACTGCTCTCCCATCGATTGTCTTCACCAGACTCGCTAAATCGATGCCGCTGTATCAATTGCAGCAGTGCCGATTTAGCTCCGTAGTGACGATGTACCTTCAATCCGAGGTATGTATCTGCACTGCACATTAAACCTGAGCTTTTGCTCCAGCTTGAGCCCAATCCCCCCTTCTATCCACACACAAATCAGGCTGACTCAGATCAGCAAGCATTCAGGAACTGGTTCCTAGAACCCTGCAGGGGGGTCCAAGCTCTATCATTTTGCAGTGTGAACACAGGTCAAGTCACAGACCCAAGTCAGAATGTCCTGTGTAGTGCATTATGGAGGCATTAACATGGCTGTGAGACCCAGGTCCAGCAACTGTAAACCCAGGTTTATGGTGCAGTGTGGAAGCACAAGTATGGGCTTGGAAACAGAGTTCACAAGACCAGGTCCCACAGATCTGGACTTAGTGTGCAGTGCAGACATGCCCTATATGGCCCACCTTCTTTGTCAGTATTAGTAACACTGTGTTAAGTGAGTCGATTTGTGCAATAAAGTCGTGTTCAGTCTGAATGTTAATTTTAGAAATACAGGTGCAGTCCTTGTATGCTGGACTAATTTATCCCAAATCTGTGGATTTCTATATACAACATGTCCTAGTAAGCACTTTTTTGACTTCCAGGAATTGGGGAAATGCCTGCTTTTAGATAAAGAGAGAGGTGATGGCACTCAGCTGGGCCTTGGGTGATCTATTTCTCACTTACCCACAGATTTCCTGTGTGACCCAGGGCAAGTCACTTCGGGTATGTCTACACTGCAATTAAAAACCCACGACTGGCTCGTGGCAGCTGACTTGCGCTTGGGGTAAGGAGCTGTTTAATTGCGGTGTAGATGTTCAGCTCGGGCTGGAGCCCGGGTTCTCAGACCCTGTGAGGTGGGAGGGTGCCCCGAATATCGACACCATGGTTAAACAGCCCCTTAGCTGTCGTGAGACCCACGAGTCTGAGTCAGCTGGCACTGGCTAGCTGTGGGTTTCTAATTGCAGTGTGGACATGTGCCTAATCTCCCTGTGGCTCAGTTCCCAATCTGCAAATTAAGGCTACTTAAACAGTTTGTAAGCACCTAGAGGATAATAGGTAATAGTCTGCATGGATTTATGAAGAACAAATCATGCCACGCCAATTTAATTTCCTTCTTTGATAGGGTTACTGGCCTTGTGGATGGGGGGGCAGAGTGGGGGGGAGCACTAGACCTGATATATCTTGATTTGTTTTTTGAAACAGCCCCACATGATATTCTCATAAGCAAACTAGGGAAATGTCTAGGTGAAGTTACTATAAGGTGGGTACACAACTGGTTGAAAGACTGTACTCAAAGTTATCAATGGTTCACTGTCAAATTGGGAGGGCATATCTAGTGGGGTCCCACAGGGATCAGTCTTGGTCCAGTACTATTCTGCATTTTCATTAATGACTTAGATACATCTGATTTGGAGTATGCTTATAAAATTTGAAGATGACATCAAGCTGGAAGGGGTTGCAAGCACTTTGGAGGGAAGGATTAGAATTCAAAGCGACCTTGGCAGATTGGTCTGAAATCCACAAGATGAAATTCAATAAAGTGCAAGGAAGGAAAGGAAGGAAAAATCAAATGCACAACTACAAAATGGGGAATAACTAGCTAGGCAGTAGTACTACTGAAAAAGATCTTGGGGTTATAGGATCATGAACTGAATATGAACGAACAAGTGAATCAGTTGTGGGGAAAAAAAGGCTAATCTAATTCTGGGGTGTATTAGCAGGAGTGTCATATGTAAGACATTGGAGGTAACTGTCCCACTCTCCTCGGCACTAGTGAGGCCTCAGCTGGAGTGCTGTGTCCAGTTCTGGGTGCCACACTTTAGGAAAGAGATGGATAAATTGGAGAGAGCAACAAAAATGGTGAAAGGTTCAGAAAACCTGACCAAGGAAGAAAAGTTTTTTGTTTTTTTATTTGTGTGTGTGTGTGTGTGTGTGTGTGTGTGTGTGTGTGTGTAAAATACCGGGTGTGGGGGGGGCATGTTTCTTCTTAAGAATAGAAGACTGAGGGGTGACTTGATAAGTCTTCAAATATGTTAAGGGCTGTTCTAAAGAGATCAATTGTTCTCCATGTCCACTGATTGGTAAAACGACAAGTAATGAGCTTAATCTGCAATAAGGGAGATTTTAGGTTAGATATTAGGAAAAACTTCTTAATTATAAGGATAAATTTAAGTACTGGAATAGGTTACCAAGAGGATTTTTGGAATTCCTGTCACTGGAGGTTTTTAAGAACAAGTTAGACAAACACCTCTTGGGGATGGTGTAGATTTATATGGTCCTGCCTCATAGCAGGGGACTGGACAAGATAACCTCTTGATGTCCCTTCTAACCTTACATTTCTGTGAAAACTGGTTTTCAGTGGAGAATCAGGAGTTTTTTACTACATTAAAATGTTCAAGGCAAGTGTGTGCTTTCCATGGAAAGTTTTGAAATTTTGTTGAAAAAGCAAATGACCCCCAACAGAAAAACCTTTCAGTTTTCAGCTGAAAACCAAAATATGCCACAGCCGTGCATAATGGGAGCTGAAGTTCTGTTGCCTCCGGACCCCATTTTCTATGGTTGAGCTCCTTGGCTGTACTACATCTATTTTGATGCATGATGGTCCATGACCTCTGTGATGCACCACCTTCTCTCTGCACGAAGGGAGACTCTGGTGCATCATGGGCAAAGTAGTTCAACAAGGGAGCGTATCTAGTTTCATGCAAGACAATTCCTTTTGTCTTTTGGACCTAGCAATGGCAAGGTGCATCACAGTAGATGTAGTGCAGCTGGGGGAAAGAAGTACTCCTGAGAGAATTCCGCACCAAAAAAATAAAAATTCTGCACACTATTTTAAAATTCTGCACGTTTCATTTGTCAATAAATAAATCCAGAGGCTCAGCATGGCAATGGGGAGCACAGGTCACAGGCTGCACGAAGGTAAGAGATCACCCTGCAGCCTCCCCACCCCCAGGACACGGACTCAGCAGTGAGGCTGCATGTGACTCTGACACAGCACAAGGCCTGGGCCTGCCCCAGAAACGCCCTGGGGCCTTGCCTCTCTGTGCCAGGTGTGGGGCAGGCAGGATCCAAGTGGAGAAGGGCTCAGTGTGGGGAGATCCAGGTGTGGGGCAAGAGGATTCTGTCTGGGACAATCTGGGTGCAGGCAGCTCAGTGGGGGGGTCTAGTGGTGGTGGGGATCTCGATGCACAGAAGCTCATTGGAGTTCCAGGTGCAGGGGCAATGGGATTCTACAGGGGCTTCCAGGTGAAGGTGGTTGGGACTCAGTGGAGGGGTCTGGCTGTGTCTCGATGCTGGGGAAGTGGGGCTTGGTGGGCTGGGGTCTGGTGCAGCTAGTTGTGGGTCAGTGACATGGGAGTCTGGATGTTGGGGTTCGGGGTCGTGCAGGGAGTGAAGCATCATGGTTGGGGGTTATCTGGGAGCAGGGGTGGGGGTCTGAAGGCAGGGGATCTGGGTGCCAGGGGTCTCCAGATGCAGGGGTTGAGGTTCAGTGGGGTGGGGTTTAGATATGGAGGGCTAGGGGGGGTTCTGGATGTACCAGGTGAGGCTTGGCAGGAGTGTGTGGGTGGTCCAGATGCATGGGGGTTGGGTGGATGGGGGAGCAGCTCCCCATACAGTGACCCGTTCCCCCACAGCTGAGGAGCAATGGGGGCAGGAAGCAGGGGAGGATATGGAGCTTCCTGCAGCTGGGTGAGGTTTCTGGGGGTGGGTCTGACACAGCCCCAGCCACTGCTTGCAGGAGAAGAGGAAGTCCCGTCTTCTCCTGCTGCCAGCCCAGACGGGACTAGCAGCTGATCCCGGCTCAGGTTAGGAGCCACTGGCTGGGTTGTACCCAGCCCCGTGGTGATTTATCTCTCCGCTGGCTGTTCCAGGTGCCTGAAATGATGGACCTGCACTGCTAGGGAGTGATGCATGACTGCTCTTGCAGTTTCCCTTTGCTTCTCTGTCAGAAAGTCATTTTTCTGCGGGGAAGCAAAGAAATCTGCAGGGGACATGAATTCTGTGCACATGCAGTGGTGCAGAATTCCCCCAGTACTAACAGAGGGAAGAATAGGGACATGAGGTAACTAAAGTGCAGCTCCCTTTAGACATGGCAGTAGCATACCCGAATCAAAATATTTCTGTTTTCAGCCTATTTCTTGGCCATATGTGTAATGCTGCTTTCTTAGTTCAGGTCAACTCACCTGAGTCAGTACTGTTAAATAGGGGGACATTGGTGCCCTCAAACAGGTCTGAACTTTTCTGGTGTAAAAGTTCTGTCATTCCCCCCCCCCCCCCCCCACCGCATCCCCCTTCTATAAAACCCTGGGAGTCTCGCTGAGTCTGCTTGCTCCTCTCTACTGCTGTTTTCTCTTGGTATCCTGCCAGCAAACAATATCTGTAGCTATTCTGTGACAAGATAAAGGAACCGTAAGCTTAAAAGGGTTAACAGATCCTGGCTGGCCACATGACTGCTTATGGAAGAGTATAAAAAGAAAGGCGAGCTGAGTCAAAGTAGAGCTAAGGGGAAAGATTGAGCCCTCCTGTCCAGCTGAAGCAAGGAAAATGCTTGGGGCTTATGGCCTGGTGTTTGTAGCTGATTTGCTTTTGTTTTGTGGACAATAGAGCAAGACCTGAGGAAAGGGCCTTAAAAAGACCCTTGGAGCTTTATTTGCATAGCTAGTGACACTGCCCAGCAGATTACATATCCCTGGGCACAGTATTGCGAACTCTGACAAGCCATGTAATTTTTGGTGGTGCCTGGAACCAGTCTCGCTGTGAGGTGCGAAGCTACAGCATTCCTGAGAATTTCAACCCTACCTGAGGATTGAAACCCCTCTGATTGGTTGCCTTTCCCACCTCCTGCAGTAAGTAGGTGGCCACACTCTTCTCCTTCCTCCAGCACCCCCTTGGGATCCTAGAGTATTTTTTTCGGTAGAGGAGGGAGCTTTTGATGCTATTCTCACGGAAGGGAGGGGAAGGAGAGAGCAGAAAGAGCTCCATAGCTCAGTCTGCTCTCTGTTCCTCTCCCGTTCTTCCTTGCAACACCAGGCTTGGGGCGTTTGAAAAACTCCTGGAGGAGCAGGGATTGTGGGAAAGAAGTGATGTGGTGCCTGAAACAGTACATAGTTAATCACTGGGCTGGTAGAAAGCCAGGTGTCATGCTGCGGGATACTAAGAAATAATTCACATTTTGGACAATGGGAAGAAGCTGGAAGTTCTGCATCTCTGGGCAGCACCTAAGACCTCCTGTCATGGAGAAGCCTAAATCACCTTTCCCAATACATTTAGGAGAGCTGGCAACATAACCCCTCATAGACGAGGTGGAAGGAGGGTGGTTCAAAAATCAAGACAGACCAAAAAACGCACCTATGACATCTTGCTCAGGACACCCAGACCTGTAAGCCACTGTATTGCCACTACCTTATCAAGAGTGAGATCTTTGCTGCTGCTAAGCTGTGTGGCAGTTCCCTGACACACCAGCCTGTCTGTCTTGCCAGCAAACTCTTCAAGATTCTGCCAACTAACCCTTGCCTTGCAGGTAACAATGACTAAACCCTAGTGTTACACCCTGACACCCCAGTGTTCACCACTGTCATATAATTAGGATATGTCTTATATAAAGTATGCCTTGTGAGGCGTCATTCTAAAAGTCTTGATCTGCTAGACATTAATATCTCGTTGGATTGTATGTGCTATCGTCGTATATGAAGTTTGACTGTGTATGTGTTACTGAAATAAGTTCTGAGGCTGAAAACACTCACAAGCAGCCTTTCAGCTACGACAGTAAAAAGACCAAACAATGTTAATAGCTTATTGAGGAAATGCACACAAGTGCAAGGATTACCCCAGGAACTGTCTACAATAGGAACCTCTCAGAGATAGCACTACACAATGGGAACTGTTTAACCCAGATCACAGTAAAAGAGCTTTCCAGCAAGTGGGAAAAAGATATAAAAGGGGGAAAATGACATTATGGGGCGACCTCACTCTCCCTACAACAACACACCCGGAAACACCTGAGGAACAAAGACTGAACTGTGGGAAGTGATAGTCCCAGGCTGGAAGGATTTTTAGCCTGTGTGAAAACCTGGGAAAGCCAAGGCAACTTATGCCTTAAGAATCTGCCAGCCCATTTATCACTCAGTGAGAATTTGCTAATTCATATCCTACCTATCTAGTGTGTTAAGCTCAGTTTTTGTGGGTTTTGTTTATTTACTAATGTGATCTGTTTGCTATCGCTTAAAATCTGTCTTTTATAGTTGTTAAACTTATTTCTTGTTTATAACATAACCCAGTCTGTGCAGTCCATATCTGGGGGCAAGAAGCTGTGCATATCTTTCTCTGCATTGAGGGAAGGGGCAAATTTTTATGTGCTTGCAGTGTGTAGATCTTTCTACACAGTGCAAGACACTATTACTTTGGGTTTATTCCCCAAAGGGGTTGTGCAGGTGAGTGCTGGGTGAATCTCTGAGCTGAACCCTCTCTCATAGAACTGACTTCAGTCTGTGTCTGCAGTGGGGTGTGGCTTTACCTGTGTGTGTGCGCGTGTGTGCGCTAGCAAAGGCTTGAGGGCCTGGCACAGCATAAACGGGGTGAGGAAGCCCAGGCTGGTGGAACGGGCACGCTCACTGAGACCCCAGCACATCAGGTGACATCCATACTGAGATTGAGGCACTCACATATTGGAAATGTTGGAGCTCAATTCTGAATATTTAAGGTACAGTAACCACTCAAACCAAGGGGAAGGTCAATATATGGGGCCTTGCCAGGTCATTTCCATTAGGAGGAGAAATTGATGATATCAAAATATGCCAGCTACTAGAGACCCTAAGACTGATACATTCTTCTATACATTTATAAATAAAATATTTTTTTCATATTGCACATCCATACTTGCCAGGGTGTGGAAATTCCAGCTCTTGTGTTAGGTGCTTATTCTCACACTGTTGCTAACAATGGCAATATTTTATTTGCTAGTGATGTAGTACGAAAGCTCACTGCCCTACCACAATAGTGTTGCCGAGTTTAGAAATGATCAAGGTGCTAAGTAATATTCTTAAAGATTATCTCTGATTACATTAACCAAGAGCATGGTGGCCTCAAGACCATCCTGTAGATTGGTAATATTTTCTTTTCCTTTTCTCCTGCGTGCCTAGCTGTCATTTTATGTCATAAAATTACGAATAAATTTACAATAGTGCATATATTCAAAGAAGTAAAACTGAGAAGGAACAGAAAAGTATGGAAGAAACCTGCACCCAAGATAAATATCCCTTGCTGGATGTATAAAGATATTTCATATCTCTGATTATTGCTTAGCAGTCATCATAAAAGTGGCAATTATAACTCCGCTAGGGACTGAGCAAAAACTTAGTGAAGTTAATGGGAAAACCCCAGTCAGCTTCAGTGGGTTTTGGTTTGACTCCTCAGATGTGAACATAACTCATTAGCCATTGACTAAGTTTTTATTGTAAAATGATTTTAGAGCTCCTACTATATATTATGTGATGATGAACAATAGTTAGGAGTAAGAGATTGGGTTAAACATGGAAGGGCAGGGTCTGAAAGGAGGCTTAGTGAGAAGGGCAGAGAACTGGACATGGACTAGGAGTAGGGGACTGAGTGGTGGAGCCTTGCTATCTGGGCTTGCAGTGGGGTGATTCAAGGTGTCTAAAAGCGGAGAGATATATGGGGGAGAAGACTGGCAGGTCATGGAATAAGTGGGTAAAGTGAAAGTGAGTGAAGGATTATATGGCATGGGGAGCGGGGTGGATTCCTTAAAAGATCTGTAATCCAGAAGCCCTTTTATAATACCTAACTGTAATTTTCTTGATCTGAAAAAATGCTATATGTTCTTATTTGTCGGTAGATGGTGCTCTTTTTATCAACTATCTATATATACTCCTGTATTCAGCTATCTCTCTTTTATGTGAAGCTCTTGTGACAGTCCTTAAATCAATGGTCCCCAAACTTTTTCTGTTGGACCCACCCCTGACCCATAACAGAAGCTATCTGCGCTCCCTCAGAAGATGCAGTTGGGGCCGGGGCCGGGGTCGGAGCTCCGGTTGGGGCCACGGCCAGGAGCCCGGGGGTGGGGTAGGGGGCAGGGCCAAATGGAGTGGAGCTGGGGGCAGAGTGGGGCTGGGTGGTGCTTCCTCTCTGCCTCTTCCCCCCCGCCCCCCGTGGGGCCCTGCCCTCCCCCCGAATATTCCTTCATGCCCTCCTAATGGGCTGTGCCCCACAGTTTGGAGACCACTGCCTTAAACGTTAATTTCTGTGCATTCTTATGTCTGGGATTTTTGACGACAAATTGAATTTTTGGAATGAAATTGTGGTGTTTTTAGATATTAGCTAGACTCCATTGAAACACACTTTCACCATTGTTCCCTAACAAATACTTTTTGTTTACGAATATGCATTGTTCTGAACTTTACCTAACTGGATTCACTTACAATAGATTCTCCAGTCTACAAAATGTCTATTCAAAAACATATTTTTGATGCTGAAATCTTTCTAAATTTGTCAGTTTACCAGCTGGATGTTGTATGTTGCCTAAAACAATACGGCAAAATAGAATTGTAAAGTCACCTGTGGATTTTAATGCTTTTCTCTTACATATCAGCAATTCAATTTTAAATTCGGTCAGTGGCTCTAAATAATAATGGACAATTTTTTTAATCTTCCAGGCCAGATCTTAATTTAAATTTAATCCCTGCAACTTTGAGTTTCACCCAAAATTCAAGAGAGCTGTTCAAGACAAGTAGTTTTACAGGTTTCAGAACCACCATAACAGAGTAACTGAAATTCTGTGGAAAATGTTGCCAAATTTGACTGATTTCCTCTCCGCTCGGTTGCCGTATTCTTCAGAAAATCTGTCAAATCTGCAGGTTTTTTTTTTAAAGCAAAAATTCACTCATGTATGAAAATACTAACTGACATATTAAGTTCCTGACTCAGGATGTAGCCTGATTTATAGGTTATGGATTAATTATATTGATTACTTAAGAATTTCAAGGTATCACTTTGAGGTTTGACAGTTCTTGTCCCATGATCAGGTCCAGTATTATTAAAATTATTATATAGTTGGGAGCCCCAATGTGCACAGTTGCAACACTCACATTATAGGTACTCATCTACATTTACAAAGTCACAAATACCCCAACTCAGTAAAGTAGATAGAGATGATGCAGAAAGTACATCTGAATATCCATACTCACACCATCTCTTACAGAACAACCTGAAATGTTAGCCATTATTTTCATCATCATCATCACCTTCCTCCTCATCACCAGGGGCCATTATTCTGGCACTTCCCAAGGGCTACATCTCTCTCTCTCCTCCTGCACACAGGCTGGGATACAGCTTACCGTGCCTAATGCATGCTCACTAGGGGATTCTCCTCTTCCTTATTTGTATTTCCCCACCTTACTAACATGGGGTGTCCTCCTTCTATAGGTTAATATATTAATGATCTCAACTTCTTATTATATACATCAATTTGTTGCCATGGCACTCTTGCGGTTGGATGTTCTTTCCAAAAGATGGTGTTAGCTGACATTTCTGTGGTTGGCTAATATCATTATGGACAAAATTTCTCTTTACACTCTATTTCCAGTTCCCCAAAACTTAGGGGTTACCACTGAGCCATTTATCTGTCAGAGTTATAGGCCTCAAGCCTTATGCTAACTGCTGAAGCCAATGTCTTACAGGGATATAAGCCTGTAGGTTCCTTGCATTATTGCTGAATATAATAAAGGCAGAATATAATAAAGGCAAGCTAACCCTATAGGCTACAGGCAGATGTCTTTATTCAGTACAGCAGTTAAGCACATGCAGTGAGACTGAAGAAGCTTGAAGTTATGTGCTTAAGTGCTGTCCTGAATACTGATGGAGTTAAGCATGTGTTTGAGTGCTTTCCTGAATCGGGGTCAAATTCGATGTCTGTCTGAAAAAGTGATAAATTGAGTTTACCTACTGTGAATGATCTCTAGATAATTTGCATAAATAACATTCACTCGATGAAAGAAAAGGAGTACTTGTGGCACCTTAGAGACTAACCAATTTAAGTACTCCTTTTCTTTTTGCGAATACAGACTAACACGGCTGTTACTCTGAAATTCACTCGATGACATTCTTGTTCTTACTATGGGTAGAGACTGAATGATTGACAGAAGTTTCTCTGATGTTTAAACAAACAGTAAATGACCGTTCTCAAAGAAAAAGAAATGAGCAGTGGGATGTAATGCAAAGTAAAACAACTAAAAAATGAGAAGAGTGATTCTAACTCATCAATCTCTACAGTATGATGACTGACTAAGCTATTGTATTTCTCTGTTAAAAGTGGACAGTAATGAGTGTGGTGAATTTAAACAGATGGTTTAAAATGCCTTGTAGCACAAGTTAAAAGGCTTTTGCCTTGTTGTTCTATTACTTTGTAGGTGACATGCCAATATCTTCCCTGATTTGTAGGTACATTTTTGGAATTCTTACTTTTTACTTTTTCTAGTCTCAACAGCTTGTTCTTCGCATGTTTGTTTTCCTAGCCCATTTGTTGAAGTGCACACTGGTTGATCTCTCTTCAGTGGAGTGTACGCAATGTATAACATTCATGAAGTCCATAATTTCCACCAGATGAGAATCTGACCCATAGTATCTAATCCATCTAACATCTATGTGTCTAACATGCCCATTGCTGTAGCATGTGGGCTACATATCTATAATATGGCATCAAATTCTGTCAAAACTCTCCTTATCTCCTCACTCCCTCATTCCAAATGGGATCACTTACATGGTTGTCTTCTAGGAGAAATTTGCTCAACCATTTTGTCTTTAAGGACACTCTCTTGCTAACTACAGTTAGAAAACTTGAAACTAAATCCAAGTCTAAAGCAAACTGAGTGTTTTGAAAAATACCAAGTTACACCACCCTGCTAGATACTTATTTTAGTTAGTAAAACTATTGTGACCTTCTTCACATTTTCTGTAATGCTAATTGAATGCATATAAGTGGTCTATTTAATCTATCTGTTGATACATCTCCCTTTCTCTTGCTCTTTCACTGGAAATGGTATGTCATATGAGGAAAGAAGAAATTGACTTGTCAGCCAAGATTCCAACATCTATTTTTACTTGTATGCATGTACATGGACTGTAAAGTTCTGCTTCAAATGTATTTGAGAAAATATAGTTAGAGGTGTCTGGCAGAGCTACCTAGAAAAGACTTGGATTGCTGTTGGGAGTACTTCTACACAGCAGAAACAGTCCCATGGCAGCAAGTCTCAGAATCCAGGTCAACTGACTTGAACTTGTGTGACTCATGCTACAGTGTTAAAAATAGCTGTGTAGACAGTCAGGCTGGAGCCTGGGCTCTGAGACCCGCCCTGCCTTGCCAGATTTCAGAGCCAAGGCTCTAGCCCAAGCCTGAACATCTACCCAGCTATTTTTACTCCTGTAGCGTGAGCCTGAATCAGTTGACCTGGGCTCTGAGACTCACTGTTGCGGACATTTTTTTTTGGTATGTAGATGTACCCTTAGTGTCTCGGGTGCCTTGGCTGCTGTACTTGCCTTCTGCATGTGAGTGAACCTATCCATAAAGACTAATATTTAGCATAAAAACATTATACTGTCTGATACAGTAGAATCCTCTTAATTGGTACCTTTGCTGGAAACAAAAGTGCCAAAAAACGTGATTCACTTGAATGGAAAGGAAGAAACCAGTCTCTCCTTAATGGGGATTAAGATCCTCTCAGGATGTTAGTATCCTCATTTGTTCAAATACTTTGTGAAGCTAATGACAGAATTAACTATGGTACCTGGTAAGATTGAAACAGCGATATCATGCACAGCACCTTTCATCCTGAAACACTTACTATGTTAATTATGAATTAGGTCCCCTGACCTCTGACATGAGGCAGCTGTTTAAACAGTGCACAGCAACTGCCCAACAGTTCAAGTCAGGAAACACAAAATACCTTCTCCAAAGGAAATTGCTGTTGTAGATCTCACCTAAATCAAGCCATTTACACTAGAAAAGCTTTGCCAGTATAGCTCTTCCAGTATATTGTTAGTGGCAAATTCTACTAGTGTAAATACAGCTTATCCTGGCATAAAAATGGTTTGGTTATACCAGTTTCCTGAGTGAAATAAGCTATGCTGCCAAAAGAACTTTTATGCTGGTAGAGCTGTGTCGACTCTAGGATTTTTGCAAGCAAAAGTTTCTAGTGCAGAGCTGGTCCTTTTTTGTTCAGAAAATGGCAACTTGCAAACGTGTGAGACCCCTGGAGTAGGTTGAACTTATGACCTAAACTTGAATGTGGTGATTGGAAGATAATTTGGAGTGTCTAAATATGTCAAAAGGTGTTGACTGTTCATTTTTTAGTAGATGCAAAATCCAAAACATTCATTAAATTCTTAGGCCCCGATTCTCCACTGTGTCTGAGCTACTGGCTGCAGCTCTCTGATCCTCAGCCTCCTAGCCCTGACAGAAGTTAGAGTAGGTCCCTTGCAGCACTAACTTACGTCATTGGAGGACAAGGTGTAGCTCCACTCCCATGCAGCCCTATCCATCCATGTCCCATCCTCAATGCCCCAGATATGACATCTCCGTCCCTTTATGTCAGAGGGATAGGAGGCGGCTGGCGGTGCTCAGCACCTTGGTTCAGATCATGAGGTGCAGCTGCTTTACTCGGGCTACAGGATGAGGGTGGAGAGGTAAAGCTTACCTGTCCTCTCCTCCCAGTCCTGCAGCAGTCTCTGTGCCATGCTGATCACCCTATGCTAAGCTTGAGGATCCTGAGAGCTGCTTTAATTTATACTGCTATAAACTGCCCCGTGGAGCTAAAATATTCAAGACTGAATCTCGTTTTTTAAAAGATATATTTTATTTCCAAAGGAATTGTTTTGGGGAACTGCTAATGGCCCATGCTACTCTTGTAGCAACCAGGCAAGGTTTCCTGTCCTTTCAGACTCCCAACAGCCAGTGCTCCCAGTTCTAATAATTACAAGCAGCATCTAAACACCACATTCCCTCCTCTCTTAAGAAACTCTCCCAATTAAAATAAACATTGTTGTTCTAACCACAGGAACAAATATGAAACAACCACTATACTGTTGGCAGAAATATTACACTGAAAACACTGTAGATACTACATAACATAGTCTCTAGTCCAGACAGGTGGTCGTCTGGGTCTGACAGGCCGTCTCTCAAGCCCCAGTTCCAGTGCAATGTCTTGTTGTGTTTGATACTACGGTGAAGTCATCCAATGCAGACTGGGTGTTGGCATAATCTCCTCTTGGTGCATAGGTAGGTGCAAGATAAGAAGCATTCCATACCCGCCCATCAGAAAGTCGATAGGTGTAAGATCCCTTCTTCTCTATGATTTTAAGAGGAACTGTGAATTTATGGTTTCAGAGTAGCAGCCGTGTTAGTCTGTATTCACAAAAAGAACAGGAGTACTTGTGGCACCTTAGAGACTAACAAATTTATTTGAGCATAAGCTTTTGTGAGCTACAGCTCACTTCATCAGATCAATTTTGTGAATTTATGGTCCCCTTTGCGTAAAATTCCAGGTTTTCGTATTCTAACGAAGGAACCATACTCGAACTTTGGTTCCTTAGCATCCCACCGCTTATACTTTGCTTGGTTCTGTTCAACTGTTTTTATCACATCATCCTCAGTTAGGGCATTAGGTCATGCCTTTAACAATCCAGCAATGTTCAGTTTAGTATTCATCTGTTTCCCACTCAGTAACTCTGCGGGTGATCTTTGCATTGTGACATATCATGTAGCCCGGTATGCTTGCAAGAAATCAATAGCGAAGGTTATCCACAATCGCCCTTCCAGTTTAGATGTTTGCAAACTCTCTTTCAAACTTCTGTTAAACCGTTCGATTTCCCCATTGGCTTGAGGGTAATATAGGGATGACCTTCTGGGTAAAATGTTCCTCTCTGCTAGAAAAGTTTCAAACTCCAGGGAAGTAAATTGACTATCATTATCTGAAACCAGTTCTTTGGGGTTACCTTCCCCGCTAAAAACTGAAGCGAGGAACTTAATTACTGTAGCAGAAGAGATTTGCGATGTAAACGCTACCTCAGGCCACTTACTGAAATAGTCTATTAAAGTGATGGCATAACGGCAGCCACTTGGAGCAGTATCAAAGGGTCCTACAATGTCAATCGCCACTTTTCCCCATGCAGATTCAGGAAGAGGAACAGGCTGTAATGGAGGGGTACATGTCACTGCTGTCCTATCATGCATTTGGCAAGTGACGCAGGATTTTATGAGTACTTCAGTTTGAGAGTCCATCCCTGCCCACCAATACAGATCCCGTAGTTGTTGTTTGGTTCAGACAATTCCTTGATGAGTATCTTGTGCCAGGTGTATGCGTTTTGACAGTAATTCTTCTGGCACAAGTAGCTGGTGTGTACCTCGTAGCACACAGCCATCAAGCAAAGCAAGTTCATCCTGAACTCTAAAATAAGGCAGCAAAACTGGGTCAAAGTTTTTAGGGTTACTGGGCCATCTCTTTGTCAGAAATTCTCATACTTTTTGTTGAATTGGACATGCTGAACAAGCAACTTGAAATAGTTCTCTTGTAACAGCAGTAAGAGCGCTTGTAATAAGCGCAACTACTACATCCTCATCCTCTGGTGGACCATCTGGTGAAGGCAAAGGCAGGCGAGAAAGGCAATCAGCTACCACATTTTGGTTTCCAGGCTTATGTTCCAGTTCATAATTGAAAGAGAATAGTCTTGCAGACCATCTAGCAATACGATATCCTGCTCTTCCCAGTCCTTTCATGGTGAGCAACATTGTCAAAGGGCTGTGGTCTGTTCGCAGCTTGAACGTGCGGCCCCACAGGTAAGTTCTCCATTTTTCAGTAGGTCAGACACAAGCAAGTGCTTCTTTTTCGACTGTAGAATATTTCCTCTCAACATTACTTAGTGTCCTTGAAGCAAATGCAACAGTCCTCTCTGTGTTGTCCTCATGAAGTTATGTGAGGACAGCCCCAAGTCCATAATCAGAAGCATCAGTAGTTACAATTGTGGGCAATGCGGGAGTGAATAGTGCAAGTACTGAACTATGTACAATCAAGTCTTTCACCGTTTTGAAACTAGCTTGTGCATCCGTTGTCCACACTAAGGTTGAACTTCTCCATAGTAATTCTCATAATGGTTCAATGACAGAAGCATAATTGGGAATGAATTTTGCATACCGGGAGGTAAGACCCAAGAAGAAACGTAAGGTTTCCAAATCTGTTGGAGGAGGAGCATTTGAAATTGCCAGGATATGATCTGGATCAGGTTTTAGTCCAGCCTGTGAAATTGTATGCCCCAGAAAAGAGAGTTCAGTTTGTCTAAACTTGCATTTGGACCCATTGGGCTTGAGGCCTACTTTGCTGATGCAGTTTAGTACAGACTGCAGGTTATTGTCATGCTCCTCAGAAGTATTTCCGAACACAATAATATCATCCAGATAGCACTGAACTCCATGTTGATTCTTGAGAATCAATGACATCATTTTTTGGAAGGCACTTGGGGCAGATGCGCGACCGTATGGAACACATTTAAAACGAAATAGTCCCTCATGTAATAAATGCAGTGAGGTGTCTGCTATCTTCATGCAACATAACCTGATAGGATGCGTTCTGCAAATCAAGAGTAGAAAACATCTTTGCTCCATGGAGTTCTGCAAATACTTCTTTTATGTGAGGAAGAGGATGGCTGTCAATCACAATAGCTTTATTTGGCTCCCTGAAGTCCACATAAAGGTGAATGCCTTCACCCTTCTTCTGCGTCACTACTATAGGTGAAACCCATTCCGAGGAGTTGATCTCTTCAATAATGTCCTTTTGAACAAGTTTTCTAAGTTCCTCTGAAACGGCTTCCCTGACTGAAAATGGTACACGCCATAACTTCTGTTGTACAGGCATCACATTATTCTGCATTTTAACTTTACGCAGAAACCCATAAGCACAGCCGAGTTTCTCCTCAATCTGGTGTTGGGTCGCAGTTGAAACTGGTGTGTGTACCGCAAGAGTGCTTTGCTGAGGAAGATCAATTCGTCCATTAACGACCTTGAGATTTAAAGCAGCTAATAAATCTCTTCCAAGGATAGGAGTGCCTTTGTGGACAATGTAGAACTCTGCAGTTACACAGCAATCACCAAAAGTAACTATTGCTGGCAGGCAGCCATGTACTGGAATATGGTTTTTCAAATAGCACACCAAGTGAAGTTTGGGCTCAGTAAGAGGCACTTTTTTAAAGTAATGCAAATAGATGAAATCAGGTAGTATAGGTACTGCTGAGCCAGTGTCCAACATTAGCTGAATAGAGTGTCGTTTGCCTGAGGGTATGGCGGAAACGTTTACAGTGCACTTTATTTGTTCTGGAATATGTGCAGTAGTGATTTTGTCCACGCTCAGCACAGTAACATCTGGTATTGTAACTGCATGCACCTGTTGACTGAACTGGCTGCTGTGACATACTTTAGCAAAATGCCCAATCTTTTTGCAATGATTGCACTGAGCTACTTTTGCTGGACATCCTGTGTAGCTTGCAAGGTGTTGTGGGGATCCACAACGAAAACATGCTTTTACTGTATGTTGAATTTGCTGATTTGGTGGTGTTCCATTAGTTTTCCTCTTGTAATCGTTTCTCTGCAGCGATAGTGAACTTTTTCTGCAAAGGAGTCACAGCCTGGACAGTGTCTCCTATATCCATGCTCATTATTTTGGCTTCAGCTGTAGCTGACTCAATCTGAGTAGCAATGGTTATTGCTTTTTCTAGTGTAAGTTGTGGTTCTAGAAGTAAGCGTTCTCTTACATGAAGCATGGTGGTTTTCTCAATGAGCTGGTCTCTAATCATCTCATCTACCATATTCCCAAAGTCACAAGTTACAGTCAGACTTCTCAGGGAAGCAATATACTGTATTATAGTTTCCCCTGTTTTCTACTCATGCTGGTGAAATCTGTAGCGATTAGCTGCTACATTCACTTTTGGCACAAAAAAGTTCTTTAATGCAGTGAGTGCAGTCTCATATTTATCATCTGCAAGGGGAAATATAAAATATACGCTGCCCTTCTGCTCCAAGGCAGTGGATTAGCAGAGCACGCTTTCTTACTTCAGAAATCTCTGTAGCAGTGATTGCAAGCAGATAAGTCTCAAACATATGGATCCAGGCAGTAAAAGCAATTGGAGGCTTACCTGGGCTTTGCAGAGAGGGTGCAGGTGGGTTCAGAGGCAGAAGATCCATCCTCGTTGCCAAAATGTTGTAGCAACCAGGCAAGGTACTAACAACTTCAACAGGACTTTATTTTTAAAGTGGAAACCTCTTTATCAAGCTGCTGCTGCACCCTCAGTAGCTCTCACTCCGCCTCCTCAACTTCCCCCCGTCCTTCCTGTTTCCTCTCCTTTCAGACTCCCAACAGCCAGTGCTCCCAGTTCTAATAATTACAAGCAGCATCTAAACACCACAGTTATACAGGAGGTTGGACTAGATGATCACAATGATCCCTTCTATCCTTGGAATCTATGAAAAGCAGCCAGTTCTAGACCATGGAATAATCATCCTGACACACTTTTGCTACTCTCTTGATCACTTACACTGAGTTCACACTTTCTACTGCTGGTGCAGGACAAAATAACTATACCCCCACATGATGATCTGGCTCCTTATGCCTGAGTAGATAGGCAAGTTTTATATTACATTAAATGTAACTGATGTATAATACTTCATTTTGTATAATAGGTTTCAGAGTAGCAGCCGTGTTAGTCTGTATCCGCAAAAAGAAAAGGAGTACTTGTGGCACCTTAGAGACTAACAAATTAGTCTCTAAGGTGCCACAAATACTCCTTTTCTTTTTTCATTTTGTATGGCTCTAATGGACTTTGCTTCATTTCCAATTGTATGCTTGCCATGATCTTTCTTTATTTGTAACACTTTGGCTGTGATACATTTTTAAATGTGAGTTATTAGGATTGGGATGGCTGTAGTCATTATTTACATAGAGGGATGTTGTCAAATTTACCATTTTTTTTCCCCTGCAGTTACACACATACAGACTTGTGTGCTATTCTGCTCTGTCTCAGATTTATTCACAGTTTTGATGAAATAGCAAAATGTTCCAATTTTTGATGTGAAAGTTCACTTTGCTTAAAAATTTACTCCTGAGGGAATTCTGCCCCAAAAAATTAAATATGCTGCACACAATATTTTACAATTCTACATATTTATTTGTCAAAATAACACAATGTAATCACATCATTTTTAATTATTTGCTGACAAGCATTTTGAAATAAATTACCAAAATAATTGAAAATGGTGTGATTATTTTGTTTGTGTTATTTTGAAAATTAAAATATGCAGAACTTTACAGAATTTTAAATTTTTCAGTGCAGAATTCCCTCAAGAGTTACCAGGGTTTTGCGTGGCGTAATCTGGGTGTGGACAGGTCGGTGGGGGGTCCGGGGGCAAGGGGAATATGGGTGCACAGGGGCTCGGTGCAGGGTTCTGGGTGCAGGGGGAATGGGACTTTGCAAGGGGGGGTGAGGTGAAGGTGGTTTGGGCTCAGTGGGGGGAGGGAGTGGGGCTTGGTGGGGGTCAGGGTGCAGCTGGTTGGGGCTCAGTGGGGTGGGGGTCTGGGTATGGGGGGCTCCTGATGCAGGGGGTAAGGCTTGGTGGGGTAGAGGCTTGGGGGGCTCAGTTGGCGGGGTTCTGGGTGCAGGGGGCTCCTGATACAGAGGGGACTAGGTTGGGGGGGGTTCTGGGTGTGGGGAGTTGCTCCCCATGTCTGCCCAACCCCCCACCTCTGGACCCCCCCCACCAACCCCCTCTGCTGAGTCTCACCCCCCCCCACCTGGAACACCCCCCCCCCCACACACGGTGCAGGGCTTCTTGCAGCCAGGGTAAGTTTCTAGGGCTTGGTCTGATCCTGCTCTGAGCAGGGAAGAGGGAGGAGTCATCCTCCGCCCCTCCCCAGCTGGGACTAACGTCCCTGGGTGGCCAGGGCATCCTCTGACCCCCTTCTCCTGAGTGATTTACCCGGCTGCCTGAACAGATGTGTCTGAGCTGCCAGGACGGGTGGGTGAGTACTGATGCAGCTTCTCTTTGCTTCCCCACATAACCATTTTCTGCAAGGAAGCAAAGGGATTCTGCTGGGGGCGGGATTTTTCTGCTGCACTGCTGTTGTGCAGAATTTCCCCAGGAGTAAAAATTGACTTTCATGTTGCTTGGAAATGAGTTTCTTTTTCCTCAAAAACTGGCCACTTCCCACCATATAAAAAATGGGCCTGCTCTCCCAGACTTATGTACATATATATAACGTTTTCTGTGAAAGCAATTGCTTTTTGAATTTATCATGTATTTTGAGTAATTTAGGATTTATTTACCCATATTTTGCATACTTTGCGTGAGATGACTCCTTTTCCTTTTTTCCTTTTATTCTTCATGAATTTACATTTGTGTTGCAATATTCTTCCAAATACAGACAAAAACATTTCTGCAAACCTTAGATTAATAGCTAAATTATCTACACTTGATAATTTGAGGCATCAATTTGTTAGTCTCTAAGGTGCCACAAGTACTCCTTTTCTTTTTGCGAATACAGACTAACACGGCTGCTGCTCTGAAACCAAACATTAGTTCGTTTCTTAGAGTAAGTCTAATGCATACTAAAGAGGTGTAGTAAGAAAACATAGCCATGTCTAACTCTTCCCATTTCTAAGGAGCCTGCTCTTCTGTTTGCAATTCTTATTGCTGATCATTGATTGCTGAACTGAGTCAGAAGGAATCCAATTAAATTAGTCAAGAATTATGTGTCAAGCATAGCCATCTATATTTGCTTATGTCAAACAGTCAAAGATCTTTTACTAATCAGCAACGCAAGTGCAGAGTGGTTGATCAAATTTTCTTTTAATTCTTCTTCTTAGAATTCTACAGTAGTAAATCTAATCTTGAATTTATCTTTCAGATTTGTGCATGTTCCTCTGTTCTTTCCAGCTCCATATTGTTTAACTATGTAACGGCAGGAACAATGTCACTCAAATTACCTTAATAATGTTCTTCTAATCTATAAATCTCATGCTTCCTATTATAAGTTGGTCAGCCGATTTTTATGAAGAACGATAACTCATATGGGCCCTGGTTCAGCAAAGTACTTGTGTACGTGCCTCACTTTAAGCACGTGAGAAGTTCTATGGAAATCAATGGGACTACTTGTATGCTCAAGGTTGGAGCACCCGTTTAAATACCTTGTTGAACTGAGGCCTTTGTCCCTATCTATGTTATATATCCATGTTAGCATTGCTAAGATCACTTGCCTCCAACTGTGAACATTCTAAAATTGTCCTAGAGTTCTGCCTGACAATATGGAGGCTCCTTTGATTGCCACAGTCAATTCTGCAATATACTTCAATGCTTGTGACTTTATTTAAGTGGCTGTCAACCTGCTTGTTCCAATAGTGCTTTGCAATACAATGATGGCATCAGGAATGATGTGAGGTGAGTTCCTTGACAATGCTGAAAAATACCGTAGCTTCACCTCACTTACTCTGCCACTTCACTTCTTTGCAGTTTGCTGGTAAATAGTACTTGCATTATATTGAAAGGAGCATCTGTCACTCATGATTCTTGTGTTCAAAGTGTGAGGTCTCGTTGCATGAAGGTGCTTTCACAAAAAATGTAACACCGTATCTGTTTTCTGCCTGTTGTCTGGATATTGTTTTTGATCTCCATCATAACACCTTGTGATATATTTCATTTGACAACACAGTATATCCTTCCCTTCAGCTGGTTATGCTTATGACAGCCTTTTAACTGGCTAACTCCCACCAAGTAGCTTTCACTTTACTGGACTTTTTTTCCTTCTTCCTTTTTTACAGCTTGATATTGAATTTAATTTAAGACGAGGACTGGGTGGGGGATTATGTAGCATGCCTAGGTATGACCTGACTAGTCCAGGCATTGCCTGAAAGACTGTCCAGACCTTGGTTCTGATTCATCAAAGCACTTAAGCACATGCCTAAGTGCTTTGTTAAACTAGCCCTGGTGCAGAAATTTTCCTGTATGTCCTTATTCTGCATCACCATTTTCCTTTTTAATTCTCCTTCCTATGTAAGACAGCCATCCTTTTTTTCGACTGGCTGAAATAATGGGTGAGTAACCTCCCACTGAACCATACTTGTTCTTCTCCTCGAAAGGTACCCCTGTTTAACCTGCACACCAGGTGCATTTGAGTTCTGTTGGCTGGTAGTGTCAGATTTCTGTGGTCAGACGTGAGCCGCTCACGACATTTCGTTATGCTTCTGGTGAAACCCAAGAGAATGGTTCTATCTTTTCTTTTCTTTTCTTCCTTTAAAAATATACTGGACCATTTGAGAACCTGGGCCTAGAAGTCACAAGAGGCATGACTGACTCTAGTGGCATGAAGTTGTACTGACCAGTCATGAGAATCCACCTCTACTCCCGCGTATGAATAAAATAATTTTATATGGACATGGTTTTCATTGAAACTGGATGTGGGCTGATTTTTCAGTCCTAGATTTATTTGCCTTTTACTACAGTTACTGAAAACTTTGTAAATAGATAAACACCACCATTCTCCATGCCACCATAATAAGAACTGCTTACTCCTTCTGGTCAAAACTGAAGCTTTTACCACACAGGCCCATTAGTTATGGTTCAACTTTGCTAATGCAAAATTGGAATTGCATTATTTGAAAATTTTTCATCTACAGATCATTCTTATTTTCCAAGATCACTTTATGAATAAATTAAACATAAGAGTTCTGAATTACAAATACAAATTGAGTGTATTTAAAAACTGGATATCATTATAAAAGGTGGTGGTTCCTTGCATCACCCCCCCCCCCCAAAAAAAAGATTGTAAGCAGGCCCGGCTGTTTTGTAATACCTCCTGCTGGCCAACGGTTGCATTGCAGGCACTCCTTGCCTCAGTTTCCCTCCCTGAGGTGGATGTCCATGGCTTTCCACACACCAGTCAGTTCTGGAGATTTCTTAACCTTCTGGTCATGTCCCAAAACGAGAATTCCAAACTTCAAAGTCCCCCCCCAAAATGTTTCTTTTCCCTTTGGGGCTGCTCGTCAGCCCACCCTCTGGACACGGTTCTCAGCCCCTTTTTGGGCTCTGTTTGTGAGTCTTTCTCTACTCTTGGCTCGAACCCTGGCCCTAGGCTGGTTCCCCTGGAGTAATCTTTCCCCTGCAGACCCTGGCTCAGGACTTTCCACAGGAGCTCCTTGTGGTCCCAACTGCCAGACTAATCTCTGAGTCTCCTTATAAGGCTTAGGTGACCATTAAACTATCCACTGACCCTCCTAAGACCCACCCCTTCAGGGAAGCACCTAATTAATGATGGCACAGATGTTGGTGGCCACATTTCCATTTAAAGGGGATCATCACTTTGTGACACACACCTTTTTTATGTTTTGGTATTATATCCTGTAAACTGTTTATGGCATGGACAGTTTCTTGCAACACCAGACAAAATGAGGCCTCAATCTTTGTTGAGGCTTCTAGGCCCTGCTGCAATACAATCATATTTTAAGCTTCAGAGGGGTAGCCGTGTTAGTCTGGATCTGTAAAAGCAGCAAAGAGTCCTGTGGCACCTTATAGACTAACAGACGTATTGGAGCATGAGCTTTTGTGGGTGAATACCCACTTCGTCGGATGCATGTAGTAGAAATTTCCAGAGGCAGGTATAAATATGCAAGCAAGAATCAAGCTAGGGATAACTAGGTTAGTTCAATCAGGGAGGATGAGGCCCTCTTCTAGCAGTTGAGGTGTGAATAGCAAGGGAGGAGAAACTGCTTTTGTAGTTGGCTAGCCATTCACAGTCTTTGTTTAATCCTGAGCTGATGGTGTCAAATTTGCAAATGAACTGAAGCTCAGCAGTTTCTCTTTGAAGTCTGGTCCTGAAGTTTTTTGGTGCAGGATGGCTACCTTTAAATCTGCTATTGTGTGTCCAGCGAGATTGATGTGTTCTCCTACAGGTTTTTGTATATTGCCATTCCTAATATCTGATTTGTGTCCATTTATCCTTTTACGTACGGACAGTCCAGTTTGGCCGATGCACATAACAGAGGGGCATTGCTGGCACATGATGGCATATATTACATTGGTGGACGTGCAGGTGAATGAACCGGTGATGGTGTGGCGGATCTGGTTAGGTCCTGTGATAGTGTCGCTGGTGTAGATATGTGGGCAGAGTTGGCATCGAGGTTTGTTGCAGGGATTGGTTCCTGAGTTAGAGTTACTGTGGTGCGGTGTGTAGTTGCTGGTGAGAATATGCTTCAGGTTGGCAGGTTGTCTGTGGGCGAGGACTGGCCTGCCTCCCAAGGTCTGTGAAAGTGAGGGATTGTTGTCCAGGATGGGTTGTAGATCAGTGATGATGTGTTGGAGAGGTTTTAGCTGAGGACTGTATGTGATGGCTAGTGGAGTTCTGTTGGGTTTTTTCTTGGGCTTGTCTTGCAGCAGGAGGCTTCTGGGTATACGTCTAGCTCTGTTGATCTGTTTCCTTATTTCCTCATGTGGGTATTGTAGTTTTGAGAATGCTTGATGAACCAATCCCTGCAACAAACCTCGATGCCAACTCTGCCCACATATCTACACCAGCGACACTATCACAGGACCTAACCAGATCCGCCACACCATCACCGGTTCATTCACCTGCACGTCCACCAATGTAATATATGCCATCATGTGCCAGCAATGCCCCTCTGTTATGTGCATCGGCCAAACTGGACTGTCCGTACGTAAAAGGATAAATGGACACAAATCAGATATTAGGAATGGCAATATACAAAAACCTGTAGGAGAACACATCAATCTCGCTGGACACACAATAGCAGATTTAAAGGTAGCCATCCTGCACCAAAAAACTTCAGGACCAGACTTCAAAGAGAAACTGCTGAGCTTCAGTTCATTTGCAAATTTGACACCATCAGCTCAGGATTAAACAAAGACTGTGAATGGCTAGCCAACTACAAAAGCAGTTTCTCCTCCCTTGCTATTCACACCTCAACTGCTAGAAGAGGGCCTCATCCTCCCTGATTGAACTAACCTAGTTATCCCTAGCTTGATTCTTGCTTGCATATTTATACCTGCCTCTGGAAATTTCTACTACATGCATCCGACAAAGTGGGTATTCACCCACGAAAGCTCATGCTCCAATATGTCTGTTAGTCTATAAGGTGCCACGGGACTCTTTGCCACTTTTAATCATATTTTAGTTGTTTGGTTTTTTCCCCCCAGAAAATCAAAAATTGATTTCTCTGTTTAACTGATGTTTTCAGAATCTGTTTGTTAATTAAAAATGTGGTCCTGTCCAAATTCTTGAATATTTTAAGGGATCACTTAAAAATACATCCTCAACTCTTTCACAGTCCATCTTTTCTTTCCAGAACCTTTATGTTAGTCATTCGTAAAGAGTTTTACAGGCAGTGTAGCAGCAGAAAGGTAATTTGGGATATAACAAAAAGATTCCTATTTTCCCAACTTAGGGTACCCCAAGCATGTCTAAAAAGAAATTGATTTTGGGGATCCAAATGTGCTTCTTTGCTGCTTTTTGTGCTAAATTACAAAAATGACGCTGCTAAATTATGACCTTTTGAACAGTCTATAAACAAGGTCTGACAAGAACTTAAAAAGCTTGTTCAATGATGTCATTTTCAATTATTTGCTTCATAAATACTATTATTTCTTTTTATATTTGTTCAAGACCTATAGGCCCCAGTTTTGCAACCATTTAACCTCATTCCTAACTTTAAACACGTGGGTAGTTCCACTCCTTTCTCTCACCCGTTGTCTGTCTTATCTGCTCACATTGTAAATGTGAGGCAAAGTCTCTCTCTTGCTGCAGGTACATACCACATCCATCCCAGCATATGCCTTTCTTTCTGTGTCATTATTCTTCTTTTGTACACTAGTTTACATATTAGTACTCTGAAAGTTTAGGCCATGGCATTGGGTAAATTGGTCGGTGTGCAGATGTGTGCATTTACTTTTTGGCTGGATGTGCATACACACATTGGATGTTACAAACTTGAGGGGTCTAGAAACTACAAATACTTACTTGCAGACCTGCTGAAAGTTTGGGGCTGTATTCTTTAAGGGATCTTGGGCCCCATTCTAACATGTTCTCCAGATTTGTAATCTATTCACGCTCCCAAGCACAAACAGGCATCAACATTTATTAACACTTGGTTTTTGAGAATCTCTTATTTAAAACACTTTACATACTGTGATTCAAATTATTTACTCAATATTGCTGTCCTCCACTTCAATGCTTTGTCATTCAAAAGTACAACAGACTTGTTTAAGGAGGACGGTACAGTCAATAAAGACCGTAGAAATGCCAGTGAATACATTGACCCTAGAAATTGGCAGCTTTGTAAACAGCACCTGATGAGATCCTTTGAAAGTCATTGTTTAGAACTTTGCCGAGCTGTTAAGGGCCAGAACAGGACTTGAGTGCTAATGTTGTTCTGAACTCTGAAAAATGCTATCTAATCATGCACAAGCTATCATTTTGATTTTTGTATTATTTTGAGCTGGCAATTTTAACTACTGTGTACTTTGCACAATGGAACAAACAGAGCATGAAATTAAAGGTCACATATTAAATCTACTGATTTAACTTTTTTTTGTGCAGACCCTTCTATGGTTAGGGGTATGCATAGCCTTGGTTATGTTTAGGCAACGCTGAAAAAGAATTTGAATACAAAACTCCTAACAAACGTAGTTGTAAGTTGAAATACTGTAGAAGAACTATACCTGGAAAGGTTGGCAGACTCAAGGCTTGTACTGCTTTTATAGTCACTAAACCTAAATATAGCATGATGTGAGTAGCCATCATATTTTATAAGCTTGTTAAAATTTAATCATGTACAATATAAACAAAGACCCCAACTAGATATCAAATATATGTGATCTGAAACCCCACTCCTCACTTTCTTCTGTGTGTCCATTTTTTAAGAATGTAAACTCCTCCTAGCAGGGAGTGTAAGTGCAGTTCTTCTTCTCTGACTCAGAGATCTATCTTTTCACCCCTGACCAGTCCCCCACCATTCTGACCTGTGTCTGAGCTTGTCTCTCCAGCATCTCCTCCTAGATGTCTTGGCATCATTTTGCTATTCTCAAAACTAAACTCCTCTACCTCTCCCCTGAAACACTCTCTCTACTTCTTCCCTCTTTCCCATCCCCTGCCATTATCTGTCATGGCTTAAAACTCCACCATTCTCCATGCCACCTAAGTCTGTAACCTAGGGTTTTTATTCCACAAAGTCGTCCCCTTGGAGGGAGGGAGAGAGAGAGAGGAAAAAACCAGATGTGACAAATGCTAGTCCTGTTTAATGCCCTACTGGAAGGTGATTAGATGCTATGATGATGAGAGCTGTACAAGAGCTTGAATAGAAAAGTTTGTCACATGTGGCCAAATCTTGCGGCTGCCTCTGGTTCCTTCATAACGTTTCTAAAATCTACCCTTTTATTTCAGTATGGACAGCCAAAACTCTCACCTAGTGCCTGCTCCTCTCCCATCTTGATTACTGTAACCTCGTCCTCTCTAGATTTCCTGACACTCATTTCATCCCCTTCCGTCCATCCAGAATGCACTAAGATCGTCTTTTTTTGTGCATCACTCTGACTGCATCATTTCTTTCTTTGAATTCTACCACTGGCTCCTTCTGTTGCACCACATCAAATTCTAGCTCCTTCTCCTTTGTCTTCAAAGCCCTTCCCAACTCTGTCCCCTTACTAATAGGGCTGCCAATTTTGGTTTGATGTATTCCTGGAGGTTTCATCACGATATAGTCTTTAATTAAAGATTAATTCCTGGAGCCTCCAGGACAATCATGGAGGGTTGGCAACCCTACTCACTAATTGCCTTGCATTGCCTGCTAGACTTCTCTACTTGTTGTCAGTTCTCTCTGAAATGTCTTTATGCCTTTTACAAATGGAACCCTGAATTGATCCGCAAAGGCTATATACTTTCTTCAAGACCCACCTCTTCCACAGAGCCTACAATTGCTTCATGATTTCCAGGTGGGGTTGGAGGTCTGCAGATGAGGGGATGTGAGAGGGTGTCCTGCCTCCCTTACTTCCAGATGCAGATGCTGTCTCTGTTTCCCCTTGCTAATTGGCTAGGGTAGCCCTTTGGCTAAGCCCCAAAACTACTCCCTTTTCAGGGTAAACAGGCCAAACTGCTTCACCTATAGGTGCAGAAGCTCATGAGTAGTCGTTAACCCCTGGACTTCTTCCACAGGCCTGTGAGCAGCTGCTGTGCTCTCTTGGTCTCTCACAAGCCTCTAGCTTTCTAAACCAAATCAAGCCTCTCTTCCTCTGGGTTCTTCACCAAGCCCTTTTCCTGTTCCATTAGGTCTCTTCCCAGTGTCTTCCATACCCAGGCTCTTTGTCAGGAGAGGCCCCACAGCAGGTCCTGTTCCTTTCAGTTAGATACCCACAACAGTTTTCATATGCTTCCCTCATCTCTTACTCACAGTCCTTGCCCTACATATAGCGTTGCCCAATCTACATTGATTATCTTCGTGGACCGCAAGTCCCAGAATGCCTTAGTTCTGGGCAGAATCAGGAACCTTGACAAAGCTGGCTCTTCAATCCCACTTAAAGGGCCACCCTTCCTTGTGATATGATAGTTGATACATAATGCACATATAAAAAATGTGCATGAAAGTTGTATATATTTCTTTGTATTCTTGTCCCCTGCCCATCCTTCATGTTTCACTTGTCTTCATCAATTGTATAGTGCTGTTTTTATGTTTGTACAACACCTAGCATAAGAAACCTTGTTCCTGGGTTGGGTCTCTGGGCACTACTGCATTAGAAATATTTAATAAGATCTAGCTTTATAACAGAGAAGCATTTAACTCAAGAATGCTTTTTTTATTTTTTTGGCACCTAGATATTCAAAGCACCTGGTTGAAAATCATGTTGGGATGATGTACAAAAACTGAATGTGACTGTGTTATATGTTGTTGTTACTCTAAAATCCCTCTTCTTCTGCTCTTCAGGACCTTGCAAATTAGAGAATTAAATGTGATGCTTGGTTTCAATATGGGGGCACAGCACTGTGAAAAATGCAGCCTCTTTTTGCAGTGGACATAAGTTAATGCCAGACACACTTCAACTGAACATTCTGAAAATTCCTAAGAGACGATAAAAAGATTTGCAGTGCGTCTTCGCTGGCAGTGGGTTTACTATGCACTGGCTTGCAGGTATTATGCTGCACAACATACATCTATGGTCAGATTTCACTTCCAGAGGAAAAAAGGAAAAATTGCTTTTGTACTGTGATTGTTAATAAACTGCTATTCGAATACTTAACACGGTATATTTAAATCCATACAGAAAAAAATATCTATTAAACTGAAAAATGCATCCACTGCGGCATTGAGAACAAATGTTCTAGTCCCTGGTATCCATCTAAGAATATCTTGTAGATTAACAAGCATTTCTTTTAGGACCCCTTACTTCCCAGGTACTTGAATGCAACCAGGTATACACTTTTTTTTTTTTTTTAAATGACAGCTGTTTTTAACTGTGGAAACAGCATTCTTCTAGGGAAAAGTCAGTCTTTGCCTTTGAATTCTAGTGCAATAAAAGAGTTTAACTATTTAGCCTTTCATCATGAGGACATACATATGTTTCTTCCATTCTTCAAAAATTCCACAAGTGTTTCTATAGATATATCTTAAAATTCAGCATAAAGAAGATGTTTATATTTTAGGTATGAGGCTCCTGACCCTTTCTGAATGGGTTCCTGGTGGAATTTTATATTCCGACACAGGTATCATTACTGCATGGCTTTCTTATTTGGTGTAATTGTTTGATGTTTTTGTATATGAAGGGTTCCTATGTACATGTAACCGAGACTGGTCATTTGATATTGCTACTATTTGACTCGTCTGTGAAGTTCTATCCTGCATTCCTTCATTGGTTCTCTCACAGATCTACGTCTAATGATATCTAGGTTCTCTCACTGATCTTTATCTAGTGATGATGACAACTGGGTTCAAAGAGAAGGAAGACCAGTAATAGTTATTCTTTAGTGAAAGTATTAACGAGGAGGAGGACTATATTGGAGATCATATGGGAATCTTGTGGGATTTTGTAGGGTTCTATAAGCCCTTCCTTTGGCTATGTATGATAATGGTGGGAGAGATGGTGAAGGGTTTGGGCCGTGATGCTTTCAACATGCTGGTGACAAATAGCTCTAGGTCTTGAATTGAGGCTTGGTGTGATGTCTTCTTCCCCTGTGTTTGGCCAAATTGGGGCCATCACTGAGGATAAGCTCGAAGTTTGGTCCAGGTAAACTGAAGGCAGTGTTGTTCGACTGGAGGAAAGGATTTGGAAAGCTTGGTGAGAATTGTGCTTGTCCCCATTGTGGAACCCATGCATCTGAAGAAGTGGGTTTCTTACCCATGAAAGCTTATGTCCAAATAAATCTGTTTTTAAGGTGCCACCAGACTCCTCGTTTTTGTTGTTGTTGAAGAGTGTCAGTTAGTTGTAGCACATATAGTTAGTTCTGGACCCTCAATTGCTTCTACAGTCTGGGTGGCTGTGGTGGCCAGAAGAGCTGCTTTTTTTTTTTTTTCTTCCTTATATGTGTGGTTGGTGCAATGATTACATCTTTCTCCGATACGCACCTTGGCTACTGTTATCTGGGCCTCTGTGGTCCCTAGAGTAGCTGAATATGACATACTCTACATAGGGCAACCCATAAATACCGTTGAGAAGCTTCAGCTAGTGCAGAAGGCAGTGACGCATTCTTTCAGCAGGATTGGTGATAGAGAGCACAGGATACCAGTTCTGCAGTGCTAGTGCTGGCCTCCTCATACAGTTTAAACAGTTGATTTCTAGAACGACTATCTTACCACACGCTGTTGTGGCAGGTTGGTCACCAAAGGTTCTCACGTTAACAATCCTGAGATTTAAATATCTGAGGGCATGCGATCGAGCTTTTCAGTGGAGCATGTGTTACCCCTGCTGTGGTTCTGAAAACCCTGGGTAACTTAACTATTTCACTCCAGGCGGTATCAGGAATAAATCAGTGGGAACACAAGCAATTCCATCATGATAAAAGATTTATGGAAGTAAGCATGCTCTATCTAAAACTGCAGTGTATTAGATTTAAGCACACACAGACACAAGCGATAGGTTTAGAACATCCCAGATATTTACCTAACATCTGGAACGGTGTTGAGTAATTAACAGCAGGTTCCCAGTGGGCAGTTGCTCACCCACCAGGGAGAAAAGGTGTCAGGAAAAAGTCTCTCAAGATGGCTTCAGAGGACTGCTCCAAAGTATACTCTATTAGCTAGTCTTTTATAACTAACTTCTACAAAACATATAGGTCATAATGACCCCTACTAAATCATCATTTTCCCTAACTTTCAATAAACTTCTAATATCAGAGGAGCCCAGACTCAAGGTTTTCCAACTACCAAGATTTTCAGTCTCACTTGTTTACTTTTCTTTCCCCTCCTCCCGTTCTGCTTAGCAGAAACTGTAGGTAGTTTTGACCTTGATTTTGAAAGCCTGTTTTTCAAATTAACCCTTAACTATGTGGTGGTCTATTTTATTAATTCATGGTGGCTGAATGCACATAATATGGTTGCAACTGGCTTGATCACAATCTGGGATACACATATCCACCAAATCCAGGGTTACAGATGAGCAATTCCGGAATTCACTTACCCTGCTAATCCAGTCAAGCCTAAATTTAACCTTCAAGCCAAAGCCCTTCTGGAGATTTTTCTGAGGAAAAGCACTGTATTGGAGCAAGTATTATTTATTTATTTAGACCTTTGCCTGGTGTAGGTTGGTGGGCAAGAGTTTTATGTTGACTCTTTTTTGAGGATATGTTCTGAGATTTTGTTCGTTTGTGATAGCTGTACATTTAGGTGTTGTCTTTTCATGATTATACTCTTTCTACTCTGCTAGTATCTCGAGGATGTTAAATAGCAGCTACTAAATTTAGATATTTTAGATCAACTCTGGAGAACTTGCATTCAAGAGTTTCTAAAGAGCTGTGTGAACAGCTCACACAACCATTAATGTTGATTTTTAGTAATTCTTGGAATACTGGGGAAGTGCCAGAAGACCTGAAAGCAAGCTAATGTTGTGCCAAAAATTAAAAAGGGTAAACAGGGTGATGTAGGTAATTATAGGCCTGTCAGTCTGACATTGATCCTCGGCAAGATAATGGAGCAGCTGATATGGGATTTAATTAAGAGAGAATTAAAAGAGAGTAATATAATTAATGCCAATCAACATAGGTTTATGGAAAATAGATCCTGTCAAACTAATTTGGTATCTCTTTTGATGAGATTACAAGTTTAGTTTATAAAGGTTATAGTGTTAATGTTGTTAGACCACTGTAAAGCATTTGACTGGGTACCAAATGACGTTTTGATTTAAAAAAAAAAGTAGAAAGATATAAAGGTAACTTAACACACATTAAATGGATTAAAAACTGACTAATAGATCTCAAAACACAATTTTAAATCAGGAATCATTATTGAATGATGATGTGGTGCAGTGGTTCTCAAACTTTAACAGCCTGAGGACCTCCATTGTGATTTAAAATTTTTCGCGGACCCCCAAGTGCCCCACTCAGCCCCAGGCCCCGCGCCCAATCCACCTCTTCCCGCCTCTTTCTGCCCCCATCCCCGCTCCTCCCCCTCCCTCACAGTGCCTCCTGCATGCTGCTGACCAGCTATTTTGTGATGTGCAGGAGGCCCGAGGAGGGAAGGGGAGGAGTTGATCAGCAGGGTTGGCGGACCCCCTGGAGTACCCTGGGCCCCAGTTTGAGAAACGCTGATGTAGTGTGTTTCTAGTGGGGTCCCTTAGGGATTGGTTCTTAGTCCTAAACTATTTAATATTTTTATCAATGACTTGGAAGAAAACATAAAATAATCACTGATAAATTTTGCAGCAGACACACACACACACACACACACACACACACACACACACACACACACAAAATTAGAGGAGTGCTAACTAATGAAAAGGACAGATCGCTGATTCAGAGTGATTTGGATTGCTTGGTAAAATGGGTGCAAGCAAATGACATTTATTTTAATATGGCTAATGCCAATGCAGACATCCAGGAACAATGAATGTATGCGATACTTATAGGCTGGGGACTCTATCCTGGGAAGCAGTGATTCTGGAAAAAAAAACTTGGGGGTTGTGGAGGATAATCAGCTGAACATGAGCTCCCCTATGGCCAAAAGGGCAAAGGCATTCTTCGGGTGCATAAACAGGGGAATCTCAAGTAGAAGTAGAATGGTTATTTTACCTCTGGAGTTGACACCACTGTTGGAATACTGCTGTTCAGTTCTCACATCCGGAATTCAAGAAGGATATTGCTACATTGGAAAGGGTTCAGAGAAGAGCCACAGAAATGATTAAAGGATTAGAAAACCTACCACACAGTAAAAAGAAAAGGAGGACTTGTGGCACCTTAGAGACTAACAAATTTATTTGAGCATAAGCTTTCGTGAGCTACAGCTCACTTCATCGGATGCATTCAGTGGAAAATACAGTGGGGAGATTTATATACACAGAGAACATGGAACAATTGGTGTTACCATACACACTGTAACAAGAGAGTGATCACTTAAGGTGAGCTATTACCAGCAGGAGAGCGGGGGGGGGGGAGGGGAACCTTTTGTAGTGTTAATCAAAGTGGGCCATTTCCAGTAGTTGACAAGAACGCTATAATTCTTGACCTCTGATTTGTGTTTATGCTCAAATAAATTTGTTAGTTTCTAAGGTGCCACAAGTACTCCTTTTCTTTTTGCGAATACAGACTAACACGGCTGCTACTCTGAAACCTACCATACAGTAGCAGATGCAAAGAGCTCAATCTATTTAACTTAACAAAGAGAATGTAAAGGGGTGACTTGATTATAGTCTCAAACAGAGGTTCTCAAACTGTGGTCCATGGACCACCAGTGTTCTGCGAGCTCCATTCAGGTGGTCCGTGGATAGTTCCCTCTAAGGTATGTTCCTGGGCAGCCGCACATGAGAGAATGAGGGTCCATCCACCCCTGGGGGCGGAGTTGGGGTGGGGACTTCGGGGAAGGGGTTGGAATGGCGGCAGGGAAGGGGTGGGAAGAGGCAGGGCAGGGGTGGGGCCTCATTGAAGGGGTGGAGTAGGGCGGGGCTGGGGGCAGGGGAGCAAGGAGGGGGGTGTCAGTGATGCAGCCCTCAGGCCAATGCACTAGTTCTCATGTGGCCCTTGTGGTCATTTGAGTTTGAGACCCCTGGACTACATGATCACAATGGGTCCCTTCTGGCCTTGGAATCTAGAATCTATTAATTCCTGTTGGTGTATTTATAAAGAAATATAACATACCTAAGTTGAGAGATGGACTACAATGTACTTCCTGCTTTAAGTTTTAGAAGATGTATTTAACATCTTCCCTGGAAAGAGTGAGAGAGCTATGATAGAAGAGATTGAAGACTTATTCACCAGCCAGAGATTTTGCTATATCATAACCTCTGGATTTAGGTTAGTAGATTTTCATGATCTCCTTTATGGACCTAATAGGATAGGCAAAATGATAACCTGAAATTGCTCACTCTTTTGGGCTGACAGTAATGGAAATTTCAAAACAATTTTTACAAGTTGTATCTGACAACACACATTTGCGAAAGTGCTAGAACGAACTGCATGATAATACCAAGAGACTCCACCCATAGTCACAACAGATATGACTTTATATCCGTTTTTACAGGAAAAAAATGTATTCAGCCTACTAGTGTAAAACCAAAAGGAGATGGAAAATATGTAAGTGAAAAGAGGTGCAGCGCAAATGAGGATATATTGCAAAGTGATCTTCATTCTGTAGATTCAGTTCTTTGCAGATGTGAATGGATGCAGCTGCATTGGCACTAGCAGAGACTTTTGTCCCATGTTAGTTCAAAATCACTTTGACATTAGCCAGTGTGAAATATTTACTGCTAAGTAGTTGCAAATTTTGTACATGTTCACTCTCCTTGACATAGTGAATACAGGCCACTGTTACCATGGGTTGTAGAAAATATGAAATCTTTAAGAGAACACTTTAATAATTCTCTAGACTCTCTTTTGCAGGACATTTTAAATCATTGTAGTGCTGAATCTTCCCTTCTTGAACCCAAATTATTCTATACAAAAAAGAAATAGTTTGGCCTGGGAATAATATATCCAGTATATATCGTGGTTGAATTAAATATGTTTCAACCATATTGTTACATTGCAGAGGACATAACCCAGAAGGTTTGGGGTTTACCAATGTATAAAATGTGAACTCAGTAATTCATTTTAGCTGTAGAGAGACCAGTTTTGCAGAAATATATCCAGAACATTAACTCTTTTTTACAAGTACGTGACAATTTTAACTGATAGCGATACTTAGTTAAATTCCAGCCCAGTGTAGCATAGATATGCTGTGGGAGAGAAGGGTGGAGGAGAGAAAATCTTAAAAGGGACAGAAATATTGTCAGGGGGGTGAAGCAGCGGATTGTGCTGACAGAGCTAAATAATATACACAAAGCAAGGAACGCATGTTAGTATGAGCTCTGAACTAAATTGAAACAGCCGGTGAGAATCAGTGTTAACACCTAGCATGATGTATGATCTGTTATTCATAGATTGGTTTTGTCTTTGTTCACACTAGAAAGCACTGCTGGTTTAATCATACTCATATAGTTAAAGTAAAAAGAAAAGGAGTACTTGTGGCACCTTGGAGACTAACCAATTTATTTGAGCATAAGCTTCGTGAGCTACAGCTCACTTCATCGGATGCATACTGTGGAAAGTGTAGAAGATCTTTTTATACACACAAAGCATGAAAAAATACCCCCCCACCCCACTCTCCTGCTGGTAATAGCTTATCTAAAGTGATCACTCTCCTTACAATGTGTATGATGATCAAGTTGGGCCATTTCCAGCACAAATCCAGGTTCCCCCCCACCCCCACCCCACACGCACACAAACCCACTCTCCTGTTGGTAATAGCTTATCTAAAGTGACCACTCTCCTTACAATGTGTATGATACAAACCCACCTCGTGTGGATGCTGTTACGCCAGTACATCTTATTCTGGTTCATAGGTCTGATCATAATCCTGCAATTTTGTTATACATCTTTTTAAGTTCATGTACTAGATACGTGAATCATTTTATTTTCTTTGTGTTTCTTTTCATGTTTCTTCCTGTCTTTAATATCTGTACATAATATTCCAAAAATAGTCTGTGAAATTGATCCATATTAACGTGTGGTTCTGCTCTGTAAAACTCATTGTGGGGTCTATTGTGTTTCACTAACTACATATCAAATTTGTTTAATTTACAAGTAAAATTATTATTTTTCCTAGCTTTCAGCTGTGTGAACTCAGCCTGGGACCTGAAATTCAAGCTGGGTTCTCACCATTAGTACCAGATATTCTGCAAGCCAAATTCTGTTCTCTGTTAAACCAGTGCATCCCAATTATCCCCAAACTCTGCCCTCATTGGCACAGGAAGTTGTACAGGGGGTCATGAAGATTAAAAAAACCAGCTTGATGTTATGACAGGTTTCAGAGTAGCAGCTGTGTTAGTCTGTATCCGCAAAAAGAAAAGGAGTACTTGTGACACCTTAGAGACTAACAAATTGCTCAAATAAATTTGCTAGTCTCTAAGGTGCCACAAGTACTCCTTTTCTTTTAGCTTGACATTAGAAGCCCAGGTTGAGTTTAATGGACTGATGGATTTAACTAATAAGCCATACCACTTTTTACTTATAAATATAGCAAACTTGGTATGGACCCAATAAATCTGAAGCCCCATTAAGCCAGTTGAACAATCACTTTTATGAATAAAATATCACTTTGACTCTGATCCATCTGTCTGGAGAAAGGGAAATGAATGGTTTGTTGGTTCAGCGTTCACTCCCTGCTTCAGAGGAAGAGGTGTATTTTGTAATCTAGAGCACTAGCTAAGCAAAGAGGCATACTCTATGCGGAGTTGGCCTGGGAGAAAGAGAGCCAGGACCTGTAACATCTTGACATCTTCTTTAATAAGTTGTCTTCTGTCAAGAGTAGGATCATGTGAAAATTAAGAACATTGGCCTGAGTCTGTGAAAATTGCTCATTCAGTGACTTATCATATTGAATACAAAACAATGAAATCTGCACTAAGTAATATTTAGTATCAAAGTGTATACACTAGTCACCATTAAAAAGTTAACATTTGACTATAGCTGTAACTATTGAGGTATCTCTGTGGGTAAGTGCTGACCTTTTATTGTAATCATTATGGAAAAGTGGCAGAATCTGGTCCTTTATGACTTAATTATTTATACAGGTTAGATTCTGAACAGGTAAGAGAAAGTGGTAGACTTGTGTGATACAAGGAACATGCAGAAAATCTTGCACTAGATATGATCCCTCCATATAAACTTGAATAACTGATCCTCATATCCCTTGCACTTTTGCCACTAAGGAAGGCTCCCAAATAGAATTATTTTGCTACATTATATGAATTACATTAGAAACAAATGTGATACGTAGGGCTAAATACCATTTCTTTTCCTGTTCTGTCTTTCCAGTCTGGTACTGTGAAACTGACGAAACCAGTAGCTCTGTGGACCCAGCAGGATGTCTGCAAGTGGTTGAAGAAACACTGCCCTAATCAGTATCAAATCTACAGTGAGTCATTCAAACAGCATGACATAACGGGTAAAGTATGCAGTATCAGAAATATTTCACTTTTTTTGTTAAATTGCTTTTAACGCTGCCCTTAAATAGGTACAAGTATACAGTAAGGGCCTTTGGTAGTTAGTTGTAAATTTGCAGCAGAATACACCAACTTGCTTCAACCTTAGTGAGCTGACTGTTCTCCATAACTCAGAAAAATAGATTTGGAAGGGATAATTCAATGGGGAAAAGGGAAGATGGGGATGAGTGTATGTATACTCTAAGAACTGGATCTTGCTAGATTGTCAATCCACACGCTTGTCAACTGGAGCTGATCGAAATCTGGAATTCTAATTCTGCAGGACATTTTGAAAAAAGTTTGCAAATCAGAATGAAGACTATAAATTTCAAAATATTCCATGAGCAAAATTGTGAAACTTCTTTTCAACCTTATTGAAAAGTGTTATTTCAATATGGCTGAAATGTTTCTTATATACTCAACTTATTATATATATTATAATGCAGCAAAGTCAAAACATTTGGACTATTATGTTACGTCATGCTGTGATATAATAGTTGAAATGTTTGAGTTTTATGTTCTAAATCACAACTTTTCAAAAATTTTATAAACTGGCTTTGGAATTGGTATATGGAGGCCATCTTCCATCTTTGGCACCACCTTGTGGCGAGGTTGCGTGACAGGGCAACTCTGCCTTAATTTCCCTCCCTCTTTGATGGGTTGCCCACCTTCTAGCCTGCTTGTCAATTCCTTGGTATGGCCGCAGCCCATTGACCAAGTCACTGATTGATTGTCTTTTGCCCCTCTTGCATGTTTGGACTCCTAAAGTATTGGACTCTGTGGCCCTAGATGAGGGGTACACACTCCCTGGGCCCTTTGGGTATGCTCAATTGTTCAAGGCCTTAATAAGCCCCTTTGCTGGGTTTGGTAGGGGAATCCAGGCCTGCCCACCTGGGTTTTAGGCCAAAGACCCTGTACAAAATGGCTGGCTCCAAGCTTTCCCAACCTCTTATAGTTTCCCTGGCCTACTTTCTATCATGCCTCTGAGTTACACCCTGTGGTCACCCAGTTTCCTGGGCAGCTTTCCTTTTGCCAAAGGCACCTGCTCTCTGTGGTTCCTCAGCCTCATTGACACCCACCCCATTCTTCTGCTCTGCCATTGTTTTGTCTCTGCAACTATTGTGAGTCTCCCAATCAGCCCCAGCTGAGCAGGCAGTCAGTTTCCTCAGGAACCCTTTAGGCTGATACAGCATGGGATCTGTACACCCTGTGACAGGTATTTTAATTGGTAATTGTTGGCTTGGTAATTGGTTTTCTAATTAGTTTGGTAACTGGTACTTGGTTTCCTCAATTGTAATTGTTGTTCAAATGGATAATTGATATTTGGTGTAGTCATTGGTTTGGTAACTGGTAATTTCCTATTATAATTGGTGAAATATTAAACTGAAAAAACCTGAGCAGCCAGGAATTTAGCTGGGGAGCCAGGCTGCCTGCTTCCTGTGGAACATTTCAATTTGGTTGAATCAGCATTTTCCCACTGAAAACTGTTCCATCAGAAAATTTTCAGCCAGCTCTGTTGTCCACATTTTAGAAGTTTTCAGAGACAATTCTCCAAATATAGTTTTCTGAGATGAGCAAGTTCCTAGGCACCAAAACCACCGCAATTTTAAACTGAAACTGGCTGCTTTTATGCTTCCCCCCCACCAAAGATTGTTTATTTTTATGATATTTGATCAATTAAAAGTAATAAATGATCATTAAAATGAATGTTAATAAAAATTTATTCAATTTGAATGGGGTTAGGGCATGTGGCTTGAATGGGTCCCTGGGACCAAGGACTCGGCTTTGCAGCAAGGGTGGGGACTAAGGGTGGGCAGCCAGGGGATTAGCAGGAGCTTTACTACTCAGCTCCGCTGGCGACCTCTTTGTCTCCTGCTTTGTCCATCCAACGAATTTTAAAGATCAACAGCTGAGTCAGAGTCCCACAGATTCTCTGAAGTCCATCTGAGAGTGACTGCTCTCTAATGAACCAGAGCAGTTTGACAGAAAGCAGCTGCCTCCTTAGCAGAACTGCAAGTTTTGACAATTTGGGCTTCAATTTTTACCTCTTCTCATCTCCTTGTTACTTAAATGTATTAGGACAGGATGGTTGCAGTCAAGTTGTTAGAGATTGGGAGCTTGCAACTCCACTAGAGGCAGATGCCTTCTGTAACTTCAGTAAACGGAAGTAGCTGGTGTCTCTGAGCAGTTCCCTTCGTTGTATTCAATAGACAACTATTTGACTATGAAGAATAAAGGAAATAACGATATTTTTAATTGTAACATTTCAAAATTTGCTTGTATGAGAGAATTTATAAAAATGTGTATGTGAAATATGGACTTTGTGGGGACTGTGGCTGATTAGCTAGGGAAACACCTACCTCCCTAGGACAGATAAGATAAGAAAATAAGGTAAGACAGAAAATATCATATTGCCTCTATTTAAATCCATGGTATGCCCACATCTTGAGAACTGCATGCAGATGTGGTCGCCCCATCTCAAAAAAGTTGTATTGGAATTGGAAAAGGTTGCACTTTCCTGAACAAAAATGATTAGGGGTATGGAACAGCTTCCATATGAGGAGAGATTAGAAAGACTGGGATTTTTCAGCTTGGAAAAGAGACGACTAAGGGGGGGAAGAAGGAGGATCCTGGGAACTACAGGCCAGTCAGCCTCACCTCAGTCCCTGGAAAAATCATGGAGCAGGTCCTCAAAGAATCAATCCTGAAGCACTTACATGAGAGGAAAGTGATCAGGAACAGTCAGCATGGATTCACCAAGGGAAGGTCATGCCTGACTAATCTAATCGCCTTTTATGATGAGATTACTGGTTCTGTGGATGAAGGGAAAGCAGTGGATGTATTGTTTCTTGACTTTAGCAAAGCTTTTGACACGGTCTCCCACAGTATTCTTGTCAGCAAGTTAAGGAAGTATGGGCTAGATGAATGCACTATAAGGTGGGTAGAAAGCTGGCTAGATTGTCGGGCTCAACGGGTAGTGATCAATGGCTCCATGTCTAGTTGGCAGCCGGTGTCAAGTGGAGTGCCCCAGGGGTCGGTCCTGGGGCCGGTTTTGTTCAATATCTTCATAAATGATCTGGAGGATGGTGTGGATTGCACTCTCAGCAAATTTGCAGATGATACTAAACTGGGAGGAGTGGTAGATACGCTGGAGGGGAGGGATAGGATACAGAAGGACCTAGACAAATTGGAGGATTGGGCCAAAAGAAATCTGATGAGGTTCAATAAGGATAAGTGCAGGGTCCTGCACTTAGGATGGAAGAATCCAATGCACCGCTACAGACTAGGGACCGAATGGCTAGGCAGCAGTTCTGCGGAAAAGGACCTAGGGGTGACAGTGGACAAGAAGCTGGATATGAGTCAACAGTGTGCCCTTGTTGCCAAGAAGGCCAATGGCATTTTGGGATGTATAAGTAGGGGCATAGCGAGCAGATCGAGGGATGTGATCGTTCCCCTCTATTCGACACTGGTGAGGCCTCATCTGGAGTACTGTGTCCAGTTTTGGGCCCCACACTACAAGAAGGATGTGGATAAATTGGAGAGAGTCCAGCGAAGGGCAACAAAAATGATTAGGGGTCTAGAGCACATGACTTATGAAGAGAGGCTGAGGGAGCTGGGATTGTTTAGTCTGCGGAAGAGAAGAATGAGGGGGGATTTGATAGCTGCTTTCAACTACCTGAAAGGGGGTTCCAAAGAGGATGGCTCTAGACTGTTCTCAATGGTAGCAGATGACAGAACGAGGAGTAATGGTCTCAAGTTGCAATGGGGGAGGTTTAGATTGGATATTAGGAAAAACTTTTTCACTAAGAGGGTGGTGAAACACTGGAATGCGTTACCTAGGGAGGTGGTAGAATCTCCTTCCTTAGAGGTTTTTAAGGTCAGGCTTGACAAAGCCCTGGCTGGGATGATTTAACTGGGAATTGGTCCTGCTTCGAGCAGGGGGTTGGACTAGATGACCTTCTGGGGTCCCTTCCAACCCTGATATTCTATGATTCTATGAGATGTCTATAAAATCACGACTGGTGTAGAGAAAGTAAATAAGAAAGTGGTATTTACTCCTTCTCATAACACAAGAACTAGGGGTCACCAAATTAATAGGCAACAAGTTTAAAACAAACAAAATTAAGTATTTCTTCACACAAGGCACAGTCAACCTATGGAACTCTTTGCCAGAGGATGTTTTGAAAGCCAAGACTATAACAGAGTTCAAAAAAGAACTAGATAAATTCATAGAAGATAGATCCATCAATGGCTATTAGCCAGGATGGGGAGGGATGGTGTTCCTAGCCTCTGCTTGCCAGAAACTGAGAATGAGCGATAGAAAATGGATCACTTGATGATTACCTGCTCTGTTCATTCCCTCTGGGGCACCTGGCATTGGCCACTGTCGGAAGGGAGGATACCGCTCTGACCCAGTATGGCCATTCTTATGTTATGTTCTCCCTGCCTCCAGTATGCTGCCCCCTAACCCCCGAAAAAGAGGGGTGAGTAATGACTGTCGAAGCAAAATTTCACTGAGGGGGCATTTGAAAGTTTTTCTCTGCAAAAGTCGGTAATTATTTTCTAAAATGTTACATGGAAAATTCAATTGTTCTCTGGAGTGTTATAATGCCAGATTGGGGACCTCCAAGTGCAAATCCCAGCTGAGCCTTCGCTATGGAGTTGCTACCAGTCCCCCATAATATGGGCATGTCCATCAATGTATATTTGTGTGTGTGTATGTGTGTATAGCTATAGTTTAAAAAAATAAAACACTGTTATAAAGATGTGGTCAGTTACACTTTGACCACTTTACTTTTATGTTCTATTTTCTCTACCTATTGCTGCCTTTTTTTCGGGTGCAAGCAGTCCCTGGGGATGTTGAAATGCAAACAAAAAACTGTCTTTATTGTCCTTACACATTTACATGGGAACACATTAATTGCAGATTTTATAAAACCTTGGGCCTGACTCTCCACTGTCCAGCACCTGTGTTGTCATTTACACCAGGGTACAGGGAATGTAAAATGCTGCTGTTCTGATTGGGTAGCCTTTTACGCCCACTTCACATTGATGTAAATCACAACAAAAGGTGCAGGGGCAATGGAGGAGCAGGCCATTGTTTTTATAAAATGGCCTGACCGCATACATTTAAATACTGTGGGGAGGGGCTTTTCTTCTTGTTACCCTTCTGTTACAGAGCCTGAACCTACAAGACTGAAGACAGTAGGAATTTTGGCTTGCATTGACTTTAAAGGGAGCAGGACTGGGTCCAGGGTGAATAAAGAACAACTATCCTTGGGAAAATCTATCAGCATGGTGGCAGCATAATAAGGAATATGCCTAAATAACTGCTTGTTAATGTGTTTTATATTTTTAAGAAACCTTCCATCGTCTCCTGTTTTTTACACAGAGCCCCTGAAGTGTGCTAATGTCTCTCTTCGGAGCAAGAATCTTTAATGCTATGATCATTAAACAAACCTCATTCTGTCAAAGTAATACACAAGAGGCACGTAAGCCCAAGTGAAATAATTTGATTAGGAGGCACTTGAAAGGACACAAGCCTTTTATTTATTTATTTTTTTATTTAAGGTTTTAAAGAAGAAATGAACAGGAGTCAATATAATAATATTTTTAGAGACTAGAACATATTCATATGTGCAAAAATGTAGCTGCTGCAAATCACCTCTTAAACTCTGTCTAATTCTATAATATTAAATAGAGGCTGGTGCTGCCTAGATGCTGCCTTCCGCTATTGTAAAATACACATACAAATCTGGTTCTTGAATATGAGCAGATTTAACTTGTCCACTTGACTGCCAAATATGAGGGGTTTTATCATATCCATGTGATCCCAAGATTAAGTAACACATTTCTGGAAGGATGGCCTTCTGGTTAAGGTACTACACTGGAATTCAGAGAATGCCCAGCTCTGCTTTAGACTTCACTTATGAGCTTGGGCAAGACACTTAAGATATGTCTACACTGAAGTTAGACACCTGCAGCTGACCTGTACCAGCTGACTTGGGCTTGTGGGGCTTGGGCTAAGAAGCTGTTTAATTGTGGTGTAGATGTTCGGTAGAGCGTTGTGTGGATACAAATTTATATCCATGGATGCGGATATCCGCGGATATAAATTGGTATCCGTGGAACTGCAGGGCTCTCCTGGGAACCGCAGTGATGAAAGGAGCAGAACGTGGGGCCGCCGCTCCAAGGAGCCAGCACCCCACACCGGCAGCTCCTCCTGCATGGCTGTACCACCTCTAACTCTGCTCACTGGGGCGGGCACCAGGCCCATCAGCAGCTGTCCCTCCTCCCTAAACGAGGCCATTTGGGGCCCAGTAGCTCACTTCTGCCAGACTACTTCAGGGCCCATCAAGACCTTCTGAAGCGGATAGCAGCTAACCTGAGGCTGGAGATTGAGGCACTTAAGGAAACCTCCCACAGCCTAATTGACATTCTGGCTGCACAGCTCCCTCCAAAGTGGCCTTACCCATTAATGAGGCTGTAATGGGTCTGGTCAAGGCCCTCTGGCAAACTCCTTCTTCTCTGCCCCACACCTCAAAGAGGGCAGAAAAAAATATGTGCCAGCAAGTGGGTTCAAGTACCTGTACTCGCACCCTTCCCTCCAGTGTCCCTTATTGTGTCGGCAGCCAACAAGAGGAACAGGCAGGGCCATGTAAGCACTACCCCCAAACAAAAAGACGCAAAAAACCCAAGATTCAACGGGTAACCTTTAACTGCGTATCTCCAACCAGCAAACTTTGGTGGTGGGATATGTTTACAATCTGTGGAACTCGTTGGACAAGTTCAAAGACACTCTGCCTCAAGATTTCAGTCAAGAATTTGCTGCCCTCTTGGAGGAGGGTAAGGATATGGCCAGGACACCTCTCCAGGCAGCTCTGGATGCAGCCAATGCAGCAGCAAGGACCATGGCCTCTGCTGTCACCATGAGGTGTTTTTCTTGCTCCAGTCCTCAGGAGTTCCTCACAAGGTCCAACAATCCATCCAGGAACTTCCCTTTGAAAGCTTCTCACTGTTTTCAGAGTAGACAGAAACAAAGTTTCATGGTTTGAAGAATTCTAGAGCCCACCCTCAGGACATTGGGCCTCTCGGCTTCATCTGCTTCTAGGAAGCACTTCAAGCCCCTATAACTACCTAATTTCTCGATGCTGCCTCCGATACAGGAGCTCTACAAAAGGAAAGGAAGAGGTTACAAATGGTGCTGGCCACTCCCATCCACCTCAACCTTCCAGCTGTGGCCTCATAGGTAGTCCGGTGGGCCCAAGCAGACCTTTGTAGATGTACCTGAGGATGCTGTACCAGTTCCTGCTTCAGATCCTGCCTCTCTTTTATTTTTGGACCGTCCCACATAACATCGGACTGCTGAGTGCTAAGTACAGAGAAAATGGGCTATACCTTTCAGTCTTTATTCACCCCTCCCTCTCACCCGTCATCCCTGTGTCTCTTCAGGGACTCTTCTCATGAGCAACTCCTTGCCCATGGGGACTATGGAAGAGGTTCCTGAAGACTTAAGAGGAGAAGGGGATCTAATCCCAATATTTCTTAATCTTGAAAGCCAGTAGGGGCCTCCGGCCCATTCTTGACCTGTGTCAACTCAACAGATATCTCCAGAAACTGAGGTTCCACATGGTCTCCCTGGCCTTCCTCATTCCCTCCCTGGCTCCAGGGGACTGGTATGCTGCCCTTGACTTAAAGGATGCATACTTTCACATTTCTGTCTTCCGTGGGCACAGAAGATTTCTCAGATTTATTGTGACTCAATGCCACCACCAGTTCACCGCTTGTCCCTTCAGCCTGTCTGCAGCCCCTCAGGTTTTCACAAAGTGTATGGCGGCAAATGGTGGTAGTAATGGCCTTCCTCAGATGGCGAAGAGTCCAGGTCTACCCGTACCTCAATGACTGGCTGGCTGATCAAACGTCAGTAAGAAACTCATGTGCAGAACAGCATCAGCATGGTCCAAGCCACCTCCTAGGCGCTGGACTTGTTGATAAACAAGAAAAGTCTATTCTTGTTCCAGTTCAGAGAATAGAATGTATTAGGGCAATGCTCGACTTGACCCAGGCCAGAGCCTTCTTTCCAGAATTCAGACCATGTCAGACCTGATACCCAAGATCAAGGTACACCCAATTACAACTGCCCGAGTTTGCCTCAAATTTCTGAGGCACATGGCCGTATGTACTTACGTGGTTCAGCATGCAAGGCTGTGTCTCAGGCCTCTCCAGCTGTGGTTAGCACCGGTTTACTCCCCAAACAGACACCACTCGGACTTGGTGCTCACTGTTTCTTCCTTGGTCCTCGCATCCCTGGACTGGTGGAAGGACTCAAGGTCAGTAATGATGGGGTTACCCATTGTCGCCCCAAGGCCATCAGTGTCCCTAGTCTTGGATGCATCAGACCTTGCTTGGGGAGCTCACCTTGACTGCCTCAGGACTCTGGGCCTATAGTCCCAAGAAAAACTATCCCTGCACATAAATGTTAGGGAACTCATGGCGGTTGGCTTAGCCTACCAAGTGTTCCTCCCTCAGATCTCAGGCAAGGTGGTGCAACTTCTCATAGATAATACCGTGGCCATGTTCCATATCAACAAACAAGGAGGTGCTCGCTGATCCTCTGCCCTATTTCAGGAAGCCATCCATGTATGGGACTTCAGCATGAAGCACTCCATCCACCTGGAGGCATCACATCTTCCAGGAGCCTGGAATGCACTGACGGATCACCTCAGTAGGTCCTTTTCCTCTCACCACGAGTTGTCCCTTCACCCGGAAATCATCAGGTTCATCTTCCAAAGGTGGGGGGTCTCCTCGGGTAGACCTGTTCACCACCGAGCAGCTCAGGAAGTGCTGTCAGTTTTGTTTGCTGCACAGGCAGAGTTTGGGCTCCCTCTCTATCTCCTTCCTGCTCCTATAGTCAGGGCCCCTGCTTTGTTTTTCCTTCGGTCCCTCTGGTTCACAAGGTCATACTGAAAATCAAGTAGGACAAGGCAAGAGTTATTCTTATAGCTCTGGCATTGCCACACCTACACTGGTTTGGCACACTACTGAATCTCAATAACATCCCCTCTTCTGCTCCGTCCGGACCTGATCTCACAAGGTCATGGCCAGTTGCTCCACCCAAACCTCGCCTCCCTTCACCTGACGGCATGAACGTTACATGGCTGAACCCAGAGGAGCAGGCATCTTCAGAGCAAGTTCAACAGGTCTTGCTAGGTAGTAGGAAACCATCCACTAGGGCTGCCTACCTGGCCAAATGGAAATGCTTCTCGATATGGGCATCTCAATGAGGTCTCTCTCTGGTTCATTCTTCCCTGCAGGCTATCTTGGACTACTTGCTTCATCTAAAGTAGCAAGGTCTGGCCCTTGTATCTATCAAGGTGCACTTAGCAGCAATCTCGGGCTTCCACCTGCCAGTGAACGGCAGCTCAGTGTTCTCCCATGAGATGATGGTCTGATTACTCAAGTGTCTAGAGAGACTCTACCCTCAGGTCCATGAGCCAATCCCTCCACAGAACTTAAACCTAGTCCTGTCAAAGCTCATGGGCCCTCTGCTCTAACCGCTAATGTCATGCCCTCTACTTCTCTCTTGGAAGGTCATTTGTCTGGTGGCAATCACCTCAGCCAGAGGTGTCTTTGAAATCAGGGTCTTTACATCAGAACTACTAAACATACTATTCTTCAAGGTCAAGGTCCAACTGCACCCCCACCTGGCCTTCCTGCCAAAGGTGGCTTCGCAATTCCCTAACAAACAGGCTATTTTCCTCCCCAGTCTTCCCGAAGCCTCAGAAGAACTTGAGGAGTGGCAGTTTCACTCATTGGATGTTAGGCGTGCCCTCGCTTTCTATATTGAGAAGACTAAACCATTTCACAAATCCATGCAACTCTTTTTGTAGCAATAGCAGAAAAGATGAAAGGGCATCCAGCATCAACCCAGAGGATCTCATCCTGGATAACCATGTGTATTTGAGCTTGCTATGGGCAGGCAAATGTCCAGCTATCGCCCATCCTAACTGCTCACTCCATGAAAGCTCAGGCCTCTTCAGCAGCATTCCTCATGCAAGTGCCAATCCAAGACATCTGCAGGGCTGCAACTTGGTCATCAGTGCATACCTTCGCATCCCACTATACCATCACCCAACAGGCTCAAGACAATGCCAGGTTCTGAAGAGTAGTGTTGCAGTCAGCATAAAATCATATAATTGTAGGACTGGAAGGGACCTCTAGAGGTAATCTAGTTCAGTCCCCTGTGCTTGTGGCAGGACTAAGTATTATCTAGACCATGCCTGACAGGTGTTTGTCTAACCTGCTCTTAAAAATCTCGGATGGAGATTCCACAACCTCCCTAAGCAACTTGTTCCAGTGCTTAACCACCCTGACATTTAAGTTTTTTTCCTAATGTCCAATTGAAATTGCTCTTGCTGCAATTTAAGCCCATTGCTTCTTGTCCTATCCTCAGAAGTTAAGACCATCAGTTTTTCTCCCTGTTCTTTGTAACAACCTTTTATATGCTTGAAAACTGTTATGTCCCCTCCCAGTCTTCTCTTCTCCAGACTAAACAAACCCAATTTTTTCAATCTTCCCTCATAGGTCATGTTTTCTAGACCCTTTTGTTGCTCTTCTCTGGACTTTCTCCAATTTGTCCACATCTTTCCTGAAATGTGATGCCCAGAACTGGACAAAATGCTCCAGTTGAGGCCTAATCAGCACAGAGTAGAGCAGAAGAATTACTTCTCGTGTCTTGCTTACAACACTCCTGGTCATACATCCAGAATGATGTTTGCTTTTTTTGCGAGTGTTACACTGTTGACTCATATTTAGCTTGTGATCCACTATGACCCTAGATCCCTTTCCGCAACACTCCTTCCTAGGCAGTCGTTTCCCATTTTGTATGTGTGCAACTGAGTTTTCCTTCCTAAGTGGAGTATTTTGCATTTGTCCTTATTGAATTTTATTCTGTTTACTTCAGGCCATTTCTACAGTTTTGTCCAGATCATTTAAATCTGATAGAGTTTTAATCCTATCCTCCAAAGCACTTGCAACCCCTCCCATCTTGGTATCGTCTGCACACTTTGTTAGTATACTCTCTCTATGCCTTACCTAAATCAATGATTTAGATAAACAGAACAGAACTGGACCCAGAACTGATCTCCCGCGGGACCCCACTTAATATGCCCTTCCAGTTTGCCTGTGAACCACTAACTACTTTCTGAGAACAGTTTTCCAACCAATTACGCACCCTCCTTATAGTAGCTCCATCTAGGTTGTTTTCCCCTAGTTTGTTTGAGAAGGTTATGTTAGACCGTATCAAAAGCTTTACGAAAGTCAAGATAGACCACATCCACCGCTTTTTCCCCATCCACAAGACTTGTTATCTTGTCAAAGAAAGCTATTCAGTTGGTTTGACACCATTTGTCCTTTACAAATCCATGCTGACTGTTACTTATCTTCTAGGTATTCACAAATTGATTGCTTAATTATTTGCTCCATTATCTTTCCCTGTCCATGAACTCCGAGCCCACCTCCAAAGGTATTGCTTGTGAGTTATCTAACATGGAATGGACATGAGCAAACACATGAAGAAAAAACTGTTAGTGACCACCTGTAGCTGCTGTTCTTTGAGATGTGGTGTTCATGTCCATTCCATGACCCACCCTCCTGCCCCTCTGTCGGAGTTATCTGGCAAGAAAGAACTGAGAGGGTGTGTGGCTGGCAGTGCCCCTTATACCGGTACATGAGCCCCCTAGGATACCACTGAGGGAAAAATCTCCAGAAATTTGCATGTGGTGCACACACACCTAACATGGAATGGACGTGAGCAACACATCTCAAACCACAACAGTTACAGAAGACTTGGAGCCTGCTAAGGTTACATGTAGACTCTTAGAAGCATGTTATTCTCTTATTTTACTTGTAACCATTTTCTGTTTCTATTATCTCTGCTCAGTATCACTTAAGTCTCTGTTCTTTTATTAATAAACTTATTCTTGTTTTATTTTAATTTCATCTCTGTGATGCTCTGCTACAGTGAGGGGTGCATTCTCAGTGAAGCCAATGATTTGATGTATATTCTGTCTCTCTGGAGTCAGCAGAGTTCGTATTTCTGTGGGCATCCAGTGACAGGGACTGGATGCTGCAGAGGCACGCTCTTCCAGGGGGTCTGCAAACTGGGGGCACCAAGAGTTACCTGCAAGGCAAGGAAGGGACTGGCAGGGTCTCAGAGGGTTGATTGGGCTGCCTAACAGTCTGCAGTGTCAGGGAGCAGAGACGCAGTTTAGCCGCAGCAAGTTTCTCTCACTGAGGCAGAGGGTTAAGAAGGTGACTTACAGTTCTGGACATCTGAGAAAGTGTCACATAGATGAAAGATGTGTGTAAGAGCCAGGTATCATTAAGACCCACATAGGATCAAAGAGATTCCTGTTCATATTAGTGCTGTTGATTAATAGCAGTTAACTCATGCGATTACCTCAAAAAAAATTAATCGTGATTAATCTCCATTTTAATCACACTGTTTAAACAGTAGAATACCAATTTAAATGTGTTAAATATTTTTGGATGTTTTTCTACATTTTCAAATATATCAATTTCAATTACAACACAGAATACAAAGTGTACGGTTTTCAGAGTAGCAGCCGTGTTAGTCTGTATTCGCAAAAAGAAAAGGAGTACTTGTGGCACCTTAGAGACTAACCAATTTATTTTGTGAGCTATTTTATTAGAAATATTTGCACTGTAAAAATGATAAAAGAAAGTCTTTTTCAGTTCACCTCATACAGGTACTGTAGTGCAATCTCTTTATCGTGAAAGCGCAACTTACAAATGTAGGTTTTTTTGTTACATAACTGCACTCAACATTAAAACAATGTAAAACTTCAGAGCCTACAAGTCCACTCAGTCCTACTTCTTGTTCAGCCAATCACGAAGACAAACAAGTTTGTTTATATTGCTGCCAGCTTCTTATTTACAATGTCACCTGAAAGTGAGAACAGACGTTCGCATGGCACTTTTATAGCCAGCATTGCAAGATATTTACAAGCCAGATGCTCTAAAGGTTCATATGCGTCTTCATGCTTTGACCATCGTTCCAGAGGACATGCTTCCATGCTGATGATGCTCGTTAAAAAATGTGTTAATTAAATTTGTGACCTGAGCTGCTTGGGGGAGAATTGTATGTCCCGTGCTCTGTGTTTTACCTGCATTCTGCCATATATTTCATGTTATAGCAGTCTCGGATGATGACCCAGCCTGTTGTTCATTTTAAGAACACTTCACTGCAGATTTCACAAAATGCAAAGAAGGTACCAATGTGAGATTTCTAAAGACAGCTACAGCACTCAACCCAAGTTTTAGAACCTGAAGTGCCTTCCAAAACCTGAGAGGGAAGAGGTGTGGAGCATGCTTTCAGAAGTCTTAAAAGAGCAACACTCCAATGACAAAACTACAGAACCCAAACCACCAAAAAAGAAAATCAACCTTCTGCTGGTGGCATCTGACTCCGATAATGAAAATGAACATGCATCGGTCCGCACTGTCTTCAATCAGTCGTTATCAAGCAGAACCCATCGTCAGCACAGACGCATGTCCCCTGGAATGGTAGTTGAAGCATGAAGGGACATATAAATCTTTAGCGCATCTGGCACGTAAATATCTTGCAATGCCAGCTACAACAGTGCTATGGCTGTTCAAACTTTCAGGTGACGTAAAGAAGAAGCAGGCAGCATTATCTCCTGCAAATGTAAACAAACTTGTTTGAGCAATTGGCTGAACAAGAAGTAGGGCTGGGTGGATTTACAGGCTCTAAACTTCTATATTGTTTTATTTTTGAATGCAGTTTTGTTGTACATAATTCTACATTTGTAAGTTCAACTTTCATGATAAAGAGATTGCACTACAGTACTTGTATTAGGTGAATTGAAAAATCTCGGATTTTTTACAGTTCAAATACTTGCAATCAAAAATAAAGTAAGCACTGTACGCTTTGTATTCTGTGTTGTAATTGAAATAAACATATTTGAAAGTATAGAAAACATCCAAAAATATATTTAAATAAATGGTATTCTATTATTTAACAGTGCGATTAATTGTGATTAATTTTTTTAATTGCTTGACAGTCCTAGTTCACATATTTGTTTGGGTTGGAAGGGACTGATCTACCTGCGTATTCAAACCACACTTTGTATCCTGCTGTCTGAGCTTTTCCATACTATTTGACCATTACTGGGTCATCTGTAAACTTCCCCCCTACTTCTATCACCTTCACTCTGGCAAGGATTGACTTCCATTATCCGTGTATCTTTTCTAATAGATGAGTGTTATATGCAGTCTGAGTAGCTTTAGTAACATCAATTCTACAAAATCCCTTGCTAGCTTGTTATGTAGCCAAACTGCTCTTATACATTTTCTCTCTCATTTAACCTCCTATGTTTTTGCTGCAAATCAAATCCCTTACTTCTTCTTTTGACCTTGAGACTGATGATTGGATTCTGTCTTTTTTAACAAGATTATTTATTAAGCACCCAAAATGTGCTAAGTTCTTTCTATGCGTTAAAAATAGAAATGGTTCCTGCCCTAGGGACCGTGAAGGTAGAAGGAGCTGGAAGTACAAGGGACCCCAGAGACTCTGTTCTTCTACATGCAGACATGACCTAAGAGAATGGGGGGGGAGGAGAGGGGGGAAGAGAGCATTATGGGGGAAAAGTTACAGTGGTCACAGATACAGGAGAATGAGTTGAATGTTCGAGTGTCCTGAGTGTGTTTTTAATATGCATCCAAAGTGAATGCAATTAGGTGTTTTGAATGGGGTAGAGGGAGGGATTGAGGGGAATGGTAGGGAAGAGATGAGTTAATATAAGGAAAAGCATAAGGAACATGTTGAGAAAAGCAGTGAGGAGGAAAGAAAGGATTGATAGGAGGGTAGAGAGAAACATGGAGGGTAGAGAGAAAGAGGCCAACAGCAGAGGGACTGTGAGGGAAGAAGTAGGGACAAACAATCAGCAAATCAAGTTCAATTTGTGGGGTCAATCATGTGAAAACAAGGCCAAGTTGTGCAGTGTAGGCCCAGACAACAAAGGGCTTTAGGGATCTCGAGGCCCCACCAGTGCAACTCCTATTGCTACCATCTGTCTTTCTCCTCCAAAGCTTGAGACTTCCTCTTCTAATTGACCTGGCTGGGAAGGGAGGGCCACAAGAGCTACTTGTGTCCCCAGAGAGAGGGTAAGTTCCATGAAACTACAGGTCAGGAGAGAGGGCCAGCTTGGGTTTCTATCATTTTTAGGCTATTACAAAACTGAAGGAGAGCAGCTATAAAATCTCCCCTGTAGGGTTGCCAGTTCAAATCTGGCCCAGATTGGTTATGACCGCATTGTTAATACCAAATGATTCTATGACATTTTTGTGGTCCGAGTCCAGTTTCAAGTGGGATGTGCCCATCAAAACCTCCACTACCCCTGTGTAAACCTAGATTCCAGGTCAGAGTTTACGTGCATTAGCGGAGGAGTGTGTGAAATCTTATGCTGCCACAGTCCACGCTAAATGTTTTTTTAAGTTGTATTTTCTACAAAGAGAAACAACTATTTCTATGCTGGACATGTCCCTTTGATCTTTTCTCGTGGATTTCTCATTTTTCCAAACCTGTGGCTGTTGTTGCATTCCTCTGTTGTAGCTCTCTTATGTGTCTTGGAATACAAAATCTTCTGGGTATGCACAGGAGAAAAAGAGAAGCAGAGAGTGGTTTTAATAACAAACCAACCAACCCACATTGAACTCAGACCTGACAGTGTTCCAGATAAAAAACCCACCAGTGCCAAGTTCCGTTGAATAATTATCTGGCTAATTTTGCACACAGTAGGCCTCTTAATACACCCAAATACAGCATTTCCGTCCCTGTCAACACCTCTGGTTTGGTGGAGATTACATAGACGTGTCTTCAGTTTAGCAATATCTGTATAATCCCCTCCCCCCTCCCCCCCACACATCCATCTCCTTCTCTATAGTGAAAAGTCAAACCATAACTTCCCCCGTCCTTTGTGCATTTGCTCTGCTGTATTCATGAAGTCTTGGCCAGAGCAACTGTTCTGTATGGTGGGCTGTTGATTCGATGTAGACTGCTTCCATCTGGTGGTAAAGTCACTGTTTCTTTCTGAAAGGAGCTTTCAGTTTACTGCCTGGATAAGATCAGTCTTATTTGCAACATTCCCTCTGGGACTATGATGCTAGTGTTGGAACATGAGGGACCAAAGAGTTTCCTCTGTTTTGTGTTCCCCAGTTGGAGGCTGCTCAAAGTTTTTCATAACATGGAACACGTCAGAGAGGGATTGTCTCTTGGGTCATCAACCTGCCTATTTGCATAATCTGTGGCAACTATTGCTTTTTTTAAATTATTTTTTTTTTTTTTTTTACATGGAAGAGGAATATTAGCAAAAGTATGTAATGTAACGTTATTTTAGTGTAATTTAGATGCTGGAAACTGGGAGGAGAGCATTGCAATACCTTGTGACTAGCCAGGAAGTCTGGTTGAAAATTTTCTGTTGAAACTGTTCTTGACTAAATGGAATTTTTCACAAAAAGTTTGTGCCTCGTGCCCCCATTCACTTTCATAGACTGGGCTCCCCACGTGGACTACATCTGCTGTGATGCGCTGTGGCCCGGGACTCCTATTATGTACCACTTCCCCTCATGAAGAGGGGAGGAGACCATGGTGTCTCCTGGGAGATGTAGTCTGATCAGGACGTCCAGCCTAAAGAGAAGAATGGGAGCATGAGACAACCAAACTACAACTCCATTCGGCACTGCAGTGGTGTTTTCAAATAAAAAAAGATTTGCAACTTTTAATTTTTCAGCTAAATTTTTTTTTATTTATTTACTTGAATTTCCCGCAGAGCCCCCTTCCTTCCATTTTCCAGCTATTTCTACTAGTGGATCATCAGTAAGCAGATCATGAGTGGGGCAATGATGCCGTAGGTGCAATTGAGAGATCTATTCAATCTCACCAGGTGGGAGGGGGAATGGGTCCAGTCCACAAGTAAGCCAGTGGGAAATGCCTGAGGCTTTCATTTGTTAAAAGATTTACTTTACTTAGGGAGGTGTTATCAACCCTCAAACGTGTTATGTTCAGCTCTTGCACAAAAAATCATCTCTTGCTATGAATGTTCGAATGTCAGTCATTAGTATTCTAATGTCGATTATTGCCCTGCCTCTAACCTAACCTTTTTTGAGAAATGTCCATGAGGGTATGTCTACACTGCCATTTAAAAACCTGCAGCAGGCCCACACCAGCTGACTCAGGCTTGTGGGGCTCAAGCTAAGGGGCTGCTTAATTGTAGTGTAGACATTAGGACTCGGTCTGGAGCCCAGGCTCTAGGACCCTGGGAGGTGGGGGAGGGTCCCCGAGCTTGGGCTGTAGCCTGAGCCTGAACATCTATACCACAATTGAATAGCCCCTTAGCCCAAGCCCAAGTAAGCTGGCATGGGCCAGCCACAGGTATCTACTTGCAATGTAGGTATAGAGTAAGACAGTGGTGGCAGGCCAAATACACCTCCATTTGATACCTGTCAACTCTTTGGACCCCAACCTGTTGGGCTTCAGACCTAGAGTCAGCATAGGAACATTATTGGTCACAGTGATGTTTAATCATCTCTGGCCATTGGGCAGAGGTCAGATGTCCTTCCTGAGAGTTGATCTTTGAGCTGCCTTTATAATCATTAATCACGCAACATTACTTGAAACAACTTGGGACATGGCAGGAAGGAACAGATGATTATAAAGTGATTTTATCCTTTCCTTTTAGAGATCCTAGAGGGTGGCATTTTGAAGCTGCTCTTTCCCCCTCTGCTGTTCAATTCTTCAAGATTCCATTTTTTTCACTCCTCTTGTTCAGTTAAAAGGGAGCCAATGAGAGTGATTCTGGAAGCTTTCGGCTTCACTATCGCTCATATGTTGCTACTTCTCTGTATGTCTCCTCACCAGGCTCAGAGTGAATGGTTTCTTTGCTTCTCCATTGTCAGGGAAATGAAACCAAGTGGCTGAGGCGGGGTATGATGGAAATAATACTGGTTGAAAGGGGGATACATTGTGTGGAAGAAATGGAATCTGTAATAGCACCCTCAGCTGAGGAAGTCTGCCGGCCTACTTTGGAATTGATTCACAATTCGTGTCTGACTACACTCACCATTACTCTGATTCCACATTACAGTAGTGGACACTTGGACTAATGGCCAATTCACTTATGAGTAAGGTGCGTGCAAGGTGTTGGTTACTCTCTACAAAGTCTTAAATGGTCTAGATCCCAGTTACCTCAGAGGTTAACTCTTTTCTACTTCATCACTATGTGTATGATTAGCAAGATAAGCTAAGGTAGGAAGGTTATTCTGAGTAGCAGGTGTTGCCTGTAGCATTTAGTCCTACTATTTAGACTGGAATGTATGACTCATTTCTTTATCTGCTACCTGCAGGTCTGGAATACCTTGTCATTTAGCCCATGGCTAAATTTTCCTAATTCTTTATTTTAAAATGTGTGTTTCTGCAGGAGAAAAGTAGAAGGCCCTCTCAATTTGCGGAAGCAGTTATGTGGACTTATTCCTCCATGTGTAATATGCCCAGATACCATGAGGCAAGGGGGAATTAATTCTTTATAAATGCATTTTCCTGGGGTTTTCTACTCACTGCTGGGTGCCTCCTTGTGTCTGCATCTGGGGATTAGCTCTTGATGAGCCTGATGCCCCTTCCTTCAGTTGCTTGCCCTGTCTCTCTCCATCTCTCTTTCTCTGGACTTTTTCTCCCCCTTCGTGGATCGGCCTTCTGTCCAGGTCACTATAGTTTTCTCCTTCTGGGGTATCAAAGTCTCACTGGACTGGCTGACCAGGTGTCGTTCCCAGCAGTCCTCCATTTCAAAGCAATGCCACTTCCCCAGTGGCAGGTAAGGGAACCAAGCCCAGTCACGACTCCGGGTTCCGGCTCAGGGGCCCTTTAATCCGCAGCCGAAGTCTGTACCATCCCAATGTCTGCTGCTATTTCCCTTGGCCTTTTCTTACTTTACCTCTATCAGGGTTCCGCTCCCCACTCCTCTGGTATCCCTCCCTTCAGGGCCGGTATCCCAGGGCTTCTCCTCTCCCGCTGCCTTTCCCTCTCTAAGCCCAGCAAGCGACTGCAGGCTTCAATATGGCAGCCCCTTGGTTTTCTTTTTTCCTTTTCCTGTCCATTTTCTGGAGCAGCAGCCTCAGCATATGAGGCTATGACTGCCACCTGCCACAATTTTTGCATAAGCAAAAATCTACATCCTCTGCCTTTTTAAGGATACAGGACTGGGTGAAAGTAACATTTTTTTAATGCTACGTCACATTCCCGGTACTATCCACAATCCTTTCAGAGGATAGGCTTTCACCTTGAGGTATCTCAGTCCTTCATAAAGAATCTTTCTATCTGTGTAATTCTCCCTGCATTGCCACAGCAGATGCTTAACTTTTTCTTGGGCTTTGCAGGTGTTGCACAACCCATCATCTTTGCGTCTGTTTAGTAAGTATAAATTACAGTTCAGGTGACAGTGACCTGTTAGCACTCTAAATACACTTACTTCTCTTCTTCTGACATAGCTATTAAGTATCCCATTATCCTAAAGTTCAGGACGTATTTCAGAGAACCTTCATCCTTTTTTCTCTTTGGTCCATAGTTCTTGCCATTCCTTCTTAAGTTCTTTCTTAACCAAACATTTGAAGTCCTGTTTACTTAGAGGGATCTGTATTCCAACCTCCTCATTTTTAAGGCTTTTTTCCCCCTGTTTTATCTTCCATTTCGTTGCTTGTCATCCTGACTGTGCTGGAATCCACACTATTGCTATATGTATACCAAATTGTACTATCTCCGTAGTTAAGAATAATATTTCATTGACAGAGGGCACAGCTACACTAGAGTTTACAGCAGTGCAGCTGCACCGATGCAGCTACGCCCCTGTAAGCTCCCGAATGTAGCCACTCTAAGCAGATAGGAGAGAGCTCTCTCCTATCTGCTTAAACTACTCCAGCCCCCGCGAGCAACATAGCGGTGTCCACACCGGTGCTTATGTTGGTGTATCTTATGTTGCTCGGGGGGGCGGTTTATTCATCCCCCATTGAGTGACATGAGTTTTGCCAACATAAGGTGTGGTGTAGACATAGCCTAAATCATTCCTGCTTTCTGAGGCTTCCTTTCTAATTACCTTTATACTAGACAAAGATTCTGTTAGGATAACTCATAGTTGGGTGTACATCCCTTAACCAGGTCAGTTCCAGAAGCGTGCCCATCATTTCAGCCATTGTAATGGCCACAAAATTGTTTAGTTTCAGATCTTTTAATTCCAAATTCAAGGATACAAAAAGCCAGTCCCACTCTACCTGTGTTGTCATCTCTAGAGCCATCAGCATAGGTGCCGACTCCATGGGTGCTCTGGGGCTGGAGCACCCATAGGAAGAAAAAAAGTGGGTGCTCAGCACCCACTGGCAGCCCGGCCGATCCGCTCCTCCCCCTCCCTCCCAGTGCCTTCCGCCTGCCATGATCAGCTGTTCAGTGGTGTGCAGGAGGCACTGGGGGTGTGGGGGAGAAGGCGGGATGGGATGGGGGCAGGACCTGGAGTCAAGTGGGGGTCCAGCACCCCCAGGGAAATCACAGTCAGCACCTCTGGCCCTCAGTTTAGATTTGGCAATGCTGACCCCATTTGCCATGTATAAACTCATAAATCATAGTCGTGGTATTTGATAGTCCTGCTCTTCCCTTTGCAGCCCCTTCCTGTTGCAAACTTTGACTTTATACCAGCCCTGCCTGCTCCTGTCCAGTGAGGCCCCATCTTCAATCAGTACTTTCCTATCAAGTTGCGTAACCCCTTCCAAGCCACACTAACCATTTCTGCATTTTTAGTTGAATTCCATTTTATTTATTTCAGTCAGTTTCTTTGAGTTAGAGACCCTGTTGTCTCCTAATCTAATCTGCAAAGATCTGTGATCCTTTCAGGTTAAAGTTCTTCATAAATCTGATCAACTGTATCCTCCTTGTGTTTAATGACAATACCAATTTATATCAGCCTCACTTAAGACCTCACCCAACACTTTCTTCTACCTTGACACTCAATGTTGTTTTATTTATATTCCTTAACTTAATCCACATGTCTTCAGTTCTCCTATGAGTATGCCATGGAGAACCATATCAAATGTCTTTAGTAAACTCTAGAGCTACTGTGTGCACTGTTTCCTTTACCCTCTAATCTTTTTATCCTATCAAATACTTTAAGACAAGTGTGATCTGTTTTTGATGAACTCTACTTTTTATCAATTTATATTTCTCAAGGAGCTTAGCGCTGATTCCTTTATTAATTCTTCCACCAATTTTCCGGGTATTGAAGGTCTGTAGTCTCCCTTTTAATTCTCAGGAACTTCACCTGTCTTCAGCAAAATCTCAGAATTAATACTCAGTGCTTACAGTATTATTCCTCCTTGTTCCTTGAACAATGGGTTGTGTGAATCAGTCTTCCAGGTGCTAAGCAGGATCAAAGTTAGTACTCGAATTGGAGATCTCTGAAGAACCTTGGGTACTGTAGGAAGTATCATCGTTAATTCTGTGCTTGGTACTCATTCTTCTTAGGGCCTGTCTACATGGTAGCTGGAAGGGTGCCTCCCAGGATGGGTAGAAGACACACTAGCTCAGCTCAAGTTAGTGTGCTAAAAATAGCAACACAGGCGGTAGCTTGAGCTAGCCACCAGAGCATGTACAAGAGAGCTTGGGGGTTGTACTTGGGCAGTTAGCCCAAGCTGCTGCTTCGGCTGCCATGGTGACTCAGCTATTTTTAGCGCAGTAGTTGAAGCAGAGCTAGCACACTGGGAAACACCCTCCCAGCTGCTGTGTAGACATACCCTTAGTACTGAACCAATATTCCAACAAGGTTTTGGGGCGCCCCAAATCTGGAAGAGCAGTGTCTTTCCAGTGAGATGTAAAATGGGATTCTGACTACTTGTATTAAATATTCATGCCCTTTTTGTAAGGTACAAAGTGTGGTACACTGATCAAATTTTCAGTAATGTAATTACACTTCCTAAAATTCCCATTACAGTTTCTGTAGGATATGGCATATATCTCTGGCTGCCCTAAACTGTTGAATTGTACTGCTGTTTCTGGTTTACCACAAGATCAATCTTTCTTTTGATATGTTGGCACTTCTGATTCCAGTTCTCTCTGGAACCAGGATATAATTACACAAAAATGAAAAATACCAGGGGATTTCCTTCCAAATTACTTTCGCTATTGGACGGGAAGAAATATTATTTTCATACTATGCGGACTCTAAATCACTTTTATTAGCTCAGTCATAGGATAAGGAAGTCTTAGGTGGGGAGAACATTAGGGATTCAATGAATGAGTTGTAGGAAATCTTGTAGTTCCTGATTTTGAGCAAGTGGTGAACTAATTTCCAAAAAAAGAGGGGAATTTTTGCAACATCAATGAGCAGTTGGTGCTGATCCTTTTTACTTAGCTCATTATTTGCCAGCATGTGTTATCATCATATGAGGATCTAGTCTTAATGTAATCTTGTAATTTTTTCTTTCTTCCAAGGTGTATTGAAGACCTCTAATATTGACAGCTGAGTTTCTTCTATTATATACTTATCAATATGTCACCTTAGCAACAGGTGTGCCCTTAGTTTTCTATTTAACTTTTTACTTGTTAGGGCAAGTGGCAACACTACTGGCAATATTCCTTATTCTAATAACATAACTCACCTAATGATAAAAATATAGACAGCAGCTTTAAGGGCAGTACGGTGAAATGCAGAAAACCTACACAGTATTTTATTCATGAAAATGCAAAACCTGCTGGAAGGTTCGCTTTAGAATTTGGTTTGTGTCTTGAGGCATGCGAGTTTGTATTTTATCTCATCCATCTAGTCTTTCTCTAGTTCCTTTTGTTTTTTCTCTTTCATCCCAGACCACACTCAGCGTTGATACTCTGTCCATCCTCTGACCACCACTACACATGAAGACTCCCACCCAATTATCCCTCTGTCCCCCCAGCTCCTCCACCCTGACTCCCCCTCTATTGATTCTCCTTCCCCATTCCCTCTCAACTCTTTGCCCCCAACTGCCCCAAAACATATCCTACTATCCCCAGTTTGATCTTACCCCAGATCCCTAACATTTCAGCAATTCCCACCCCCGCTGCTCCACCCCTTTCTTGTGGGGCAAGATTCCCGTGGGTTGCATTGGGTTGCCCAATAAGGAGAGGAACCATTCTATGCTAGGCAAACTCCTCCTGAGGTTCAGAGAGTGTCAGTGAGTGCAATGAAATAACCATTTGTAACTTTCAGTATTTTCAATGTGAATTTATTTTGATCTGAAAAAAATGCATTTTACATGAAAATAGGACAATTTTTTGGAATGGAATTTAACTCAGAAATGATTCTTTACATGGAAAAACCAAATATTGTGGACGAACTTGTTTTGCAAAGTCTGACAGAAAGTTTCAAGACCAGTATGGAAAACACCTGATTTTTTTTTTTTTTCCCCACACACCCCCTAGTAATTGTGAAGGAAATTTTATCGTTTCTGCAGTTCAACAAGGATTTTGGATCATGATGCTTTTGAGATTTGTAGTGCAATAATTCTGAATTCCTCAAGGGGGAGCTTATACACAAGCTAACTAGCTGACTTCAAGGTGCTGGTTTGGGCTTTCAATAGGCTGTATTTTCAGGAATGCTGTCAGTTTTATAATAAAGTATTGGGATTCTGCTTTCCACTATGCAGTGCAATTCTACGAGAGCTATAATTTATTACAATAGACTCACTTTATCCTGACAGAATATGAAAATTCTTGCAGTCCTGGGTCTGATCACGTTATACAGACCAGTTAAGGTTGTATAAGGATTGCCATTCTTACTCCCTTCTTTCAGTTCTTTATAGCTCCTGGAAACCATCACCTGGTGGGCTGAAATGTTCCATGTCTCCGTTTGAAAGCAATTCTGTTTGTGGAAGTTTGAAACGAAACAGTTGAGCCTTTTCTTGAGCACAGAGAGAGAAGAATAGAGGAAAAACACTCCCCACCCCCCTTATAATAAAAATTAAATAAAACCCAGCTCTAGCGCTGAAATAGCTGGATTTAGAAAGTTGAATTGACAGGGCAATAGACCTCTCTAAAGAGAAGTGCATTTGAGTGTTCTGGTGAAAATGATTTGTGATTTGGCATAGTTATGAGGACTGGCTGAAAGTCCTGCAATATGTACGTGTGGTTCATTTGGCACTGAACTTTCTCCCTGTGCTCATGGAGTGCACATTTAACAAAAGCCATGCTGCCCAGGAGTGCTAGGATCACTTACCCGCACGGTGAAGCATCCAGCACCTTCTATTGAATTCAGTGAAAAGATTTCCTTTTGACTTCAGTAGGATTGGGCCCAGAGTAAAGAAGACAGGACTCTCTTGCTAAGCCCCTGCCTCATTCAGAGCTCGACCCTGCAAGGGTCTAAGTACCTCCTGTGTCATGCTTATCTAGCTGCTCTGATCTTGGAGATGCTAGCACTCAGCAGGTTGCTGAGAAAGGCTAGTTGTTCCTTCTAAGTGCATCCACCCAAGCAGGGTTACCCAGCACTCAAAAGGGGCAGTCCAGGAGGTAGAGTTTTAGTATGTTTTACAAATCCAGGGCCTGATCCAAAGCACATTGAAATCAATGGGAACTTTTCCTGTGACTATAGTGGCTTTGTACCAAATGCCAGCTATTTAAGTGTGATCTTAAGCAACTAATGCGGGTCCTTAGCTTGATCAAAAACAGTTAAACCATGTTCTAACGAGTAGTACCCCCTTAGGCCTGAAGTATGTAGACAATATGGTGGCTGGGCTTTGATGTGTTTCTCTAGTGACTAGTAAAGTATTGCTACCAGATGAAGGACTTTATTACTTAGCTTAAGTGGTATGGGTCTGATCTTTGAGGCTGAAAGTCACCAGTTCTGTTCTTGCTGATGACCTTGGAGGGAGATTCACTGATCAAATCCTGCTGATGAGTGTAACATTGTGGAGTTCATGGGCAGCAGTAACCTCCTATACGAGAGTACAGTACAGGGCTCTTTCCAACTCTAGTGACTCCAAATCATACACAAACATAACCAGTTGCATGTTGGACCTCTGTTATACATTGTATATAACCTGTATGTTAAGACATTTACAAGATGCCAAGACTACCCCCTTCACCCAGACCTGAGACACAAAACCCAAACCCAGGGAATTTTCTGTGCATATTAGAAATAAGGAGACTGTAGAGAACTCTCACTTGAACATTGTAGACCTGATTGCAATTATGAATTTTGTGGCCTACAGCTTCTGCAAACCTGCTCTGAGTCACAAACCTACAAACATAGTATGAAGGGCAGTATGGTAGCACAGGGAATTCCATACTCATTCACAATAAGGGGAACCTTTTGGAAAAGAGGGAGCCCATACAGGAAGGATGGGCTCCGCCTAAACCAAAATGGAACCAGATTGCTGGCACTTAAAATTAACTAGGTTGTAGAGCAGTCTTTAAACTAAGGGCTGGGGGAAAGCTGACAGGTGTGGAGGAGCACGTGGTTCGGACAGAGACAGCCCTTAAAGGAGTATCTATTCATCGAGATTCTCTATATCCTTGTAAGGAGGATAGGATGGAAGATAAAATATGGGTAGGATCTGATGAGAAACAGTTAAATGAAAGAGTTCCATTCAATTATATCTCATAATGGCAGACCGCTTAAAAAGTGACAATTTTTTAAAATGCTTATATACAAATGCTAAAAGTCTAAATAATTAGATGGGTGAACTAGAGTGCCTCGTATTAAATGAAGATATTGATATAACAAGCATCACAAAAATTTGGTAGAATGAGGATAATCAATGGGACACAGTAATACCAGGGTACAAAATATACCAGAAGGTCAGCACAGGTTGTGCTGGTGGGGGAGTGGCATTATATGTGGGGAAAAAAGCGTAGAATCAAATGAAGTAAAAATCGTAAATGAACCAAACCGTACCATAGAATTTCAATAGATAGTAATTCCATGCTCTAATAATCAGAATATAGCAGTCGAGATATATTACCGACCACCTGACCAGGGGGTGATAGTGACTGAAATGCTCAGGGAGATTAGACATGCTATAAAAACAAAAAAACTCAATGGGTTCATGTCACCTCAGGATGGGATGCAGAGATAAAGTTTCTTGACACCTTAAATGACTGCTTCTTGGAGCAATTAGTTCTGGAACCCACAAGAGGAGAGGCAATCCTTGATTTAGTCCTAAGTGGAGCACAGGATCTGGTCGAAGAGGTAAATCTAGCTGGACCGCTTGGTAATAGTGACCATAATTAAATTTAACATCCCAGTGGTGGGGGAAAACACCATAGCAGCCGACCACAGTACCATTTAATTTCAGAAAGGGAGACTACACAAAAATGAGGAACTTAATTAAACAGAAATTAAAATGTAGAGTGCCAAAAGTGAGATCCCTGCAAGCTGCATGGAAACTTTTTAAAGACAACATAATAGAGGCTCAACTTAAATGCATACCCTGAATTAAAAAATATCGTAAGGGAACCAAAAAAGTGCCACCCTGGCTAAAAAACAAAGTAAAAGAAGCAGTGAGAGGCAAAAAGGCATCCTTTAAAAAGTGGAAGTTAAATCCTATTGAGGAAAATAGAAAGGAGCATAAAATCTGGCAAGTGAAGTGTAAAAATATAATTAGGAAGGCCAAAAAAGAATTTGAAGAACAGCTAGCCAAAGACTCAAAAAGGAATAGAAAATTTTTTTTAAGTACATTGAAGCAGGAAGCCTGCTAAACAACCAGTGGGGCCACTAGATGATCAAGATGCTAAAGCAGCAGTAAAGGATGATAAGGCCATTGCAGAGAAATTAAATGAATTCTTTGCATCAGTCTTCACGGCTGAGGATGTGAGGGAGATTCCCAAACCTGAGCCATTCTTTTTAGATGACAAATCTGAGGAACTGTCCTAGATTGAGGTGTCATTAGAGGAGGTTTTGGAACAAATTGATAAATTAAACAGTAATAAAGTCACCAGGACCACATGGTATTCACTCAAGAGTTCTGAAGGACTCACATGTGAAATTGCAGAACTACTAACTGTAGTTTGTAACCTATCATTTAAATCAGCTTCTGTACCAGATGAATGGATGATAGCTAATGTGATGCCAATTTTTTTAAAAGGCTCTAGAGGTGATCCTGGCAATTACAGGCCTGTAAGCCTAACTTCAGTACCTGGCAAACTGGTTGAAACTATAATAAAGAATAGAATTATCAGACACCTAGATTAACATGATTTGTTGGGGAAGAGTCAACATGTTTTTGTAAAGGGAAATCATGCCTCACCAATCTACTAGAATTTTTTGAGGTTGTCAACAAGCATGTGAACATGGGGGAATCCAGTGGATATAGTGTACTTAGATATTCAGAAAGCCTTTGACAAGGTCCCTTACCAAAGGCTCTTAAGCAAAGGAAGCTGTCATGGGATAAGAGGGAAAGTTCTATCGTGGATTAGTAACTGGTTAAAAGAAAGGAAACAAAGGGTAGAAATAATGGTCAGTTTTCAGATTGGAGAGAGGTAAATAGTGGTGTCCCCCAGGGCTCCAGTACTATTCAACATATTCATAAATGATGTGGAAAAAGAGGCAAATAGTTGAGGTGGCAAAATTTGCAGATGATACAAAACTACTCAAGGTAGTTAAGTCCAAAGCAAACTGTGAAGAGTTACAAGGGGACGTCACAAAACTGGATGACTGGGCAACAAAATGGCAGATTAAATTGAATGTTGATAAATGCAAAGTAATGCACATTAGAAAACATAATCCCAACTATACATATAAAATGATGGGGTCTAAATTAGCTGTTACCACTCAAGAAAAGAGATCTTGAAGTCATTGTGGATAGTTTTCTGAAAACATCCACTCAATGTGCAGCAGCAGTCAAAGAAGCTAACAGAATGTTGGGAATCCTCAAGAAAGGGACAGATAATAAGAAAGAAAATATCCTATTGCCTCCAAAAAATCCATGGTTTGCCCGCATCTTGAATACTGTGTGCAGATGGGATTGCCCCATCTCAAAAAAGATATATTGGAATTGGAAAAAGTTGCCCCTTCCTGAACAAAAATGATTTGGGGGTATGGAACAGCTTCCATATGAGGAGAGATTAAAAAGACTGGGACTTTTCAGTTTGGAAAAGAGACGACTAAGGGGAAATATGATAGATGTCTATAAAATCATGACTGGTGTAGAGAAAGTAAATAAGGAAGTGTTATTTACTCCTCATAACTCAAGAACTAGGGGTCACCAAATGAAATTAATACGCAGCAGGTTTAAAACAAACAAAAGGAAGTATTTCTTCACACAACACACAGTCAACCTGTGGAACTCTTTGCCAGAGGATGTTGTGAAGGCCAAGACTATAACAGAGTTCAAAAAAGAACTAGATAAATTCATAGAGGATGGGTCCACCAATGGCTATTAGTGAGGATGGGCAGGGATGGTGTCCCTAGCCTCTGTTTGCCAGAAGTTGGGAATGGGCGACAGGGGATGGATCACTTGATGATTACCTGTTCTGTTCATTCCCTCTGGGGCACCTGGCATTGGCCACTGTCAGAGACAGGATACTGAACTAGATGGACCTTTGGTCTGACCCAGTATGGCCATTCTTATGTTATTCCATTCTGAAGTCCCTGGCTACTGCTACGCATATTACGCAACAGAAACCGAGTTAGGGATATAAAAACCTGTCAGCACACAAATCCATGGCCCAAAGTCCTGACTAACAGAACAGCCTGCAATGCCCGCTACACTATGTAGGCCACATGCCCTTCCTTACTCTCTGAGACAGGAAAGAACTCCTATGTTGAAAGAACAGCCACCCTGTAGCCAGCAGAAACATAAAATCTCCACAAACTCAAATTTTGCTTCTTAAATACTATTTTTTTTTTTTAAAAAAGTCAGGAGTGGATAAATCACTGACAAAAGGACATCTGATCTCACTCCACTTTAGAAAATACAGAATAGTAATTCATATGTCATCAAAATACCTTAGTCAAGGGTTCCACATACTTAAAAAAAAGCAACATCAGTGTAATATCTATATGCTCTTCCGTACTGATCATGAAAAGAACCCTGCCGTCTTTGGGATTTATTGAAACTAGACTGTGCTCCACGCTGGTGGTAGGAACCAATTTACACATAACTATTTAGGGCTAGATCCTGAAAATAGGTCTATGTAAGTGGAACTCTGTTTACTTCAGTGGAGCTCCTTATGGATACAGTGAATTGCAGGGCTGGGGGCTAAAGCACCCCTTAAGGGATTTTCATGAAGATCTATTCATTCTCAGGTCTTTTGGGCTGTTTTATCAATAGCATTATCAAAGTGATTTAACTTATCAAAGCTGTGTTTTCATCTCCATTACTTTGTACTTGTGAATTTGCCCTTTTTCAGCAATTGCTTATGTTTAGGGCTTCTTTTTTCAGGGTTTATTAATTTAATTTTGGGGGTTTATTTTTAGCAATTTTTTATTTCGAAGTAAATGCCCAAAAATTGGGGGTTAGGACTTCTTCTTGGTACAATCACATAGTACTTTTTCAAACAGCACAATGATAAAGTGCACTAGGAACCTTTAGTGTGCTCCAGCAGGATCTATACGGACCGATTAACGTACAGCACAGGTGTTTTATCAGTGTTTAACAGTTAAAATCAGAAGCCCTATCTATGTTACATATTGTACTCTACGCATTATGTTGTAGCAACTGTTCTTGATCCAAAAGGAGTAGCTGTGTGACCTTAAGACTGGCTAAAGTAGTTACTCAAAATCCAACAGTACGCTTACATTCTCTCTGGTCTGTGTGCGCGTGTGTGTGTAAGAATGATATAAAATACATTTTAAACTCTTTACTCAAATGGCTTCTGAAGAAGTTTTGATCATTTTTGCTAATTTTTTTATAAGCAGTCGTCATGTGACAAATTTTATCTGCAAAATTACATAGTCTTGTACACTGATGGATGGCTTAACAAACACTTTTAATAGTGCAATTAAATTAGTGAAGGTTAAAAGCTTGATAATGCATTAATTTTCTTTATATAGTTAAGATGTTCACAACACACTCTCGACATTTCTCCAAATGGCTTTTCTACTAAAATATCTAATTTTGGAAGCAACCCCCTGGTATAAAGATGAATAGCACCTGCAACTTTTATCTTAAACTGCTTTACCTGCGAACTTGTACTGTTTGATACAAACTTCTAAATTACACTCAACTCAGATGTATGCCCTAAAAAATTGCAACTCAAAAAGAGAGAGAACTCTGTAGTATTAGTTTGTTTTCAATAGACTGCCTCCCAAAATGAAAGCTTGCAAGCTGCTCAAATTAGCAACTAAACAGGCATTGCATATAGGAGGAAGGATCCATTAGCAAAGCTGAGGCTAACTGCTGTACATGATTTACTAGCTACCCAAACCTCATTCTTGCTGCAGATGAGTAGTTTTCTTAATATATACACACACAGACTGAGCAAACAGCCCCAGGTATGGAAACTAGTACTTATAACACAGGTAGCTTTGCACTCCGTGCCAGTGTTGGATGGGAAAAGTCCATCCACTTTGTCTGATGCATCCCATGCTAATACAATCAAACCTATGGAAGAGTACATATAGGAAACAACATCTCTTAAACATACCACTAATTTGCCTGTGTAATAATTGTACATGTAAGGGGAAATTTCACAATAGCTCTCAGAGGGCTCAGATTTATTTTTTAATTAACATGTTAACATGTAAACATAACATGTTTATTATTTTAATTAACATATTTGCTCATTTATAAATGAGCAAACTCCAAAATTAAGCAAAACCAAAAAATACCTCTCAACCTCCTGTTAGACTCTCCTTGGGACTTTTATTATACTTTTATTTACAATACCTGAACGTGATATATGCTGAGATGATGTCTGTAAAAGTAAATCTATTACACATTAAACCTGGCTTCTGAAACACGGCCATTCAATGTTGTGCAATGCTGATGTATATTAATAAACCCATCACCCTTAAACAGTTCTAATATACATATAATTTCTATATAATACAATTCCCCCATACAATCGGAGCAGCATTTTAAAAATCTGTCCATTATCCATGTCTACTTACACATGCTTAGTAGACCAGATCAGTGTTTACTGTAAACACTGTATGTGATGTACTAATAATGAGCCAGGTACTGAATCCTAAAGACTTCTAGGCTCCTATAGTTTTTAGAGCTACTGCCAAGGTACATCTGTAAGGAGTACGGTGTGGCACAATAAACAACCCTTCTGTTTAGAAAAAAAGAGTATCCATGTTATGAATTGTTTGCACTTTTGCAACAGTGGAAGTGACCATTCCATTGTTACAAAGGCAATGATGAAGAAGTGTTCTGAGACCATCATAAAACCGAATTCCACTGTTGCAAAAGGTATCTAAGGCCTTTTCTATACCTGGGATTAGCTCAAATAGAACAATCTGTGGCCAGTAACTAGAATAGCTGCAATGGTGCTAAAGCCCTATTGACAAGGAGGAACGTTTACAGAGATTTGTTTGATTGCCATTGGGGGCTTCTAAAGTTTAGGTCTCTTAGCTGTAACATGGGTTTCTCTGCAATCCCACCGAGCAGAGTACTCAAAAAGGTATTCTGGTTTACTCCCTTTATTTTCTTTGCAAATCAGAGTCTGGTCACAGCCCTGCATGCGCTGTCAAGGGCATATCAGCAGGACAGCTGAGCTGTGAGGGATGGAGTTTACTCACTAGTTTAATATTTATCTTGTCATAAACAGCTGGAAAAATACTAATATTCAAGTGCCTGAGTCAAATTTCCTGCCACTTTAATGCTACTGCCATAAATTGCAGATTTGTGCAACCGTAGCACAACATGGCTTAATTTTACTACAGCTCCCAGGCTCAGGCTTTAGTTAAGGACTATGCTGAGCATACTTGAGAGCTCTTCCTCCTGTGCACTCTGTGAGGTGGGGTCCTACAGAAAAAATAGTATGTGATCAGGTAATTAAAGACTAATCATAATGCATACACACAAAGAGGCTGAATTAAGGTTGCACAGCCAGCCTTAATTCTGCTATTTCCTAACTTTTGCGTGCTTGACTGAAACTTTAACATTCTTCTAAAATGTGTGTGTATGGAAGTTTCCATGTTTGTTTTTTTTAAAAAGCAAAAATTCCATCACTTGGAACCATATTAATGCCCACTTCATTCATCAGCAGGGTTAGAACCTTTACTTCACCAAACAAACCTCTTCCACTTGAGCTGACCGAGTAACAGATAACAGGAGTGGGTTGTCATCTTCTGTGTGGGCCTGTCAGTAGAGGGAGATAAGGGATACATTTTTGCCAGTGGATTTCACAGCTATTGGCTGAGAACAGAGGAATGTTGAAATTCAGGAATCCTGGGTTCTGTTCCAG